>NW_008824244.1:50649-55173 GCF_000699105.1 Pygoscelis adeliae | reverse complement strand
TGCCTGGAGACTGGCTGTGAATAAGACCTGGGAAAGGCTGCAGAGCAACGGCTCACTGGCTAAAAAAGCGCGCGTTTTCTCTGAGAACGTGAGGGTGCATTTCCATGGGAGCAGAATCCCATGGAAATACCCCTTTAAAGCTGTACGTGCTTACAGCGTGGGGATGGGTAGATGGTGGATCTCACATAGCTGAAGAATAGTTGCCGCTGGAGTACCCATATTGCTTTCTTCCTGCTTAATGCTGACAACAGCCCAAAAGCGTAGCGTGTCTCATGCTCGGATCCCTTTCAGCTATGGGAGTGGGTGGATCTAGAGCTTTGTGTATAACAAATACCAAGTTTGTTTCGTTTAATTAGCTTTTAACAAGTTGCTGGGCTAAATTCTGTATCCTTAGCGCAGGAGAAACGAGACCCTGCCTGATTCCCAGTGGCAGACCCCGAGGTTAAGAAGCTGGAGCACAAAGACTCCCATGCTTTGGCATATTTCTGCTTCATGTGCCTGAAAGAGTTGCTAGAAAGAAGGATTAAGATTTGATAAGCTGCCTGGATTTTGGAGAGCTGAAAACTCGAGACTTCTGCAGTTGTAATTCTTTTTTTTATCTTCCTCTGCTTATGTTTATATTCCCGGAGTGGGTTTTAGCTCTTAAATAACAAAACGTTTATGCAGTTACTGTGGGCCTGCTTCGTCACTGCAGAACGCCCTCCTTATTTTCAGTACCAGACTGATTATTTAATTTAATTTTACAGTGCATACCAGTGACATTTTGGCCTTGTTTGGTGAGCTCTGACCAAATACTGCCTTGGAAAACTTCCCAGTCTAAAAATCAAGTGAAGCTGGAATTTCCCTAGCCCTGCCCCATCCATCTCTTATTAAAATGCATTGTGATGTTTTTACTGCAACTTTTCTCTGCTGTCTTTCCCCAATGTAGATCACAATGAAGATGGTGCCAAAAATGCTGTCTCCTCTCGTCAAAGAATGGGCCCCAGAGGCGTTTGTTATTTCCTTCAAACTGGAGACGGATCCCTTGATCTTAATCGATAAATCACGGCAGGCTCTGGAGAAATATCGTCACCAGGTGGTGGTAGCAAATATCCTGGAGTCCCGGAGAACCTCTGTTATTATCGTAACCAAAGACTCACAGACTCCGTTATCTCTTTCTGATGAGGAAATAGCGCAAGGCATGGAAATAGAGGAAAAGATAGTGAGCTATCTTCAGGGCCAACATACCGCATTTATAGAGAAGAAAGTCTGAGGACCGGCTCTGAATGAAACAAGTAAATTGTGCTAGAGAGGGAGTGGAACTGGAGCGATTCTCTATCCCGGGTAGATAAAACAATCCCCAGGGAAACACCGGGGGGAAGGCTGCCATCCAAAACCGTGTAAGTTTTCTACAGCTTGGTACCGGTTATTGTTGCTTGCTTTGAAAAAGAAAAATACACTGAAGTGAAAACATTCCAAAGGATGATATTTGTTCTGGTGTCTAAAGAAGGAAAGGATATATTGCTTTATTTCTGTCCCATGGGCTGGGAGAACCGGGGGGTGGAGAAATGGTATATATGTCTGTATATAAAATATTTTCTTGAATCTGCCTCTTCAAAGCTTCTTTTTGAATTGTTGGACGGAAGGAATGGTGCTTGGCAGAAAACAAAATGTTCTGTTTTTGTGACTGGAGTGGAGCGGCAGAGCTGGCGATCGGCTGGTATTGAAAGTGGACGGTGAAACAAGCGTGGCAAAGGCTGAAGGAGAAACGAGGTAGCAACTTTGGAGAGAGCATCTGTTGCTCCGGGGGAGACCCGGCAGGCCTACGCTTCAAGAACTCTGCTCAGAAACACGGTTCAAAAAAATAGGTACTGTAGCAGTGTCCCTAAAGCAGCTGTTTCACAAAGGTTTTTCCTCCCATCGTGGGTGTTAGTAGGTTGCTGGAGGGGGATGAAGGCAAGGCGACGGGTGGCACAGAGCACAAGCGGAGGTCTCTGAGCGTGGCTTGGGGACAAGAGGTTGGAGGAGGAGTAGGTGGTGAGGGCGGATGGGGTGGCAGTGATCAGCCTTGGGAGGAGAGCTGCTGCTTGGCCGTTTGGATGGAATTAAAATGGGAGCCAGTCCGAACTGGGACATTCCTGGCTTTCTCTAAAGGATTACCAACTCCTAAGCGTATATTCCTCATGCTTACTAGAAGCAAAGTGTGCAGTTCTGCGGTAAAAAAACTTAACAGCAGCTCTACTGCTGTCCAGTGTGTGTCTATTTACATGCTTTCCTTGAAATAAATTCACTGGAGGTCTGTAAAGAAAGTTAACGCACAAGAATGCGGTTCCTGCACTGAAGCCTCTCTGGAGGTGAGACTGTGCTCCGTTTAAAACCCCCGAGCGTTCAAGAAGGTGGCTTTTGTAGTGACACGGATCACCTGAAAATTGGGCGTGCTCATAAAATGAGGGTAAGAAACCCAGAAGAGCAAGAAAAGAGCGTGAGGATGGGCTCAGCGGGGAGCGTTGAACGCTAAAGGACCGTTACGGTGTGGGGGGAGGGTGTGTTTAGTGATGGGAGAAACAGTCCGGACTAGTCAGGAGTGCTGAGATCTGGCTAGTAACCGAGTCAGGAGAAGGAACTAACAATTTCTCCATGGCCGGGACTGATACCCGCAGGATGCGGAGAGAGAACTGAGGTGGAGACCGTCCATGGATGTGGGACGTGCCCGTCGGGAGAGGTGCAAATAGGGAAGGAGAAGGTGGTGGAACGTCCTGCACACGTGTTGTTCTGCGCTCATGAGCTCCGAGAGCTGCCTGTCTTCGTCTTCCAGTACGTAATCGATGTGAACGTCGAGCCCTGCTAGTTTAGGGGTCCCCGTTGTCTTTATTTGGAGTCTCGCGCTTACAGGCAGGGGTGGGCCGGCAAAGATGGGAACGTAAAAGCTTGGGTGAACCGAACGTGCCCTTGCAGGACTGTTAGAACAAGGGGGTGGGGGAAGCGCAACAAACGCTGTCTTTGGAGCGTTCCGGCCTTTCTCTGGAAGGCGATCGTGAAGGAGAGAAATAATCTCAAGTTTTCGAGGAGGAAACTCGGGCGTCCCCTCTCTCGGGCCCTGCAGGAGTCCCGAGGGGCTGCGCCGCTCGGCTCAGGAACACAGCTGCGGGCTTCCCTGAGAAACGTCGGCTCCTCCTGCTTCAGGAGGGTGGTCAGGCCCAGGCTGGGGAGACTTTCAAAACTCTGAGCCGCAGCCGTCCCCATCCAGTGCCGGTGATGGTCCTGTTCCGAGCGGGGGGTTGAACTAAGACCTCGAGAGCTCCCATCCCACCAACGCCTCTAGCGCTGGCAGCGTTTGGGCACCGGCACTTCTCTTTCGGGGATGCCGGTTGTGGTACCGTAAGTAGGAAGCGGCTCCTGCAGGTCCAGGACCGTCTGTACTTCACTTTCTGAGGATCCCAGGCTCTGCTCAGTCGGAGGCCCTCGCTGCGGTGTCCCTCTTCTCCACGTCTTGGTCTTTTCCTTTCTCTACCATCCTCTCGCGCAGGGCCTTCAGCTGGTGAGTCAGCTCTGCAGGACGAAGCCTGCTTTGTCCCTTGCCGTTTCTCCACCTCAGCTTCGTGTACGTACTTGTTTTACCTCGAGGGAAGCCCTTCATCTCCAGCAGCTTCACTTGGGGTTTAGAGGAAAATGGGGAAAAACCTTCAGCCTGTTTTGCTTAAGTTTTCTGCAGCTAGCGGAAGAGTTTTGGTAGATCCTTTGGTTGCGCAAGGGACTTGAAGCACGGGCCTAGCGGAGGTGCAGGTGAAGGGGAGGAAGCCCTAAATGCCACTGGTTTTACGGCCAGGAGCGGGATGCTTCTCCCTCCTTGGTCACCTGAGGGAGAGGAGGGACCGTGGCTGCTCCCACTCTGAACACGAGCCGGCAGTGTGCCCAGGCGGCCAAGAAGGCCAAGGGCATCCTGGCCTGTATCAGCAATGGTGTGGCCAGCAGGAGCAGGGAAGTGATCGTGCCCCTGTACTCGGCACTGGTGAGGCCGCACCTCGAATACTGTGTTCAGTTTTGGGCCCCTCACTACAAGAAGGATGTTGAGATGTTGGAACGTGTCCAGAGAAGGGCAACGAGGCTGGTGAGGGGTCTGGAGAACAAGTCTTATGAGGAGCGGCTGAGGGAGCTGGGGTTGTTTAGCCTGGAGAAAAGGAGGCTGAGGGGAGACCTCATTGCTCTCTACAACTACCTGAAAGGAGGTTGTAGCGAGGTGGGTGTCGGTCTCTTCTCCCAAGTAACTGGCGAAAGGACGAGAGGAAATGGCCTCAAGTTGCGCCAGGGGAGGTTTAGATTGGATGTAAGGAAAAATTTCTTTACTGAAAGAGTAGTTAAACATTGGAACAGGCTGCCCAGGGAAGTGGTTGAGTCACCATCCCTGGAAGTATTTAAAAGACGGGTAGATGAGGCGCTTAGGGACATGGTTTAGTGGGCATGGTGTTGTTGGGTTGATGGTTGGACTCGATGATCTTAGAGGTCTCTTCCAACCTTAATGATTCTATGATTCTATGATTCTATATA
>NW_008824244.1:39687-50295 GCF_000699105.1 Pygoscelis adeliae | reverse complement strand
AAGGGCCGGGAGAAGGGGCCAGAGTTACCCCTTCGGGTTTTAACCCATCCGGGCCCAAACACCCCCGTCTCCCCCTCTTTTTGCAGCAGCAGGTTCACGGGTGTTCACGGCCAAAAGCTGCTTTCCTCTCGCCCCCAAGAGCTCACGGGTATACGGCCCGGGTCCTCGCGTTGGGGCACCGAAAAGCACCCGGCGAGCCCTGCGTCTCCCACAGAGCCGGGGTCGAGAGTCGCCTGCGTCCCAGCACCTCCGTACCTCCATCCCCTCCCGCCTTCCAGCCCCTTTCGGTCGAGTTTTTAACGTCCCTGGATGTTACAAAAGACATAAAGAAGTAGTGTCCCACAAATGTTTGAGGTTATCCTGTAAATATCGGGGGACTGAGGGCTATTTGCGCCAACAACTTGCTGGCCAGGCGTTGGTAAACACGCTCAGGTATAGTGATGTTTTCTTTATTTCTAGGTGGAAAGCTATGTGGGTCACGTCCGTAACCTGACGGAGGAACGGGACGCCATCACCACCGAATATGAAAAAGAAAACGAACAGCTCAGGCTTGAGCTGACGGGGCTGCAGCTGCAGCAGGGTAATCCTTTCCCTCCAAAACACGGTCTGAGGAGATGCGTTAACAGGTAGTGGTGTACGGGTCTTTCAGCAGCACTGGTTTAAAGCTTCCTTGAGAGCAGAGCAGCGTTTCTCAGTGAGTTCTGCTAGACCAGCGTGCGTGGTGTGTTGTTTGGGAGGTTGGCAGAAGCATTAATGAAATATTAGAACCGATTTGTAATTGACTTAGAGGTTCTTGTCTGCTTTTACTGCCTTTATTCAGTGAATCGGGCAGTTTCTCGCTTCATGTGGCTCCGTTGTTGCACTAAGCATCTTCCAGAGGCTGTTTGAAGAACAGAATTGATGGTGCTGTTTGTTTTCCAGCTCTAAATTATTTGACAGTGACTCCTTGGGTAACTGAGTGTTGAGCTGTGTTCCCGCTGAAGTCAGTGAACTTGCCGTTGGCTTTGGTTTAGATAAAGTCTACGTTTTTTAAAACAGCTTTGAAGGACGGTGGTGTGTTCGTGCTGTTTGTTTTCCAGCTCTAAATTATTTGACAGTGACTCCTTGGGTAACTGAGTGTTGAGCTGTGTTCCCATGAAGTCAGTGAATTTGCCGTTGGCTTTGGTTTAGACAAAGTCCACGTTTTTTAAAACAGCTTTGAAGGACGGCGGTGTGTTCGTGGTGGCGATTCAAAACTTGTCCTGTGTGCTTATTTTAGTTAGTCATTTTGTTTAAAACAAATTATTTCACTTATATTTCACTTCAAATGATTTGCTTTCTTCTCAAACCCTGGAATCGCTTCCAGTAAGGGCAAATACATTTTGCTGGGTTTAGTTCTTTAGTCTTCCTCATCTTCTGTTGTGCTTTGAGTGCTGCTAATAGCACACCGTTATCATTAACTCCTCCTTTTGTGGTGTGTATTATCCTGGTCTTAAGGTAAAATTGAGGGTGATAGCACAGCTTGAACAGTTTCTTTGTTACGCAGGCTTTATCTGGGGAGGCAAATATGGGAATTTGGGGAAATTGATTGCAGTTTTGATTCTCTGTTCAGTTTTGGCCAACCTGTGGGTTTCAGGGAGCACATCTGATGGAGAGACTTTTCAAAGATGGGTGTGCTTAAGCACTGCCTGAAAATCTGGTTCCTCTGGGCACGTAAAGCCATCGTTTAGTGTTGAAAATGCTGCTACGCAAGGGTTTAAATGACTAATGAGCCTTTGCGAGCATCGCTATGGCAGAAAACTTTATTACTGGTTCTTCTCTCATCTTCCCCACGAGGTGGCAGGCGAGTGACAAAAATGTCCCAAAAGCTGGCTTTGTGTTTGTTTCCTCGTAGTGGCTCTGCTCCTTTGGACTTTTTCCATTTTTTAAGTACTTTTGTGGCTGTCGAGCAATGATTAACACTCGAATGGAAAGAGAGATCCATGGCCATGGATCTAAGTGTATCCGTGTCCATGATGGGTTGCTAACTGTGATCAAGTTGTTACCAGCCTGCTGTCCTCGAGGGGTTTGTGTGGTTCTGCCGTGCTTTGGTGCCGCATGGTGTTTCCGTGCAGCTTTCTGGAGGAGTTTGGTTTGGGGTATCACTGTCAGACTTTAGTTTTTAAGACTTGTTATTACCTTACTGGTGGCATTAGCAGCGGCCCTGCAATATGCATTCATAACTTAGTGATCTGGGCAGTGGATGAAGCCCAGCCTTCCACCAGGCTGTCCTCCGCAGTGAGGGATGCCAGCCCTGATGTGTTTTGGGATGGTTGTAGATCCTTTTCTTGAGGGACTGGCTTTTTCCTTTCCAGGTCAGCCTCTGAAGGAAAAAACCCAAACAACCCACTGGCTATATCTGGCACAGAGCGGATGGACGTGCTTGTGCTTTAGCTGCTGCACTTCCTCAAAGGCTTCTGTCAGAACTTTGCCTGCTCCGGGTCTCTAACGTAACCTCTGCTGCAGGGTTCGATGCTGCATCGCTGTGTCTCTTCCTTGGGCTTCTGCTTTTCATCAGAGTTTGTGCAAACCGACCCAGAGGTGCCTCCTGAGCCCCGTGGGTTGTAGGACAGGCTGAAGGTCTTGAACTAGAAGTTGGTTGTCCTCTGGGTCTTACTCCCCCTCTTGTTTTTGCGGGGCAGCTGGTTGTCTTTAGTAGGGACAAGATGATACTGCAGATCAGGCTGGAAACAGGGCTGGAGAAGGGCCTTGTGGAAAGGCAGACCCCAGTCTACTGGGATTGTTAAACAAAAATGTGGGCAAGGCAAAAACAGAGGATGGTGGTAGGGAGCTTTTGGGAGGCTTGAAATGATAACGAGTTCAGACGGGAAAGGGCAGTTGAGGACAGAGGCTGGTCCAAGCCTGCGGTACCAAGGAGGGGCCTGACCTGTGAATGGTGAGGTGCAAGTGGACAGGATCTGTCCTGATCTTGCTTGTAGAGGCAGTTGGGAGTCCCAGCTTTGGGGAGCAGAGCGACGGGGGAAGGGAAGAGGCAAAGACTCGGGTAAATGCGGGAGATCACTTGGGTGGGCTTTCGGGACTGAGTGCACTCCCTCTCCCAAAAGCAGCCAAACAGATCAGAAGCTCCGCTTGGTCCGAGGATCTCTGGGAGCAATTTGATCTGCTAAAAGCTATTTCTGATGATAAAAAGTAAGTTTCTACTTACACATTTACTTCTTGCCTGCAATGGGCTCGAAGAGTTACCGCAGAGAGCAGCCGCTGCTGGTTTTATGTTGGGCTATTGATCTGAGCTTTACCTCATTTGGTACCCCTGCCCAGGGTGAAATTTTTCCTTTCCTCGAGGCAGTTCATAATCCATTTCTGATGGTTCTTGTTGAATACGCCTCGGTGTTTTTGGAGGGCAGATCGATAACTCATGTGCTGCATTACCAAAAGCCTTTCTGAAAAACAAATGTAATGGCAGTAAAACACAATGCTGTTGGGGGTTTGCCTTGATTTGTTTAAAAAATGAAACAAAAAGAATAAATAGTCGTGGCCTGAGCTTGTTTATTGTAACAGCGGTACTGCTTAAACATACCCAGCATGGATGAGAGGGTGCAGTTCTGTCGTGGGTGTGAGGATACCGGTGAACTGCTTATTTCTGAGAAACTTCCTGGGGTAAGACACCTTTGCAAATATAAAACTGGCTTCCGAAGAAGCGGATGCAGAGGTGGTGCAGGAGATACGTGCTAGTGGGAACACATCAGTGCACTGGTATAACATTGCTTGTACGAGGCGTTTGTTCTTCTCAAATGGGACACGTTGGACGTGGTAGGGAAGGTGTTTGAGATACTCATAAGAAATTAATGGGCTTTTACAAGCAGGTGATCTGTGCTGTGTACAGCAGACCCCCCTCATCCTCCCAAACCTTTTTCCCTCTTCAGCCTGTGGAAAATTTCTAGGTCCTGTTACCCCAAACTGTACTGCTTAGGATTGTGTTGCAGGTTGGGTGTAGGGGAGGTACTTGCAAGCGAAACTGCCAGTGTAGGAGCCGCCGTATGAGACCAAAGCATTGGTCCTAAAGGGAGATGGTTGTCCCGTTTCTGGCCATAAAGCAGAGCAGCTTTCAGCTTATTTTACATGGGATTTGGCAAAACTGTGGGAGGAAATTGCAAGGCAGGTTGGAGGCAAGGGGGAGGGTTCAGTGGTGTGTGAGCTGTGGGCTCTTCATAATGCATATGGAGCAAGTGGCCAGCTATTTTTAAACTGCAAAATGCAATATTTTGCTCTGCTTCGTGCAGGAAAGCTGCAAGTCAGCCATGTTTGACCTCTTCATTGAACAAGCTGTAATTTGTAACCACAGGGGAAGGCGAATGGGAAACCGCAGGGTGTTTTCCATCCATAGGGCCGGACAGAGCTGGCTGCAAAATGCAGAGTGGAAACATGCGATTGATTTGAGCCTTAGGGTGTGATTGCACTGGGTCCTCTGTTAAATCCAGTGTGGGAAGTGAGGAACAGATTTGTCCAGAGCAGTGCACGTATCCTGTGTATGTGTCCTGTACCCTGTACGAGGAATATTTGCTCTGCTTAACTTCAGATGTCTAACTCTAGCTCCCTAAGCAGCAAAAGAGTGTGAATATCCCTCCTTCCTCCATATAAAACCCACAACTCCCCGCAATTCCCATCCTACAGCACTTGGAAACCTTTATAATCTGCTTTGGGCTAGAAATTGGGAGCAGGGTTGTTTGGTTTTCTTTTTAATATGAATTACATAGGGAGGCTTTTGGAAAACCCTTCCTTAGCTTAACAAGCTATTGGATCCAGTGCAGGCGTTGCTGCCCTGACCACACGGGAGACCAGAGGTTCTTCATATTCTCCTGGCAGATAGATTTCCAACCATGCAAACGAGGGGCTCTTTTTAACAACTGTGTGTTGCACAAACAGAGTGGTACCTAGCCATAAACCAACTTCTCTTGCAAATGTTGTTGTCATCTATTTGCCGTGGAGGCTGTTGAATCTTGAAGTTTTTTGCAGTGCAGAGTCTTCCTAGCAATAATTTTGGGATAAACGGTGAAGAATTGACAGCTTAATTCTAAAAGGATTTCTCACTCCTTTAATCCTACAGGAGACCTTCAAACAACAGGTCTGTGTTACCAGAAGCAGTCCTTAGCCTGGGTTTATAGCTGGTTTTGGAGAAATGGGTCAGGAATGCTGTTCAGGGAGTGATTTCTAAAGTCATGTTTTAAGAAGTACTCCGAGTCCCTTTGTGCCCACGGGGTGCTGTTTCTCCAACTGCTTCAGGCCCTTGTTGGTTCCTCGCTGTGCTTCCCTACCACATCCCATGGGATCCAACACCCTGATCTCCACCACGGGCTGCGCCCAGTGCACCAGGTGCTGCTGTGCATCACTGCTGTGCATGGGGAAAAATAAGATCATAGAATAGTTTGGGTTGGAAGGGACCTTTAAAGATCATCTAGTCTGACCCCCGATATTCAGATCTGCCTCCCTACCAGACAGTCCTTAGGAAAATAGTGATGTTCTGCTTGTAAGTGATACAGTATTTTGTGTCTCTTCTTCCAAAGAAAATGTTTATGTGATTGCCTGTCCGTCTGGTTTCTCTCAATGCCTTTTTAATCTGTTGTTAATTTCCACCAAACTGTATAAAGGAGTAAAAGGGTTGGGGATAACCAGGTTCGTGAAACTTAGCCGCTGGGTAGAAGAAAATGGTCGTAACTCCTCTCCCGCTTAAAGCAGGGCAGGAGAACTCAGTCTAGATGTAGCAGGTCCTGTCACTTGCTTGGCAGGCAGGGTCGTGGGTGTGAGCAGAAACGTTGGGACAGATCAGAAACATTGGGACAGTGGGAATAGGGCTGAGATAAGAACAGGGGATAGGAGGCAGAAAGGGAGGTGGGAAGCAGGAGAAGAGACTAAACATTTTATGAGCTGTTGGTGAGGTCCAGGGCTGTTGTGGTGGGGAGTGTTTAGAGGAGCTAGGACGCAGATCTGGAAGGAATCGGGCTTCATTTGTTCCTCTGCTCACAGAAAGCCTTGTCTTGCAGAAGCCCAGATGAAGGAGGTCGAGGAGATGCTGGAACAGGAAGGCTTGTCCGAAATAGCTCACAGTAATGCCAGCGAACAGATTGCTTATTTACTGGTAGAAAGAACGACGCTGCTGGAGAAACTGGAGATCGCAGATCAGAAGTTGAATTCACACAGCTACATAGACAGGCTGTGTGCGGCACAGCTTCAGGTACCTCCTGCTTTAGCTGCTCAGGCTGACCGACAGCGCGCTGGGGAAAAGGTTGTCTTTGAGATTTTAAGTAAAAATATTTCTCCTATGTGTGAGGACACTGTGGATTCTTAATGCTGAAGTTGATTTCTTTATTAGTTTTCACATTTGTATATTTACACTTGATTTGCTCCCACATCTTGCATAGGGATAGTGAATAGGATTAATTTTAACAGAGCTAATGTTGAAGAGTTTGTGATATAGCTGGTCTGAGGATCTTCATTGGGTAATAATGACTTTCTACTAATCCAGATTTCCTGATGATCCAGTATTTTATTTCAGATGACTGAGTTCCCCTGAAAATTATTAATTTAAGAAAAAAACCTTCCCTATACTTAAGGTGAGGTTAAAACTCTTCCCTTGTCTTCTAGTTGCTGAGCTAGAGGATGGAAGTTAAGCAAACCTCTGCTTACAAACTGAGTTCAGTAAATAAATTTCACAGCATGACTTGATGATTGGCAGGTTAGAGAGGACCATCCATGTCTTGATTTTTTGCTTTCCGAGGTCGAGATGAAGAGCGCTGCCAAATGGTGGAGGAGCAGCAGCTACTGCGTGTTGGAGAGACAGTTTGTGGCTGATCATCTCGGTTAGGGAGATCTCCCTCCCACCAAGGCCACTGATTTCCGCCTACTCCTCCATATGGCCATTTCACAGAGCTGGAGCCCAGGAGCTGCTGGCTCTTGTAGCTGTTTCTCCCACATTGCTGTGCTTGCTGGCCTCATCCGTAACTTACTTCTGACAGCAATGGCTGTCGGATGTACAGGAGCATAAAACTTGCTGCACTGGGCCAGGTCTAGAGCCTGTTTAGCCCTGTGGTGTTTCTGATACAGAGCGTTAAGTTTTTCTTCTTTTTCCCAATCTCCTTCTGCCACTTCAGAAGTGGCCAGGCCAGGCCGCCCCTCTGGAGGGAGAGGGGTTGCTCCTGCCTGGGGACCCAGTGGGTGAGCTTAGGGGAGAAGGCTCCAGGCTGCAAGGGGGACCCGAGAGCAGCCCCCGCAAAGAGCAGGCTGCCAGGAGTCACAGGAAAGCCCTCCTGGGGACGGAGGGGACTGGCAGGGTTTGGTGACCTCCAACGTCGGACTTGGCTGGAAGCAAGGGCTGCCTGCTGGGGCACAAGTAGGTGGAAAACTTGTGGACAGACCGTTTCGCTTCTGTCTCATTTTCTGTCACTACCTTGAACTTTCTACAGTTTTAAGTTTCTAGTTTTTCATTCTGATAAAACTGGTTTGGAGTTGAAAAGCTTCTTGGCCTTTTTTGGGTGAGTTGTCTGGAGGAGGGAGGCTCGGCACATCCGCTGCACAGCTCAGCTTGGTTTGGTGTTGTGCCATCTGACCAGAAGCCAAGTGCAAAACCTCAGAAGACGGTGTCATAGGAGGGCAAATATGTCCTGACAGTTCATCAGAAATGCTCCCCTCGCCTCCAGTGCCATGCAGTGTCTGAACCAGAGGTGCTATTGTTGTGTCTAGTAGTCCTTGATTAATTTTTATCTTCCATGAATTTGGTTGCTTGTTAAACCCATGCAGTTTTCTTACATCCCCGACATCTTGTAGCAAGGACTTTCACAGTTCAGTTACTGTCACATGAAGTTCCTTTGTTTCAGCCTACCATCTCCTGGCTTTGTTTGATGCTTTCCAGCTCTTGTATGAAGAGGCAGTGAACAATTGCCTTTTTATCTGCCTTTTCTGTGCCACTTGGTATTTTACTGACCTCAAGAGCATCCCTTTCTGGCTGGAGAGTCCTAGTCTGCCTAACTATTGTAGGGTTGGGTGTCATTCGGGATTCATCTATGGTACAATAACACCTTCAGATGTAAATATCCACCTCGGAATCAAAGAATCTGTTTGCAGTGAGGCAGAGAAACTTCCCTGATGCGCTGTCTCCCACTCTTGGATAGAAAATGCCTCTCTGCAAATCCTGAATAATCTACCTGTGAATGCCTGTCAGTTGATACAAATATTTGCTGCATTTTTTCCTATGAAGCGGTGTAATAGAAACCCCACGTAGTTAAATAGAAACTAACCTTGTAGTTAAAAAGGGGAAGCAGAGCTGTAGCCTTCCAATGAAATGCCAGTTAACCACATCTGCTGCCGAGCCTTTACCAGGTGTGGCTGGATTTGCTCTTCCTTCAGGCCCACGGCTGAGTAAGGGAAGTAGGGCCGGGCCAGGGCAAATGAAGGATGCAGATGCCTGCAAGTCTGGTGTTGAATCCAAACCTTCTTGCGCGGAGCTCGTCCGTCTGAGGACGCAGCTGACTTCTCCTAGCAGTACCCTCTCAGGACCCTTCTTTCTAATGATCCTGTAATGAACATGTTTCTGTAACAAGACTGGTTTTGAATGCTGGATAAAGGTGGGGAGAGTGTTGTTGCAGCTGGGCTGGGTGAAGGACAGAGCCAAGGCAAAGTCTTGTACGTGGAGATAATATAGGCTGTCTGTGTGTGAACAACAGTGTGGAGTTTACTTCAATTCCTCCTGGTACGTGGTGCCGGAGTCCCCTAGTAGGTAGGCAGTCCTGTAACTACCTGACTTTTACCCACTTTTCATGCAGCTGTTTAGAGGAGTGAGACTTATTTAAGGAAAATGTATTCTTGCATGATCAAAACGCATTATAAGCTTAATGCTCCTCATTGCTAATCAAACACAACTTCTCTGCAGTTCTTATACTGGGCATCTTTCTTTCTGTGTTTTTAAAACCAGGTGAAAGACATTTTCCAGGAAAACAGTTTCTCTAAAACAGACTGTTTTTTCTCCCCAGATGATGTCATTGCTGTCCATGCTTGTGAACTAGAAACTGTTGGTTAAGCACTCCATTGTTTGAGGTAGCATCACACTTGTTTTACAGAATCATTAGAGTCACAGCAGTGTTACAGGTTAATAGGTTAATTGCTCTTGCTACTGTTTACTGGAACGTGTAGCCTTTCTTATTCTCAAATGACCTGTTACGTACTTGTTTCACTCTTAGACTGCAGGTCCGGATTACGTTCCTGTCTGTTAGAGAAATGAATGCAGCTTTTAGCTAGACTGCTCAAGCATATTTGATTTTTTTGATGCACCCTCACTAATGCAAAAAGCTGGGGTACAAACATGCGTCTTTGCATGGTCATCTCTAATATATACGTGGAGAAATGCTTTCTGGGCTCTGGTAGAAGGCATGGCATGTACAAGCACGCTCACCTCTCTGGAGCCAAGGTGCAAAATATTAATGACAACCAACCTCCTGAGCGTTAGCAAATCCTTGACGCTGGTTCATGTGTGCAGGCTGCAGGGGAGCAGGAATCTGTTAACTTTATGAGTGGTTCAAAAGAGAGGGACATGGGGAAGTAACCCAGTGTTACTCTGATAAAGTGAGTCAAGCATACTCAGCACCAATATCTTTCTTTGGGCAAAGCGGAGCCCACAGGCTCTAAAAGGAAGATGCCAAGGAGATCACAGGTTTTAAAAAAAAAAAAAAAAAAAAGTAGTGAACCCGCAGAGTTCCCAGTACTAGCTGAGACAAATGAGGGATTTTCACAAGGATTTGGGGTAGCTCTGGTTTAAGTGTTCTCTTCAAATATAAAGTATGATTACAAACCCGCTTCTAATCAAGATATGTTGAAACTGAAAATCCTACACACTGGTGTCAAGGGATACATTGCCATGCTTTCTGGTGGTGTTGATTTATTAAAATCTCTTTCTGTGCAAGGATGAGTTTGATCACATTCATCAGACATTAGAAGATGAACTCCAACAGCAGCATGAATCGACGCAACTTACTGGAGAGACAATGAATAAGGTAATAAATTTGCACATTTTCTTGCTGATGACGTGGCACGTAGTTGAGATTTCAAGCAGTGGGTCTGTTCTTAAGCACGCTTTTATTGTTTTTAGCTGATGGGATGCGAGTGAGCTCTGGACCTCAGGCTGTGCAACCACATCAGCCTGGTGCTACGCATGAGTTAATTGCTTCTGCTGAGAGCCAGGGTTAACATCTCACCAGCTTTGGGTCAGGGCTGGCTTGTAAGCACTCATGTGCCTTTAATGGTAGCCTCAAATAAATGTCATTGGAGATGAGTGGACCAAAGTTGAGGGGGTGAGAAACAGCTCTTTTTATATCAGCTGAAATGACTTTTCTGCAGAATCACAGGTCGGTGAGAGCAGTCTCTGGCTCCTGCACTCTCGGAGCAAGCGCAGACTAGAAGAGGAGGTTAGCAGTGCCAGGCTGGCTTGGGGCTAGCTCTCACAACAGCCATGGGACCACAAATGTGCAGAACTGACTTGTCCTTGGAGCAAGGTGTGGTGGAGCCCTCTGCTTGGAAAACCTCATATATTATGTGTTTGAAAATGCATCGTAATTAATGGCATTGTCTCAGGGAGGGAAAAACAGA
>NW_008824244.1:21494-39651 GCF_000699105.1 Pygoscelis adeliae | reverse complement strand
CACCTTTTTTTTTGCATGTGTCCATGGTGAAGAGGGTTATCCACTGCGTGTCTGTCTCCTGCCTCTGCAGTGGCTTCCCCGAGCTCACCTGCTTTCTGTGTTGCCACCCTTGTTCTGGCGGGTCAGGAGTAGTGCGGACGGCAGACCTGCCTTGGTCACATCCCCGGGAGGGTTATTCCGTTTCCATTGGAGCATTGCCCTTGTGTTTCAGTCCTACAGGGGAGAGCTGGAGAGGGAACAAGCATCACGTGCAAGAGTTGAACGCGATCTGGATGAGGCCACGCAGAGGCTGATGATGGCTCAGGAAGAGATCCGGAGGTTGACAGATGAGCTGGATGCACAAAGAAAGGAGCAGAGCAAAATAGGTAAGCACTTCTCTTGTGGCTGCTCCTAATTACTGGCCTGCACTTAGCCACCCCTGGTTAGTGTAAGCCTTGGACTTCTCACCCAGGGGAGCTGGAGGCAGGCTGTCCTGTGTCTTCTTTGCTTGTAATGTGGAAAAATCAGTGTCAGATGTTAGCCTGGTACCTAGGAGATCTGAATGCAGTTGTTAACAGTCACAAATCAATTAATTCTGAGTGGGGAAAGCTGAGACATGGGGTTATCTGATCTGTGATTACAGCAGCAGGGTCTTGACTGACTTCCCCTCCCTGGCGCTCATATACGGGGAGAAATTCATGCCCTAGGAGGGGATGGAGAGGAAATGATGACTTGGTCCAGAAACAGAGTAGCTAAAATACCATGTACGCGGTGTTAGCACAGCTGGAGCGCTCGTCTCTAGGTTCTTCAGATGCTATGTTTGGGATGCTGCCTTGTTAGGAGCCGTTAACAAGCGCTCATAACCAGAGCTTATCAGCAGTCTTGAAGTGACTGGTTAGATTCTTATCACTGCTAATATTTGCTTAACCTCCTTATTGAAATAACTGTTGTTGAGCAGCCCTTAAGTATTAAATTTTTTTTTTTTAAATACTGACTGTAAAAATAAACAGCTTTCTGGAGGGAAATCAAACTACTTGATAAAGCTCCTATTGGAGTGGTCCTTAAAGCGAGGTGCTTCACTGCTACCTCCTGCAGGAGATTTCCTGAGCAAAACACTGGTTTCTGGATGGTTTTCCTCTGGTTTACTTACATTGTCCCAAAAATCTGTGATGCAGAATTTCAGTGGAGAACAGCAATATGCGATGAGATAACACATTCCTGCCCCATGTGCCTTTGCAGAGACTGACTCACTTAAGGAGACTGGTACCACCTGGGCAGGGTCTGCGTGTGAATTGCAGGTCCTGATGCTGACCTTGCAGCTCATGCGCAACACTCAGACCTAGCTAAACCTTCTCGTCAGCCTCCAAAACCGTTGTTTACAACCTTTTAATCAAAGGCAGGGACATGAGCACTCCGCGGGCATCTGCTTTGTGTATCAATTGATACACATGCGTCCCTGGGGATGGAGCGAGTGTGGTGTTGCAGCCTCCAAACAGTACTGCTTCTCCAGATCACGGACGGGCTGCAGCGTGCGACTCCTCTCAGTGGATTGTAGCCTGCGTGGGGAAATCTGTGTTTTATAATCTTCTTAAGTGTCAAATGAATATAAGGCTTTCCAAACTGTGAGTAAGGGTTTAATGCTTGTTATGTCTGTGTGGTTTATTATGCTGCGAGTATTAGCGTGCAAAATTAGGGTCATAACATCTTAGTGGCTTCCCCGATGATGTATATCTGCATGCCTTCTCCTTCCGACGAGCTTCAGAGCCAACTGTTCTATAAATAAATTGATTTTCTAGTAAAAACCTAAAATGAAATCTCTGATCTTCAGTAAATCTCCACTTAAACAGTGTATTTTGGCTCAATGATAACTTGCAGCTGCTTGCTTGCATTGAAGAGAAAATACAAGATTGCTCCTGGCCAGTTTGTAGCCCGGTTATCGGGTCTTTGGTGATTTTAAATTGTGTGCCTAGCTGTCTGCTGCTTTAATTTTTTTCTTTAGTTTTCCTTCAACTCTGTATTTAACAAAGTGCATTAAAAATGTTGCTGAGTTTTGCGTTCAGAAGCATACCAATGGACTGCCACAGCAAAACTGTCTCTTTATTATCCTTGTAGAATCGGCCTCGTGGTCAGCCCTGCAAGCACCTGAGAGCCAGGAGGAAGGGGTGAACGAATGGAGAGAGAGTGGTAAGTCATGCTATTTACAAGCAGAGAAGATCCAGAATTTTATCAAGACTGTCTGTAGTGGTAAACAGGCTTTTTGGCAAAATGAACACTTTGGTAGAAGGTGTTTCTTGCCTTTTATTTTAAATTACAAAACTGAAAATCCAATATCAAAATCCTTGTTTGAGACAGGGGTTTGGGGTTGTGTGGTTTGGTTTTTTTTTTTTTTTGCCAGGTTGGGACCAAGAAAGAAGGTATGTTTTTATTTTTGCCCGAATAAAAGTCAAATTTAAGCTGAAATTTCCTGTGCCCAGTGTTAAGCTGAAAAGGGAAAAATCTTTGTTCACCTTTTCTGTAAGGAAAACTACCTTCTCACTAGTTTTACTTAGGATTAGGATACCAGTGTATACGCAGACACATTTCTGTCAGTGTGCTCCTAATACAAACATCTTTTCCCATTTCTTGCACTTGAAATACTAGATAGTCTGCATTAATTGGTGTGATGGTCGCATATGTTTATTATAATAATAATATTATTATTATTATTCAGGCTTGAAGGGTTGGTATACAACCATAACTTTTACTGTCCAGGCCATTTCATAAATATTAATGCTAGCACAACACTGATAGATTAACTGTGATAGTGTTTCTGCTTGCAGCAAATTATGAATTTTATGATGAAAATAAGAAATATGGCTGTTTGGGTTTTTCAAAGCTTACCCTAGTTGTTTGTGAAACCCATACCTAAATATCCGAGGTGAGGCATTTTCCATGATCTAGAGGTAAACTGAATGCCTGGAATAACTATGGAGAGACTGCTGTGTTCCTATAATAAACGTAGCACTGCTATTGAACCTGGATCTCCAGAAACGTAAACCTCTACTATTTGAGTTAAGGGAACGTGTTCCCATATGTGTGGGGAACTCCCCTCCGTGCTGTCGCGCACATACACCTGTGCATAAGGGCACTGCAATTTCAGAAACCTTATTCACGTGATAGCCCCTGTCTGAGCTTGGTCAAGGGCCAAACCGGTGTTGGTGACCAGATTTTTCTGTTCTGTACAGACAGGACTGAGCTACAGAAGGCCATGGAGCACAACAGCAGACTGGACAAGGAAATTGTGGCGCTGCGAGCACGGGTCCAAACGCTCGACTTGGAAAGAAAAGCGTTCCTCGATCTGGTGAGTACCCATCTCCTGCTGCCGGATCTCCTGGTCTGCCATGGCACCAACGAGCCTCTGCGTAGCCGACGCTCCTGGGCTGGCTCCTGACATTCAGCCCTACTCCTTAATCCGCCCTGCCTCTCTATTTCCCCTCTCTTTTCTACAGTGAGTCTTTCTAGAGCTGCGGTTCTGATGTTTCCTGGCTCATGGAGTAATAAACTTTGGGAAACGGGCAGAATAAATAACCAAAGAGTTTTTAAAGCAGCTGCTGTTACTGCAGCCCTCCCAAAAATTCGGCTCTCGTAGCATCCTTCAGTGCAGGGGGAGTTCGATACTTCACCGAACACAGAGGGGGCTGTGCGTGCTCAAACTGAGTATGTGCTTTAGGCCTTGCAGCACAGAGCCCTGAAATACATGTTTTCCTGTGCTCAGTGTACGGGATCAGCTCGATGCTTTCTGTTACTAGTCAATGTTTGCACAAAATCAAGTGGGTAAATAAGAGTAAGCAACATTTCTACCTTTTCCTGGGGACTGTTATTAAAGACAGTGAATAAGTTTAGTCTAAACCCCAATACTAGCTATTTTTTTAAACAATTTTAAATTTATGCTCATGTTTTGATACCTCTCAGCCTTTTTGGCTTTTTAATGTGGCTACATTGATTTGCTCAGTAGAAGATAAACTTACTCCTTTTCATTTTGTGTGGGCTTTCTTAAGTTAATGCCATTACTATTAGTTTAATGTTTGGTGTAATAAATTTAGGATTCTCTAAATGCAATAATCTTTATCATCAAGATAGTTCCTTACTGAGATTGCCAATAGTGAATTAATACAACAATCTGTTTCCCATTAAAATGTGTCATTTGGTACAAATTCTGTTTCTGTTCTTAACTCTGCAACTCTTTAAATCAGTCCTTCAGCAGGCTATAATTGGTTGCCAGCAGTCTATAATTACTTATGCCATCCCAGCACAGAGAGCTCAGCAGCTGTCTTGCGGGTCTCTTGGATTAAAATGAGTATTTTTAAATTAATATAAGCATCTCTGAGAATACCATGCCCGTCTCTTTACAATAATATTGAAGACTTAGTTTCTTGAATATAATTTATTCGCATTTGAGGATTTAAAAATTTTAGTATGTAGTTCTGTTCCTTGTGTTTAAAAAAGTTGCTGGTTCTTCCTTAGCGTAGTGTCTAAGCACATCTGTAGTCTCAAACCTTCTATTTACAGGACAGCCTGTTTCTGGCTCTGCAAAAAAATACTTAGTTCGTATTCCTCAGTTTACATTTTTTATTCCAAATAACGTTTGCTTTGCTTTAGGACATTGCTTCTTTCAGTTACTATGTGTACATACACACGTGTGTGTGTATTTTCTAATATATATAAAAAAAGAAATACATATACGCAAAAAATATCCAGATACATGTATTATTTTCTCTGTACAGAAAAAAAATGTAGCCAGGCTGAGATCACCTCCAACCAACGATGTTGTTAAGCCTAAAGCAAATTACCTTTAGTCCTTAGGAATGAGGTTTAACTGTTGGCCTAAAAGTTAAAAACCACAATTTTTAATTTGTAAAAGCTGAAAGTGCACTTTATTATGAGCCACAGGAGTTCTGCATCCTGAAGTCTTTATTTTCTGCCTGTGAGTTACGGGCAGCCGGGTGAGGAGCAGGCTGGGCACCTGGCTCTGGTTTGGTGGTCTGTGGGACACTGACCCCGTCCCTGCTGTGTGCTCCAGCAATCGGAGCGTTGAGCCTTAACCGTGCAGGATCCGGTGTCTGTGTGGTGTGAGTCTGTGTGAGTGGGCTCTGCAGGTGCATGTGGGTGTGGATGGAGGCATAGCACGAGGCTGAAGAAAGGAAAAATGCATGCTGAGAAGGTGGCATGTGAAAGCTTTGCAACAGCTGATAGCTCCAGAGACTAGCAGTGCAGTTAAATCCGCAAAAAGCGGTAAAGCTGGGACACCTTGCTGAACCTGCGCGAAGTCCCTGGCGTTGGCTGCGGGAGGCTCAGATGGCATCCGCGTGTGCTGCCGGACACACTTGAAGGGTACAGGCTTATATCTGCATCTGACGAAGGTGAGCACTCTGCAGGACTTCACGACGCCCATCCAGAAGCCGCTGCGGTACGACCCTGTGCTCCCCAGCAAATGGCTGGGGTTGGCCTCCCCGCTGCCGCTCCAACCGGCAGCCAGGAGGGAGCGTGCGAGTAAGTGACTGTGCGATGTGAACAGTTGCCTGCTAATAATAATACTATATTGATCCTATCGATAACAGCAAAGACCAAAAGGTGTCCTCAGAAATAGTGGTTGTCATCTGTCTACCCCTCAGTACGCAATCCCGTTCGGTAAAGGGGGATGTACAACATGTGCATGGTCAGTAATTGAAATAAATGAAGAAAAATTGCTTACCCTTTAACACAGCGCAGTATTCCCCCTTTTACTGCTCTTTACCTCTCTAAATAGTCTGAAGCCCCCCAGCTGGAGCAGCCACATGATCTCAACCAGTCCCTCAAGCTGAGTGGCTCATATTAATAAATCTGCAGTTCATCTACAGCAAATTTGAGGGGAATCTTAATTCTCTAAGACAGCAAGATGAACATTCACCAAAAATAAAAGCAAGTGTTCCCCTTTTGAAGGTTGAACAGCTCAAAGAGGAGATCTGCGAGTATCAGAAGAGCGAGAAGCAAGGACTTCCGTTGCCCGTGCCAATAGAGACTGAAGAAGTCGCAGCGTCCTCGCTGCAGGTATTTTCAAGGGCTTTCTGTTTGCCATTCTAGAAAGCGAATTGAGCAAACAGGCCCCCCCTCTGCATTTCAGACCCATGCCATAAATGAAGACGCACGGCTTGTAGTGCAGAAACGCTTGTGTTTTCCTTTCTACGTATGTGTGAGTGCATCCTGTGCAGCTGTGACGTAGGATTTACGCTGGGCATAACAAATACACTAATGTGTAGAGCGTGTCTGTTGGCATAAGCTAATACCCGCTAGTGCCTCCGTATTATTATGGGTCTTGGGGGGTTTTGCTCCTATGGCTGGTGGATTATCTAATGCAGATGGATGTAGCAGATGTAGCTCATCTTTTCTAGCTCTCCCGTTCATTTATGAGAGACTCAGGTAGCTTTGGAATCACATTGTGCTAAGATTTCAGTCTTAATTATGTGCTAACTTTTTCATTTTCTCATCAGTCGCAGGATACAAAGGATGAAGGGAGGGTTGAAGGAGACCACGTTTCGGGCAAAGTTGGCTCAGATCAAGATGACAGATACCAGAGTAGTGAAACACTTCATAAAAGGTGATCAATTTAGAAATCCTTCTTCACCTGTTGTATTTTCACGGTGGTTATCTGGTGCTCTGGTTGCTGGTATTCTGTCTTGCAGAGTGCACTTAAGTATTGGGTTCTTTAGAATACTCTTGGGTACCAGCTTTGTTCCTCTTCTCCCAGATCAGAAAGTTTGGAGGTAATGCAGTCCTGAGTGGGTCTTGGTATCAAGAATGCGGGCTGTTTTGTGGTACTTTCTCCAGTTTGTTGCTTTTCTAAAAAGAATAGGGTTGGGCTTTTGTGGTTCTCTGCAGACAAAAGTGTTGTTTTCAAAATTGTTTTGCTGCTGGGAAGATTTCTCTGGATTTGGTTCCTGTCCAGGGATGTACCAAGACAACTTGGCTTTCAGACTTAAATATGTAAACTGGGATTTTTAAGGGAAGTCAAAGCTTCATTCTCCTGTGGCCTGCTCAGGAAGCTGCTGCTGCTGCTGAGCCTCTTCTGGCAAGTTCAAGGGGGAAGGGGGGTCTGATCGCATCCCTCTGTCTCCCTTCAAATGCCCAAGCCTGTTCCTTCACCTCAAGCAGTTGAATTTGCCATTGCCTTTCTGCTGTTCGCATCGTTGTGCCTGACCAGTTTTTTCTCCAGACCTTCACCGTTACTTGTGTAGGGCCCATCACCAATAATTCCCTTGCGTCGCCACGTAAATAAGAGCAGGCACAGGTCATGCTGGGTGCGAGACTCGAAATTAGCAGGTCAGAAATATTCCATAGTGAAAACCACATTGGCTCGTCCTCGCCAGTGGTAAGTGGTTTGGATGTGTGTCAATGTGTTTACGTAGCAGTTCTAGCCTTGGTGGTGTCGGTCTTTGGTGCATAGGTGCCGAGAGGTGATTGAAAACATCGAGGGCAGGAATTCACAGCTCCTTCACAAGCTGCAAAAACTGGAGCAGGAGCACGAGGATTTGGTTGAGCGCAATGAAGAGCTGGAATCAATTCTGGGAGAGACACAGATCCAAACCAAGCAGGAGAAGGAACAGTTTGAGAGTGAGGTGGAGGGACTTCACCGGAAAGTAAGTAAGGAACGGAAGAAATACGGTTTGGTTTTGTTTAATTCTAGCTGCTTTTATCTCTGCATATTGATTAGTAACATAAAATTATGTTTGACCTAAACCTGCATGCTGCTTTGTTTAGTTTGACAAGAAATGCAACTAGCAAAATCTGCCAGTTTCAGAAAAGAGGGGAAAAGAAGGAGGAAAAAAAAAAAAAAAGTTCCAGCAGTGAGTAAATGACGCTTGCTTGGAGGTGCAGATTCCTCCAGTGTCACAGCAGCATTGTCTTTTCCAGCTCCTGTCCCCCCTCCTTGGTGCTTGGGCAGGCAAAGTTAAGTAGTTAACGTACCTCCTGCATCCACAGGAGTGAGATCAGGCAACACTCCCGTCCTACACAGCCTTTCTGTACGTGTGGGCTGTGCACCCTTCAGTTTCTTGGCTGAGCTGAAGCAAAGCCTTTTTGTTTCAAATTCAAGTTGCGTCTTTTTTCTCTGGAGCTATTTCTTCTGAACCTCTCATAGCTTAGAAGCTCTGATTTCCCCTGAAAGGCTGTCCTAGATGGCATCAGTGCTCCTGACGGACTTCAGTGTCTGTCTCCTGCAAGAACTGCTTTTCCACATTGGACAGTTGTTTCTTCTGCCTGCAGTTCCTGGTGAAGAACAAGTTCCAGGAAGCCCCGAGTCTTCTTGAGGCTCAGAAGAGAGGCAAGAGGTTTTCCTGAAGCCCATGAGTTGTCCCTTAACCTGGCACCCATGACAGAAGTCCAGGCTTTGACTTGAATCCCTAACCCCTCTCCAGATCCGTCCAACAGATGAAAATGGTCAGTGTGGGACACTGATGCTCCTTGATCCCAGGGAAGGTCACCAGTTAAGCGTGCTGATGACAAAATATTGCACTTTTGGCTTTTCCCCAAGCACAGCATCTTGGAGACCTGTCAGCCCATGGGGCAAACACTGAGGCGCTTCTGGGTGTGTGTGGGGGCAGGTTCTGTGCTGCCTGGGGACGTCCCTGCTGAGAATAACAAATTTGAGGGGACAGTGAGTTTCTCTCATCACCTGCTATCTCTTGCTGCAGCATCTGCTGTTGAATGGGGCAGGCATGGGTGGACACAGCTTTTTGAAGAGCTGTGATAAGCTGATACATCTGGAGAAGCTCTGCTCAATCTTGGTCGAGATGTGATCTCACCAGTCTGTCTCTCTCCCATGTCCTACTTGATTTGGGGCACCCTCAACCCAGGGCAATTTGGATCTTTTCCTGTTAGTAGGACAAGAGCATTCAGATCATCCTTTGACTTTAGGAGGTTGATAGAAAGTCTTCGTTATTGCCACTCATTTGCATGTGAAATTGCAGAGGTGAAGCACCGTGTTGATTATCTGGTTTACCAGAACCATGGCAACATTGGAGGTCTCCTTGCAACACCTGCAGAGCCATCTCCATCCACGTTTTGGGCAAGGATTAAGTTATTGCTGAAGCTTCTCAGCCTGATGCTGCCTTTGTCAGAGTGGTCTTTAGCCTCGATTTACTGGGTGGACTCTCCATCCCTCTGGAGGTAGCTCCGTGAGGAGCACCTGCACTCACTGGCTGGTTTGTGACTGCTTGCCCCCAGGGAAAATACCGTTTGCAGCATTTGTGCAGCATCACTACCTGGGTATGTCATCCCTTACAGACAGGGCAGCTGAAGAGTTTATAGCCAGAGAGAACAGAGGAAGCCAGAAGTTGGTCTTGCTAGATGGGTAGGTGGGCTTTTCCCCCAAAAAGGCTGGCTGAGGAGGTCTTTTCCTTTGGCTGAAGCCCTGCTGCTTGGCCAGAAGCTCTTCCTTCCTTGGGCTGAGTTGCCCTCTCCCCTCCGTCTGTGGTTAAGAGATGCTCTCTGTGGTGATCATGGTCCTGGGTTGCCAGGCAGCAGGACCAGTCCGTAGAGGACCTTGGATTTCTGAGGAGAGAAGGAAGGGCACACACAGGTTTTCAGTCAGGAGCGAGCGGTGCTCGGACATGTCCATACACTTGCTGTTGTGTTAAAACGTGATGTAGGAGATAGTACAAGTGTGAAGGCACATCCCATGTGAACGCTGAAGTAGCCACACATCTCCAAGATGAATTGTTCAAAGGAAGAAAAGATTAATTACTGGTCAGTAGCCTCTGGCTGTGAGGGGAAAAGTCTCTAAATACAGTGAAACAGACTGAAGGCATGTTCAAATATCTTAATGAAGGATGCCAGCAGACATCATGTTTCTAAGTGTGTAGCTGAGGAGCCAAGGGCAGGCTCTCTGATGGGAATGGGAAAAGGTCTGTCCACCATGACTGTGCTTTTCTTTAAATCAGGGTTTGTTCAGCACACACTAAAACGTTTCCCACTTTCTCACTGAAGTAGAATAAACACAAATCTCCACAAATCAAACAAGATGCGTTTCCAGTTTGGAGAAATCCCTTCCTTGCTCAGTGCGTTGTTAAACAGATCCCTGGGAACGCCGCTTTGGGGGACGCAGGGTGAACGCAGCGGGGAGCACCGAGTAGCCAAGGAGATGCAAGGCATTTTGGCTGGCATGAGCTTGGCAGTCACTGTAGCTGAAAAAGAGACAGAAAAGAGGCATGCAGGGCAGCAGAGGAGAGACAGGCAGATTGCGGGATGGAAGAGGAGGTGGGTTAAACCCCAGCTAAATCCAGCATCTGCTCAGATGGAGGGCTGCAGAGCTGCACCCTTCATCTCCAGGGGGCTTTTGGGTGCCTTGGAGGTAATGAGGGAAGGACCGCACGAAGGCAGGTGCACTGGAGCCTGGAGAAAGCAGCGCTGCTGGGTGTTTGCCAGGCTGCCCCATGTGAGAAGGACTTGGAAGTCTTTTCTGTTTTGGCACGCCTACAAAAATCTTGGCTGATTAGGCCACTGACTCAGAACGAGGACACCAGGATACAATGTGAGTATTGTTCTGCCGTTGGCACGGGATTTATGTGCGCAACTTAAATGCTTAAAAGTTAGCAGCTTGGAGGAAAAATAAAGCAAAATGATATAGCTGGGTATCAACTTCATGACCAAAGGTTGGCTGGGGGGTGGGGAGGGGAGGTGTATTTTGCCTTTGAGACCCCTTCCAGAACTCCAAAGCCTTGTTGAACCCCAAACTGTCATCTAGTCATGCAAGAAGAAGGGGTTTTATTGCCCTCTAGCTCTTCTGTAAGAGGCCTGGGTGTTTCACCCCACCAGTTTGCTTTTGATACCTAGGCTGGGTAACATCATCTGTCTTAAACAGTATCGCAGCAGCTTTCCTCTATATTAGAGATCGTTCCCTGCTGGGAGCTTCAAGAGAACCACCTTGTGCCTGAAGCCTGTCAGTGAAAGCAAAGCTCCTGGGCTTTGACGTGCTGCTTTGTAATCACTTTAAATGGACTGGGATTGGCAGAGACTTGGCAATTCTTCGGCTTTGGCTTTCCATTGGAATGGAATGAAAAATGATCTCTGAATAAGTGCAAAGGAAGGAGGGTGAGAAAGGCATAAGGCATCTTATATGCTTCACCATACACTCACCTGTACGAGTGGGGCGATGGATGTTGCTTGTATGGGTACGGTGTATGCTGTGTGCAGATGAAGCTGGATTTCATCTGCAGCTGGACTTCATCTCCTTCCAGTGTCCCCACTCACTCTGCAGCCTCGTTCTGTGAAAGCCCAGCTCGGGCAGTTGGGGAGGCCAGCTTGGTGGTTTAGAAATAAGAAAACCAGCACAAACTTTCTTCTGAGCGTAAGGAGCTGAAAGGAAAGGCTGCTGAATGCCGTGCTGGCTGGCAGTGGAGCAGAGCTGGGCTGCAATTGCCAAGACTTGGATTTTGCAAAAAGGTCTGCAGGAACTGTAATCAGGAGAAGCTGGACTGCTCCTACCTCCTTTAAGCCCTTTAAAACTGCAGTTCCCACGAGGTCCCCCACAAGGGTAGATGCCTTGGGGGGGGTGGTGCAAATGTGGAATGAACACTTGTCCAGACAAACTCTTTTCCGCCAGGAGAAGTACAGAGGTCAGTGTTTTGCTGGTTCGAGTCCAGAGTCCTCGGAGCCTCGCAGGAGGGAGTTACACATCCTTTGGGCAGTGGAGGGACCAGGGCAAGTCCTGGTGGACTGGGTCCAACATCTGCTTGGATGAGATCAGCTGCAGGGGAGTGGGCACTGCCACAGCATGGGAAAGGAGGATGGCCCACGATATAAATCAGGGTCTCGTGGGAGTCCTCCATGTCGGGAGAGCAGCATGTAGAAGGCCTGCAAGCTGTGGAGGCCTTGAATTTTCACCGTATGTCTGGGTCATTTCTCTCCTTTCGTGGAGCAGGGTTCTTTCATTTTCTGACTTGGCCTTGGATGGCTCCTTCACCCTTTGAAGCAGCAGGATGAAAGATGTGAGCCGGAGCTAGCCCACGCTGGTGGCTGTCCACGTCCCCTCCTACTCCTCGCTTCCAAACATGGGGCTTATTCTGTAATAGCAGCACAAGGAGCAATTTAGTAGTAGTGCATTTATTTAGTAGTAGTTGTGAGTACTGGTTTGGTTTTAACTTGTGGTTTGTCTATATTAAGATCACAAGTTTAGAAACAGAGTTACTTGAAGTGCAGAAGAACAAAGCTGAGATGAGTGGGGAAGAGCAGGCATCGTCTGGAGCACAAGAGATGCAAGAGGTAAGAGGCTTTCCTTGGGAAAGAAATTGTTTTGTTTAGAAACACATTAAATGAGCATTTCCTGTGAATGCGCTTTGTCACTATCTTCTGAGTATTTGTAGCCCATCAGCTCATGCCAGACAGATGGATGTCTTTGAGGAAAGCAGCTAACGTGCCAATATTATCTCTCTGATAACTCATCTCTCTTACGAGATTGTCTTGCTGTCAGCACTGCGGAGCTTGTTGACTCCCCGGTGAGGGTGAAGGGTTTACACATGTAAAGGTGCTTGACTCTCGTTTAGGGTTTAGTGAAACCTAGGTAGTGCGTAGGTACGTTTACAAGGCTGTTTCTCAGCTGGGTTTGGGCTGACTGCTGTCGATTTGTTAGTTGCCAGCCAGACAATTGGATCTGCCAGGTGTCTAAGCCAGACAGAGCTTATTACATGTGGGAGATGACCTTCCCAAGGTATCTTGGGTCAGGTGGAGGCTCCAGGCCTTCAGAGATGTCCAGCCAGCCCTGGGTATAAGGTGCGGGAATCCTCCTGGCAACTTTTGAGAACCATTTTTCCCAGCCTTGTTTTTCTAGAAGACACATTTTCTGCAATTTGTTTCTTTTTTGCTAGAATAAATGATGTCGTGGAAGTGACTCAATCTTGCTTGTTCCAGATGCTGGAAAGCTGTCAGGAAACGATTGAAAAGTTGGGAAGTCAGCTGGGAGAGCGGAGAGAACGGAGGAAGCAACTTGCTTCTGAGCTTGAACTGTTACGAGAAGATCTGAAGGCTGAGAAGAAGGTATTGGGCAGCCAGGTATGTGTAGCTGCTATGGTGGGACTGCCTGCAGGAGGTGGTTGCCTTTTGTGAGTCCATGAAACATCCCAAGTGTGCTGCGTGACTTCTCTTGATGCATTTCTCTAGTCCAGCCCGTTTCAAAGCTTCTTTGGTAGATGGTTTTAAATCCATCTGCTTCAATGGAACTGTCTCTAACTCCATAATTATTTTTCCTTTCAGTGAATCTAATAACAAAACAGTAGTTCAAAGTTTGTAGCCAAAGCCCCCTTCTCTAGAGGGCAGAGTGGAAGTTTTCAGGCTTAGGTATTTATCGCAGAGTTATTTGTGACCATAAGGCTCATGATCATGAGCCTTCATCTCTCTGTGTCACAACATGGCTGGGTACTTGTAGATTTGAGCCAAGACCTCCCTGCAGAGCAACATCGCGGTTACCCGTTAGCAGCGATTGCTTTTCTGAGGTCAATCAACTGGCTAATTCTGAATCTGTTTAACATGGGTCCCCTTTAACGTTAATAGTATCTTTCTTAACCAGAATATGGCATGATACAAAGCCGGAACACTTAAGAGTCAGAGAAGTCTACATGAGCAGCTTGCTGGGATCCCAGCACTGCTTTTTGTTACGTGCCCTAAGAACCTCAGTACACTTTGCTTGAAGTGACTTAACTGCTAGATAGACCTCTGGTGGGTTTATCTCTGCTGGGAGGGTTGCTGGTGCTCTCGTCTTCTGGTTGGGTCATAGTGGAGAGAGAGCGTGTGATGCCAGCAAAATTGCACAAGGGCTGGCGCAGACATAGACAGGATAGGGGCTGAAAATTAGGCTAAAAATTTAGGAGAGCTGCAGATCTGTGGCCTGGATCAGGCAGACAAGGGGCACCAGAGGGAGACTGGCAAAGGGGGGGTTTACATCTATTGCAAAACCCATTTTTTAGCACTCTGAGAGGCCTTAAACCATATTACTTCCTTGAACATAAGTAAAAAACAATAAAAGTCCTGAACTGTTGGCGCAACTGCACATACACAGGAATCTTACTGGAGGAACAGTGGCATCTAGAGGACGGGAATTTTGTAGTGCTGTTAGGCAACGCATTCACACTGTAAAAGCTTGGGGTGCAGACCAAGCCTTGCCAAAGAGTGGTTTAGGAAGGGGCTAGGTCAGTCTATGAACATGCATATGAAAGGGAATTGTCTGATTTAGAGGATGATGGGGAAAATGGGAAGAGTCACTCTTTAACCTTTGCATCCCAATAGTTCAATCTACTCCTGGTCCAGGGACCTTATAATCAAAATCAAACATCCCTGTAAGTTTGGTTGTATTTCAGCCACCAGTTGGCCGGTGGTTTTGCCTAAGGAGAGGACTGTTTTTCCATCAAAGGGATCATGAGATGAAATCTAATTACCTGTATTGGACTGGACAGCTGTAACAGTCTTCAAAATAGAGAACTTTGCACGTGTTTGGCGGGATTCCTGACTTCACAAACGGGTTAATTCCCTTTTGCTAGAGTAGTTGTATTGGGACGAATAATTTACCAGCTGAGTGCTGGAAGTTAGCTTGGCATGAAATCATCGGGTTCTCGTGGGCCATACACACCTGGAGGTCAAGATCTGAGGTTGTTCAACGTTGTGTTTGTCAGGATGTCCAACACATAGAATGGGCGAGTAAATTGGGTAGTATTTTTGTTCTTGCAAATTTTAATGATGTACTATGAACTGATGCTATGCAAAGAGCTCTTTGCATTTGTTTGGAACTCTCTTCTTGTTTTTAAGAGGTTTTTGGACATTTGAGAAGAGAGAGCTTTTTCTGAGCTTGTAGCTAGGGGTGTATTACATCTGCTAACTCCTGTTGTTTCCTCACCAGAGGTTGCCTGACTCAAAATCAGAGTTTACGAACCATTGTAATAACTTCCCGAGTCTCCAAAGAACATCAGCAAGCAGGGGTCTCATCAATGTATCCCATGAGAAGCTACAAAAAGATAATGCTTTGTTAGATACAGAGATGAGAAATGTAAAGACATCCCTGTTGTTCTGGTGTCTGATGCAGACAGAAACTGCTAGTGTATATTGCTCAAATATAAATAAATTCATCTTGGTGTAGGTAAGAAGACCTGGAGTTGAAATATTAGTGCTAGCATACACTCAGGAAGAGCTATTGATTAAAAAGCTTTAGGAATCGAAGTCATTGCTAGCATTTAGTGGACTTAATAGCATTTTTCTTTGAAGGATCTGGTTTCACCACTGCTTAGCAGGGGATGTTAGACTAGGCAGATTCTGGTTCCGATCCAGTCTGGGAGTTCCTGTGTCCTCGCACCTTCCCTTCTTGCCCCTTTTATTTTCTTGGCATCTTCTTTCATGTCTCGGGTTTTGGGTCTGCCATTGCCTGGTGTTAAGGCATTAGGTGACGTTGAAAGTGGAGAGCAGCCATCTGTAGAAAGTTGGTTTGGGTTGACTTGGACGGAGGATGCTGTCTGTGCGAGACAGCTGAATGCGTACCTTGTAATCTTCCCATTTTTCCAAGAATTGCTAGTTTTGTAAAGAAATATGGCACATGATATAAAGCCCTGAGAACTACAGATGGGCAACAGAAGGATGAAATCAAATAAAGAAATGTGATTTGATGATGAAAATGTGATTTTTTTACACGCAGCTACTTCCCATGCAGAAAAAAGGACTTGCGTGTGTATCTTCAAGGGTGAAGAACTACAATAATTTAGCTACAGAATCACAAGCCATGACTTGATGAAGTCCCCAGATTGCCTTATACTGCTCAAAAGGTTTCCATGAGACCAAAGAAAATCAAAGTCGTGGTGTTTTCTGACCTCACAGGTCTCTGAACTCCTACAAGAAAGAGAACAGATTAACAAACTTGAGCAGAAACATGAAGATCTATGTACAGATGAAAGGATGCATGAAGAAGAGATGGCTAAAGTAGTATTTTTGGAAGAACAGATCAAAAACTTGAGGGATGAACAAGAACTGCTCTGGTAAATCTTAACAAGGCCTGTGGTACTTTCTGCTCCTTATCTTTGCTGACTAATTTTTTAGTGTTTTAAAAATCCCCATAGTGCTGCTTCTGGCAAAAATGGGCACAGCAGCTTTGTGTCTTCCTTATTGGGTAATCGTCTCGCTGGAGAGATTTTGGTGAATAAACATTTCCCTTAGTGACATCATGATCAGTCAGGAGTAAACCTTTTTTTCTGCAGCTATTCCAGATTCTGAACAGCATAAATGAGCTGTCCGTAGGGAGGAGGCTTCTTCTCTTGGACTGAGGTAGCATTTGGACTAACACGGTCCCAAAAAGCTCCCATCGTGGGCTGGGGCTCCTTGGGGCTAACTGCTGCCAGCCCCTGATGATATACATCCTGCTCTAGATTTTGGTTGTCCTTGGAGGGCAGGTGTCAGCAGGTGTCGGGGTTGTAAATAAAACTCTTACAAGTCCCCTGACTCCCCTGTTTCAGAAGAGCAATACAAATTTGGAGTTGGAGCATCCATGCTCAGGCTCTCATTAGTAAGTAAGAGCTTGGGTTAAATCCAGTATAGTTACAGTCAGCTCAATTACCTGGATAACTAGGTACTGAGATAAAGTAAAACGAGGATAAGACAGGTAGGTTAGCTTATAGGGACATATAGTTTGGATTGAGATAAATGAGACAGCTTGATCGGGAGACCTGAGCCCATGCTTCCATACAGCGAAGCGTTGTGCGAGTGCTTCTGTGCCGCTTGTGAGCGCAGACCAGCTCACGTGGCCCCATGCGAGTGTTTCCTTAGCCAGCAGTTAACCTACTCGTGAATGACTGAGAGCTGACCCTTTGGACACACATTTTTTTTGTCGACCAGTGTCCAGGGGAGACTGACCCTTGCCCAGAACTGCTAGACCCAGGATTAAATCCCCTTTGGAGCCTCCCAAGACGCTTGAGTGTTGCCTTGAGCGTTTCACTGGACTCTTGTGTTCCAAGTTTTTCCGCTTCAGAGGGTGGTTTCCCTTGGATGTGTATAGTTATCTCTCTCCTTTACTATTTCTCCTTCAAGTTCTGAATTACTAGAAAGCAACAAGAAGAAGGAGGAGCTAGAAAAGCAGCTAAAAGAGAGCAATGAAGAAAAACGATTGTTGCTGGAAGAGATTGCCCAGCTAAAACAAGATATCCTGACTACCCGGGAGCAGGGCGACAGCATGCTTGAAGAGACTTTGAGGATGAATCAAGGCATGGTGCATAGAGAGAACAGGTTTCTCGTGTTGCAGAGCTCTGCAGGCAGTTTAGATGGGAGCGTTAAACAGGTATGGGCAGCTTTGCCATCTGCAGCGTACTTTTTTTTCACTAATTTAGTGACAAAACCTAATTATAGTGTACTGGAAGCCAGTCCTTGCAGTGTTGTAGTGTTGGCGTGCTGGGGGAGATGAGAGGCTGACTGATTTGCTTGGGGAAAGTGTTTGGAAGTTAGGAATGTCATCATTTCCTTCCGTCCTGTTTTTGGATACAGTGGGAACTTGGACAAACTGAATGGCCCCCATAGTACACATGAAAGAAATAGGTTATACAGTCCTTAAATGATGTTTTAAACCTTTTGGAGCTCTTTCTCAGCTCCTTTTTGGAGTGTGAGCAATAGAGCTGGCTTGCTATTACAACAACAGTCTTGTTCTTGCTGTAGGCAGAAGTTGTTCCCCTTCCCTGCTCCTCCTCGGGATTCTCTGCTCTTGCACTCAGTGCTTGAACTCATCCTGCAACTGCTCTCCCGCAGTGGCAGCTCGCAAGCAGCTGGGTTTTGCTGCAGCCCGTGCCTGTGTTTCAGTTACTGCTCTCCAGTTGCTCTGCCAGCTGGCAGGCAAGACCCCTATTTGTCACTAGGTTTAGCTGTGTTTTAAATGCAATTTGTTCACCTTTCTTACCGTGTGATATAAAAAAGAAGGGGAAGAGCAGCTAGCCCTGCCAGAAGAGGAAGAAATGATGAAGGTACCCAGGATGGGGAACCTGAGGAGGAGCAAGGATTATATCATAGAATCGTAGAATCATGAAGGTTGGAAAAGACCTCTAAGATCATCGAGTCCAACCGTCGACACACCACCACCATGCCCACTAAACCATGTCCCTCAGCGCCTCATCTACCCGTCTTTTAAATACCTCCAGGGATGGTGACTCAACCACTT
>NW_008824244.1:6525-21131 GCF_000699105.1 Pygoscelis adeliae | reverse complement strand
AGCCTGTAGCGCTGCATGGGGTTGTTGTGGCCGAAGGGCAGGACCCGGCACTTGGCCTTGTTGAATCTCATACAGTTGGCCTGGGCCCATCGACCCAGCCTGTCCAGGTCCCTCTGCAGTCCCTGTGCAAGAGTTTGGAAGAGAAGAGAGGACAGGGTGGCCTGTAGGCAGGAGTGGCAGTGGGAAGGAGAGGATTAGAGTTGTGCTGATACCAAGAAGCAGTAAATCTGTACAGTTAGAGCAGACCGAAGCAAGAGATAAAGTGTAAGGGGATGCTGAAAAGGATCCAGATAGAAGCAGGTGGGGAAAAAAACCCCACAAAACCTACCTGATCTCGAGGACAAATGACATTGCCAGATCCCACAGTGCTGGATCAAGACTTCCCAGCTTGGGAATTTATCTGGGCATTTATCTGAGAAGGGAAGCTTGATCTTCAGTGGATTTCATCTGGTCCCAAGAACAGAGGGTGAAGATGCAAAGCGGGAATGCAGATGGCTGAAAGTGATGCTGGGAAGAAGGGTTTTGGTACACCAAACAGGGGAAGAACCTTTAGTCTGTGTACAGGGCACTTGCAAGAAGATGGGTGAACCAAAGAGCTCAATTATCTTCCGAAAGCCATCATAGACCGTCGGTGACCACCTCGTGGTGTCCAGGCTGCCGTCGCGTTGTGCCAGCATGTCTGTTCCTGTGCCGCTGCCAGGACTCGCTTTGTTCCTGCTGCCTCCGGGAGTTGCAGCTGGATGTGTCGCTCCTGCTTAGTTGCCTTAGTGAGACTCTGGCACAAGAGTTAAGAGTAACCTGGGTGGTTTTGCTTTTGTTTGACAGGTTAGCTTTAACAGGGATTTGTTCCCTCATCCAGGTTATTGCATCTTCTCCCTCGACCTCAGGAGTTTTATCGGCTTCTCTGAGGGGATGGACAGGGTAGGGAGCAGGACATAGTGTGGGGGCAGAAGAAATGCTTGCCTGGCTTTACCCATCTTCCTACTTAAATGCCCTTAAATCCTACTGGCATACCTCTACCTTTCTTAATTACCAGTCTTTATCTTCCTTGAAGTTAATTTCCATGTAACCTTTGTTGTTTTACTGTTCCTGCAGAGTCTGTCTGACGAGAGATTCCAGCAGCAGGAGGAAAAAATGCAGCAATTGCGGCAGGACTTGCGTCGCGTTCAGAACTTGTGCAGCTCAGCCGAGAGGGAGCTGAGATACGAAAGGGAGAAGAACATCGACTTACAAAAGCAAAACCTCTTGCTCCAACAGGAATGCACCAAGGTAGGAACAGAGCAGGGAGAACTGTTTGAAGGCAGCATCACATCATTTTACAAGCTGTGGGAGGTCTGAGGTGCTGATTTCAACAGACTGGACCTCATTTACATTTGACTGTACAGTACCTGGGAGTCTCAAGCGTGCTCTGTCTCAGCTTCATGGAAATTGCACTGCCTCCAAATAAAACTCTGTGTGTGCTGTACTTGCTCCCTGTATTTCTCTTTTATTCTTCTTCACTCTCTGGTAATCCTGTTGCCCCTTTCCTAATCGAGACATTTCAGATGACATATGTTGAAGCGCAAACTTGATTTCTTCTTCTTTTGAAACTCAGGTCAAAGCTGAGCTGAAGCAAGCCCGGGCAAAACTCTCGGACACAACTGAAACATGCTCCTCTCTCTCAGCACAATGGGAAAAAAGCCAGCAGAAGGTCAAAGAACTCGAACAAGAGCTCTTGAAGCGCTTCCAGGCTGATAAACTGCAGAGCAGTCTGCAAGAGAAACTTGCACAGGAGAAGTCCAAAGTATGCGAAGCACAAAAAAAGGTAACTTGTCAGCGTGAACTAAGTTAACAGGAGGTATGTTTTTAGCAGTTTCGTGCAGCTGTAGTTCAGAAAAAAGAAGCACTAGCAGCTCATGAATCGGTTCCCTGAGGTCCATTTTGCTAGTCCATTTTGAGATCACTTGGCTAAATATTTTAGGAAAAATGTCTGTTATTAGTGGGAGCATAATCAAGACAATAGAAGCCAAATCTGATGGCTCAACTCCTGTCTCTAAAGCTCAGTATCTCCGAGAATACCGGTAGTAGGGCTGGCAGACGCAGGGAGCCCAGATCACGTTCTTGCCGAGGAGATTTGCTGCTGTTTGCTATCTGGTAAATTGCAGAAGCTTGTGTTTTCCATGGCATTGATTCTGCCATGTTCCTGCACTAATAGCTGGATTTAGTTTTGAGGCGTGCAGGATCAAATTAGGTGCAAAAAGGATTGTTGCTAATTCATGACGTAGTATCCGATCCAAAATCTGGTAGCCGTTGGAAAGGTTTTACTTTTAATGGACTTTGACACAAAGACATGCAGAAGCCCTTGAGTAGAAGCAAGCAAGTCTTTCATTCCCATGACTCAGATACTGAGGGAACAAAGGGATCTGAATCCCTTGGATTCAGATACTGGCCCATAAATTCAGAAAGTTTAATCTGTGTCCAATTTTAATCCGAGATTTCAAAACTCCAGCAAAAGCTAAAAGATTCCCAACATCAACTCCTGCTGGCAGAGGCCCGTGTGTCAGACAAGAAACTCCTGGAGGAGGAATTGAAGGAGGCCCGAGAAAATGAAGCTCGCGTGCAGCAAGAACTTCACGAGGAGCAGCTGAAAAGGTACCCAGAGCTGGGTAAGACCTGTTCTGCGTGCGGAGGGCAGGTGTGTGCCAGCAAATGCTGCTGTGCCAGCCTGCCAGCTGCCTCCTGCAGCTCCATGCCTGGCCCTAGGTGGGCTCACAGTCACTGCACCGCTGGTTTCGCCACCTGTCTCCCCTTTTGACCTGCCAGTGTCCCTGGCAGAGCTCCACAGGACTCCCTCTTTATGAGATTGAAAAAGATTTTTGGAGACTTCAGCTGCCTCAGAAGGTGCATGGCCCCTCCTGCCAGCCCAGTGATTTGGTTTACCCTCTAGATGCCAGCAGTCCCCTTTCCTGTGAGGCTGGGATTGATGATCCCGGATACGTCATGCACCCTTTCACGTGCCCATGGGACATGGGGACAACCAGGGTGTACTGATTTCTTTCTACCCCCAGTGTTGCCCAGGGCAGGTGCAGAGCAGTGTGATGTTGGTTTTTAGGTCACGGCCAGCCTTGAATTCAGGGCGGCACATCACGGGCTTGCCTCCGCATCAGCGTCTCACTGTCACACCAACATGCTTTTAGGAAGCTCCTGGAGCAGCAGGTGGAGGAGCTGCGGCAGCAGCTCCGGCATTCACGGGAGACGGAGGCGTCGCTGGCCAAGATGCACGTGGAGCTGCAGGCCAAGACTCTGCACGTCCTGGAAGATGAGAGGAAAACTGACTCGAGCGAGGTGAGCTGCAGCTCGGATGGGTCCTCATCACCCAGGGGGATGCTGTGCTGGTGGCTGACTCCAGAGCAGACCACTTGAGCTCTAGGGAGAAATGGGACCATCCTGGTGTGAAATCTGGGTCAAATCCAGCCAGGTGCTGAGCCCTTGCAGATCCCACTGATTTAAACAGCACCCGGAGGAAAAGCACCATCCCATCTCGTGTAGGCTTCCTGGGGATGCAGCTCTGAGGGCACAGAAAGAGGACTTGATGGCTTCTTCCCCTCTCCCCTCCCCTTTTCTTGCAGAGCATGGAGCTTTTTGCAGGAAAATTTTGGCAGAGTCCGCTGTCTGGGAGGATGCGTTACCTCTCTCTGCCCTGTTGAAGCCTACAGCCTCCCCAGCAGCACAGATATCCACACTCCCCCTTCTTTAAGGGGAGGAGGCAGTGGCCTTGGGGGGGCAAAATGGATGGATATTATCTGTAGTGGGAACCACTAGGATTTATGACAGAGAAGCTTTGGAGACCAGACTGAAAGGAGGCAGAGGGACCCCTACAGCTGAGGACACACACACACAAATAAAAATTAGATGTTTTCCAGCACCTCCAGTGTCAGAAGGAGAACCAGAAGCTTTCAGAGCAACTCTCACTGCTGAAGGAGGAAAACAAAGCCCTTTACGAGGAAGGAGTCCGTCTCCTGAACCAGAAGGATCTGTATGTCAGGTAATGACTGAAGCAGCAGGGGATACGTAGACATAAAAAAAACCTACCGAGGAACTGCCATTTATGTGCCTGGCAGTGACACTGGATTTGACTGTTCTGTAGCCTTTCTTGTCTCTCCTGTTCAGGGCATTTAGCACGGAGAGATCTGCCTTGACCTGACACCCCTGCATGCACTTACGTTATGCATCGCATGGCTGCTGTCATGTTCTCCTTGGCAGCTGAAGGCAGGGCAGAAAACGAGGGGGTGCCTAGGGAGGGCTGTGGGTGCTGCTGTTTAGGGTCTGGCATTGGCAGAGATGCTCCATGGAGCTGCTCGTTTCTCCCCAGGGTACTTTCTATCTAATTTGAAGCACAGTAGCCTTTTTGTCATGAGTTTTGAGCAAACATGGGCAGATGTGGTAGAGATTTCTCTTTTTTTTTTACATTATTTTCCCTTCTGTCCCAACTGGATAAAAATAAACAAGAGCACTGCCTAAATGGGACAAGTTTGAGGGGAAGAATAACTATCACAAGTCTCAGTAGACACAAATATTTAACCCCAGTGTCGCAGCTCTAAGGAGCGCCCACTGAAGTAGCTTTTTCTGCAACCTGTTTGCCTGAATCTTGCTGTTTAGGATACTTCTCTGTCTGCCTTTTTCCCCCCATACACAAGTACTTCCCCTTAACCACCCACATCCCCACGCAAATAAACAGCTTGCTCCCATTTACCCTTTCCCCGTTACTTCCAGTTTTCGTGACTGTATAACCCTGTTTGGTGTAAAGAGCTGAGATGGGCGAGCACAAGGATTTGTAAAGCTGGGAATCAATTCTGGGAGTGCTTTGAGTCCCTTTCCCTCAATCAGTTTCCACTTGGTTGACACTTAACAACGTAACCTTTGCAACAAAAAGAAACCCCAAACTGCTCAGTGAAAAGATATATTCCGGAAAGTCAGTGCGCTCATCCTGCCTTTAGCTGCGCAGCCAAAAGGAGCTGGGTAGATGGCTGAGGCTCCCAGTTCAGGCTTTGAAGAGCCTCAGTAAATACAGGACATCTCCTGCCTTGCTCTTGACCCAGAACACAAAAGCATTTCACAGCCTGATGTTTATCTCTCTGCCTCTTCAGGAAATACAACGAAATGCAGCTCCGCCACAAAGACAAGATCCGCAGAGCCAAAGAGACCTTTATCCACGAGGTGAAGCAAAGGGACAGCAGAATTAAGCAGCTTGAAAATGAGCTCAGCGAGTCAAAGCTCCAAGTGGAAAAGGTGAGAGAACACATCAAGGGCTTCTCCCGCGAGGGAAGGCAGGGGAGCAGGCGTGTCTTGCAGGAGCATCCCTTCTTCCAAAAAGAAATGCAGTTTAGGAAAAAAGGAGATGAGGTTTATGAACAGCTGGTTTGCAGGCAACGGGATTGCACCGTTAAATGACCAGACAGTTGGAGCACGGGGAGCTCTGCCTGATGTGCTGCTCCTGCTCTGTGTGCAGGACTGACGCTGCTCTGGGAAACAGCTGGCGGTGCCAAGGGGCACCAGCCGTCCTTGTAGGAACAAAAAGCCAAAAGGAAATTCCTGGCTCAAGTTTGCCCTCGGGGGGAACCCGTGTCCTCAAATCCCGTTCAGAAACTACCTAAGCTCCATCTTCTTTTGCCTCAGGAATGTTATTGCTGGGAAGTGACTCAAAAGCTGCTTTTTGGGGTGTGTTACATCAAATAGCCTATCACTTCTAGGAGTGAACGTGCTCGGTGGTGACCCCTTTGGTAAAGCGCTCTAAGGTTTACAGAGGACAGAGAAGGGCGAAGCGTAACCCCTGGTTGTTATTTCTTTCTGCAACGCTGCTCAGGGGAAGGTGCTGATTGCACAGATCACTGCTGAGAATGAGAAATTACTCCAGGAGAGGAGACGGCTCCTCCAGAAGATAACTGACCAAGAGGAGACCCCTTGGAGCAACCGGTCTACGATTGCCACCCTGCAGAGCAGGTAGGCGCTTAGTGATGTCCACACCTCTGGGAGCCTGCCTCTTCCCAGCGCTTCTCTGGTTTTATGCCTACTTCTCTTAAGAGATCCAGAGGAAAGCCTGAACTGCGCCCCAGTCACTAGTGCTGTGGCTTGTAATTGCTGTGGGATGTAATTAGCTCCTTTCCCCATCAAAGCCCTCGGCACACAGCTGAAGGCTGTGGAGGCCAAAGGGTCTGAGGTTGAAAAAGAAAATGCCCCTTTGAGAACGTAGCGTGGCCGGAAGGAAAATGACTTGTGCCTTGTATGTGTGACGTGCTCAGAGTGAAGATCCTGGACGAGGAGAACGTGCGGCTGCATGAGAGCACACTCCAGCTCTCCGGCCACGTGCCCACCTCGCAGCGCGCGCTGCGGAGCATCCACGCTCCCAACACGGAGGTGAGACTCTGAGAGGGCTTGGCCTCAGCAGACAGGTTGCAGGAGCTGATGTCTCCTGCGAGCGCGGGTCGGTGTTTGTAGCTGCAGCTGAGGGTGCCGGAGAAGAGCTGAATCGATCCTTCGGTTGGGATGGAAAAGGCTTTGTCGGTGAGGAGGGACTTCGTGGGGAGCTGAAAGCTCAATACGCTTGCCACACCAGCCCCGTCCCCAAGCTGCTGTGAGACGAGATCCTTCTCACCAGGAGAGAAATTTCGCTTTGGCTCTTTTGCAGATTTAGAGTTGTTAAGAGACCTTAGCTTTAAAGGTAGCTCTAAAATTAGGAGAAATAACCCAGAGCAGTGTGGCTGGGAACGTTACTCCTGTAAGCCAAAAAACCTCAGACTAAGCTGACCGATAATATCGACTACACTGAGCAGAATGAAGATATGCCTTAGCTAAAAACTCAGTTGTGGATTGACCAAGTTAATGAAGAGCTTTGGGGGGAGAAATGGAGAAAAATCCAGGAAAGTCAAAGATTGTGTTTCAACAACTCTTCGAATAAAACAGGTGGATTTGAAAGGTTATTGGTACATTTTGAAATTTGGAGGGAACCCAGTTTGGTTGGAAATGAGCTGTTAAGGATGAAAGTGCTGTTTGGGGCCTGGCAGAAAGAGCTGTTTGTGTGTTCCACTGTGTTTTATTTCTTTCTCTTTGTTTCACCCGGGCTAGTTAGGTTTGTTTTTTTTTTTTTGAAGTTTAAATTCAGACCCAAAGGACAAATCTGTGATTAGTACCTCTGTGGGGCTGGAGTGCATGCGGAGAACTGTCAGTGGAGCTGGGGGCACTTTGAAGGCCAAGACTGTATGTTGAAATTCAGGGTCTGACATGCACCTCCTCCTTTGAAAGTCTCTGTTCCTCCTTCCAGGACTCAAAGAGTGTTAACTTCTCCGAACGCCAACTACAGAGTAAGGTGTTGCCATCTCCCCGTACCAGGTACCGTGGGGTAAAAGGAGGAGGCAGGGAGTGCCTCTGCATGTGGTGAGGGAGAAGTTGAGCGTTTTGGCTGCTCCACCCTGTGCTTTCACCTCCAAGGGTCCTTTTTTTTTTTTCCTTTTGTCAAATTATAGGGAAAATGGCGTTAAAAAGACTGTATGAAACTAATGGGATGGAGAAGTAGAATTTTCAAAATATGTCGGGGGACACTGTGGGATTTAGAAATCAGCTTGGTGCCCAGTGGTTTTGGAGGAGTGTCTTTACACAAGATGTTATGAGGCTTAGAGGACCACTGCTGCCCGGAGCTGCACGACCCACGTCCCAGGCTATGGGGCAGGAGGGAGCTTGAGCTATTTGTCCACCTGTGTAGCCAGGAGCACCACGATCCATGCCAAAACTGGCGAGGGGGAGGCAGAGAGACTCTGCAACGCGGGTCTCTGCTTGCTGGAGACCCGGCACAGCGGGCTTGCTTACAGCCTTGGGGTGCTACGAAGGGTGACGGACAGTCTGTCGCAAGTGAGAGTAGGTTCTGGGGTAGATGGGGGCTGTCGGCTCCTTGGCTGGAGGAAGAGTGTCGGAGCCTTAGTCCAAGTGAAAGGCATTGACCGTAGCCCTGCACTGCCTCGCAGAGGTGTTGGGAGGAGCGCTGGGGCTGCGCAGAGGGTCAGACCGAGTTTGCAGAATGACTTAAGAGAGGAAATCTGTTTTCAGCTTCCCATCACGAGAACCGCCAGACTCTCTCAGCACCCTGAAGGCCACGCAAGACACGAAGCCTGAAGGAGAAGCTGAAAGCCAAGACTCATCCTTTTGCATATCCCCCTCTCAACCTTCTGAGATCGGGTACTTAAATGTAGCTTCGCCTGGAGACACCACAGCCTCCCAGCTGCAGGAGGAGAGTCAGAGCATCAGCTCTGAGAACTTCTAAACGGGGAAAGATGTTTGTAAAATACGAGCTGGACTGCAAGGTTTTGGGCCCCTGTTGCTGTGGGAGGACTGCAGGGGGAGAATTGCCAAATGGACTCACCTGGTGATTTCTGTGATATATTTCAACTAAATTATTCAACAGCTTTTTTTTCAACTTACCCAGCTGTAGATGTGTGTGTGTCATCCCAGATCCACCCGGAGGCTGGAATTTGTAGACAAACTCAGTAAAGTGGAAGAGGGGTGGGGTGAAGCGTATCTTCCCCTGAACCCTAATTCCTTGTCCAGTCAAAAACTACAAGCTTTGTAAATAAAACTCAGAAAAGTTCTCTCCCGCGCTCTCTGATCTCGACCGCTCCCTGCCATGTGCCCACTTTCCTCCGTTCCCCTCGGTCTGTGCACGTGAAAGGAGATGGAGGGGACGAGGGAAATGGAATAGGAGCGTGCGTGGAGAAGGAGGGAGGGGATCTGAACATCCAGAGAAGGAAAGAGGGTAGATCTTGAATGCTTTCTAACAGCGATGGAGGGTCTGTGAAGGATGCTTGGGTGGGAGAAGAAGGCATCGGACCATGCTGAACAGGGGCGTAGAGGGGATCTGTGTATGCAAAGAGGGAAGCAGAAAGGATCAGAGTGTGAGCTGTGGGGAAGAGAAGGGATCTGAACACAAGTGAGTGGGAATAGAAGGGATCTGTGCATACTCAGGAGGACGTGGGATGAATAGGAGTCACAGTTTGCGTGAGGGGGAACCAAGGAAACCTGCGTGCTTGGAGGAGGAAGGGGAGAGGTCCTAAAAAATAAGGAATCAGCCTGGAGGGCATCGGAGCGTGTCTGGAGGGGGACGGAGGGGATCTGAACTGGCACCGAGGGCCACGGTGGGGATAAGAGCGGTCCCCGGTGGGAAGAGAGCAGTTCTCTTCTCCCAAGGGAGGGAACAGAGGGTCTTTGAGGAAAATGAAGAGGATCTGAGCACGCATCAGTTGAAGCTTATTCAAAAGCCTACTTGGCTCCAACCACAATTCCAAAAAAACCTTTTTTCCCCCCCCAATCTGCCATGCCCTTTTGTATCTGTGCTGACATCCAGCATTAAAAATATTGGCTTGGAATTTGTCTTCTTGCTCTCCACGCAGGCTACTTCTCATACCCATCTCAAAACAATTTTGAGCAATCTTTTCCCAGAGCATGTGGTCCTCTGCACCTAGGCGTTCTCTGCTTGGGCTGCTTGGGGGCAAGGACTCCTGAAACTCTGCGCTTTTTTTTATTTTCAACTTTGTTTTTTTTCACCCTGCAAGTCTCCTAATCTTGTTTCTCTGGCAAGCGAGGCACCGTGTTTGTGTCTGCTCAGGTGAGGTTCAACGGTGGTTGTCCGCGACTCTTTGGGTCTCCCTGTGGAGAGAGGGAGACGGGCTGTGGTCACAGTGGGACACCCCGCCTCACCGTGACACCTTATCTCTCCCCACAGCACCCCAAACCGCACTTCCCTGCGAGTCAGGGATGAGCCCAGGCGTGGGGGGCTGCTCTCGCCACCGCTCTGCTCTTGGGAGCTGCTTTGCAGCCAGGAGGAGAAAGCGGAGGCAGGTGCTGCCGTCGCGCTGGGGCCGTTTGGTGAGGTGGAGAGGAGGGGTGGAGGAGGTCGGCCAGGAGGAGCTGCAACCATGGAGTGGTCCTCCTCCGCCTTCCTCCGTGCGCTGTCTCCACACCTTGGGGATCTCACAAAGAAGGGTAAGTGCTGCCAGAAGGTCCCGTGCTCAGGACGGATCGCTGCGGACTTGGAGACACCTTCCCATCGTGGATGGGTGGACGTCCTTGTGCAAAGCCTTCTCGTGTCTTTATTTCAAGTACAGACCTCTGTCCCTCGCAGGGGAGGTCTTCTCATGGGGACGCAGTTAAAACAGCTCTGCAGGCCGATTCCTGCATCGTCTGATTTCAGGGGGGAGGCGGTGGTGTAGGATGATGCCTGCATCTGCTGGCTTGGCAAGGTGGTGAGCTCATTGGCTCCAAGCATGGCCTGTCTTCTTCCCCAGAGGTTGCAAACGTTTGGGATAGCGTGTCGGAGGGCTATCGCCAGGAGCTGCTGCTGAACAAGGTGGGGCTGCTTTCCTCGTCCTCCCTCAGACCCTGATGTGTCCCGACCAGAAAAAACGCCCCAGAAGGTTACTGCAGTGGACCGCTTTGCCAGAGAGCAACTTTTGGGTGAACAGGGAGGAAAAGCAAAGCCCCGCTTTAGACGAAGAACAACGTGGGCTTTCTTCTTTGGAGTCTTCCCTGGCCCTGCTGGCAGGGTGTAATGACCGGGCAGAGCACCTGGGGCGGTGTTCAGGGCTCTTCCCAGGGGTTGTCCCTCCTCGGACCTTCTCAGGCTCCAGGCGGTGTGTCCGGCTTGTCCTTCACCTTGCATGCCCTGGGAAGAGGGTGGGAGGGTGAAGAGGAGGAGAGGGGAACAATCTGGAGGGCAAGGCTCTTTTCCAAAGCTTTCCAACGTGCCCCACCTTGTCCCTGGGGACCGCAGGGGTGGACAGGCCAACGGTTAACCCTTAGCGTGCCCAGACAAGCCTTCACGCTGTTCCCCCATCAGAAGAACTCCAACTTCTGTTTCTTTCTCGCTCTTCTTTGCAGACTGTCAGGCTAATGGGCGTGGGCACCGTCTGCATCGGGGAAGAGGACTTTTGTAATGATAACAAGGTGACTTTCAAGGTCCAGAGACCCATGTTCCACCTGGACAAGCCAGTTCTGGTGTGGAACAAGCTCCGCTATGAGACCAGATCACGGCCTGGTAAGAAGAGACCTTCAGACCTGTGCTTCCCCTTTTGTTGTGGCTGGGGTTTCCCTCCACCTCCTCCTTGATAGGGGCAGCAGTCTGCGTGGGGACAGGGTCCCCCAAAGGCAGGCCGATTGCTGCTGAATGGGGAGTCAGTGGGGTGGGAGTAGGGTTGGTGGGCTCTTGATGGGTCGTTGTGCTGAAAGGCGATGTGAGTCTGCTGAAGGGCTGATCAAGTGACTTTGTTGCCAGGTGTTTTTTTTGCAGAGGAATTAGAAGTTGTGGAGCTGATCTGTGCCGAGGCCACCTTCCACCTCCACATCCCTGAGAAAAAGGTCTTGAAGTGCGTCGAGGCAACCATGAAAGTCATCGCGTGGGCCTTGACCGAAGGCAAGGACTTTGACTTTGTCTTCAAGAACTTCGGCATCCTGGTGCGCCGAGGAAGGAGAGTGGTCATGAGGTTCTTCGAAGACCTGCTCCGAGATGTGGACAAGACTGGGATCCTGGCTAACGCTTTCCTCCAAGTGAGTTTCTTTTCAGTGCTCTCTCTAACTCCTTTGCAGCCGGGTCAAAGCAAGGTTGAACGTGCCAACCTTGGGCACGTTCAATCCCCTGTCTCTGTCCTTCTTGCAGACATCAAGCCTGAGGCCCTTAGTCATAGCCCGCATGGAAACAGCAGTTTTCCAGATGCCTCCCAGGGGGATCTTCGTTTTCCCACAGTGAGTATGTTTGCTTCTGTCACCCTGGCCTCACCAAGCGAGCAGCTTCTCAGCCCCTCTTTGGACCAGCCACCCAGAGGTGCCAAGGACCAAGTTGCTGGGGCTGGTCGTCTCCTGAAGCTGGTATGAAGTACCTGTGCCCAAGGAGTGCTTCTCCGTGAAGTCCACGGTCAGTCCTCCTTCTTTGGGAAGCAGGGTGTCGTCAGGTGGAGTCCCAGGGAAGAGGGCCTGCTTTGCCTTCCCACCCGCGTGGGACATGGAGAGGCAGTGAGGGACCATTTTCCATAAAGCTTCATCCGGTCCTTCCCTTTCCTTTGGGTGAGAACGGAATAGAAAAAAACCCAAACAAACCAAGCTCAAGATGTCATCATTTTCAAACGGAGTTTGGTGACGTTCGTTTCCTAATATCTATTGCCACCTTGTCGTACGTTCTGCTTTGCAAAACTGGAGACTTGACAGTAGCTCAGCTCTCGAGCAGCTCTGGGAGCAGCTTCTTAATGGTGGCTGCAGGGGACTATGTTGCCCCTTATTGAAACCACTGGCACCTTATTTGCAGGTCTGTGTACAAAAATAAGGCGTCTGAAAAAGAACTGGCTGAAAAGGCTGCCCGACGAGGTACCGTAACAACGCACGGATGTCACGTAGAGACGCAAGAGTCCCCACACATGACTCCACCTCCCCAATGCGAGAGGTTCTCTGAAGCGAGCAGCATGTCCCAGCTCACCCCCTTTTCCAAACGGGGACCCAAGCAAGGAAGCAATGGGACAGGAACTGCTCAGGGAGCAGCGTGGCCCTGTAAAAAGGGAGGGCTGGGAAATAGTGGTAGTCGGAAAGGGCCGAGACGGTCCTAGGAAGCCTGAGTCCAAGGGCTGAGGAGTCCAGGCCAGGCACCAGTAGCACACGCGTGCAGAGATGGCATGTCTGTCTTGTGGGAAGTGTCCCAGAGGTGCAGCTGTGAGGAGCTTCCTGGTTTTGTGCTTTCAGCAGCTCGTCCTGGCGAGCGCCTGCTCTCCCGAGGGTGTCCTCCCGTCCGGACAAGTGGCCTTGGTCTCATGGGAGAAAAGAGGAGAAAGGCGGGGACTGCAGCAGGCACCGTAAGGTGAGACTCTTCAGCCACGCCTGAGCAGTACAGCTCATGGCTGTCTCGTCCTGGTTTTGACCTGAGGGTATTTCCTAGCCTAGACATAGCTCTCGTGCAGAACTGCCTTGTGCTGCCTGCACGGGGTTGGTCCGTGAGCACCAGCTGAAGCACAGGCTCCTGCTGCTCTCATACGAGCTCCTTGCGCGGCGTGTTTGCAGCGTGCTGCCGCCAGTGGAGGGGAGCCGTGCAGAGAAACGCAAGGAAGCCAAAGCAACGGACCGTCCCAAAGTCAGGCTCCCTGCTCTGGACAGTCAGATGGGAGCAGCAGTGGTACGTGGTACAGGTGGATGTAATGATGGTGTCACGTGTAGGAAAACATGGCTCTATGGAGAGGGTGTCCTCAAAGACACCCCCTGCACTGCGGACGTGTTCATCCCATCGCTCCTGGCTCTTCCTTTCCGTCTGGCCAATGACTCCGTCTGTTCACACCACACTTGGCTTCCACGTGGACCCTCCTGGTTCCCCAGCTCCTGCCCCAGGGTCCCTGCCGGGGCACGACTCCCTGCGGGTTTCCCAGGTGGGCTGGGGGACCGCAGAGGGCTTGCAGGCCCTGGCTTCTCTCGTGCCGCCTTGTCCAGGCATGGGGGAGAGGTGAGACCTGGGCTCACATGTTCCTCTTCTTCCCACCCAGGCGAAGCGGCAGTCCGAAGTACCCCAAGTGCATCGGCCTGACTCGTCACTGCGCTTCCCCTGGCTCAAAACTACCAGGCAGGAGAGGGCCAAAGTACAGCCAGGATGGGAGGAAGCCATCTCCTGGGGGAAGAGAGATGGGGAGGAGATGTCTCGCTGCCATCCCTGAGCGGAGAAGGGGAAGACACGGGCCCCTCTGCTGGAGACGCCACAGCCAAAGTGTGCGGCAGCTCCCGGCAAGGCTGGGGAGAGTCGAGCAGGCAGAGACCGTCGATCTGTGGGGTCAGGGGCCCGATTTCCCCTGACACGGGCATGCCCGGGGTTAGCCCCGATGCCCGGTGTCTTGGCAGCCCCAGCCTGGGCGCAGGGGCCAGGGCAGTGTGCGAGAGGCAATTTGTCCCCGCCGTTGCAGCATCTGGTCACCATGAGCAAGGCAGGTCCTGACAAACCTGGAGCCGTACAGATCCCGCCAGCAGGAGTGGAGGAGGAATGCAGAGCTCAACAGGCTGCGGGCAACGGCCCTGAAACAGTTCCTCTGGTAAATATCTCCAAGCACGGGAGGCATTTTCCCACAGCAGCATTTTCCTCCCTTGCCTGGGCAGCAGCACCCGGGAAGGACTGTCTGTTCCTGACAGCCGGGTGGTAGGAGAGCAGCGGGGTCCTGAGGCTGTGCCCCTGAGTCAGTCCTGCCTTCCAGCCCCAGGGAGATGTCCACAGGCAGAACAGGGGCAGATGGGGACAGGGGTGGCTTCCTCTGGAGTTTGGCCTGTCCTCTCCCAGGTCTCAGCCCTGAGCTGATGGGCCTGGGCCTGCAGGGCAGGGGTTGTCTCGGAGACCTCAGAAAGCCCCCAAGACCAGACCTGGTGGGCAGGAGGTCTCTGCCCTCCTCTCTGTACCTCCAACTGAACACCTTTTTGTTCCCCTTTAGCGTTGTGAAGAAGATGGAGCTCCAGGAGGCCAGTCCGGCAGCACTGGCCTCCACTGCAGCAGCAGAGCCCTTAGCACACCGCATTCCTCCTGGAGGTGCCAAATAAAGACGCCGGGGCCTGCTCCCAGCTGCGGTCGCCAACCTGTG
>NW_008824244.1:2773-6417 GCF_000699105.1 Pygoscelis adeliae | reverse complement strand
CCTGGAAGGACGTTCATTGGCAGGGCTTTGGAAAGGACGGGCAGTTAACGATGCCGTGCGCTGGCCCGTCCTCGTGCAAAAGCAACCTGTGTGCACGGTGCCGCCTGTCCCCGGCACCCCTGGGAGTGACGGTGCACACGGAGCTCAGCCCGGTCTTGCCCAAAGTGGGAGCTGAGCAGCACGGAGGGGAGAAGAGGAGACGTGGCGTGCAGGGAGGGGAGGGGAGGGCAGTGCCCAGCAAGGTGGACGGTGGGCATCTGAGCACATGGGAGTGGGAACTGAGGAAGGGACGCTGAGCCTCCCAGGAGGGGAAGGGAGGGCACCTGAATGCTGCGGATGGGGCTGAAGGGGATGTGTGCGTGAGCTAAGGGGAAAGGAGAGGCTCAGAGCCTGCAGCCAGGGTCATAGAGGAGACGTGGATGGACACTGTGGGGAATGGAGCGGCTCTGAGTGCTCCCAGAGGGGACGGAACGGCACGGCAGTGCCCTCGGAGGGGAACCAAGGCTTTCTGAGTGCCGGCAGGATCTCTGAAGGATCCGGGCACTCGTGGGCTGCACACGGATTGCACTGGGGGGCACTGAAAGACACACCCGGGGCCTGGGGTGCCCCAAAAGCCTCACCCAGAGGTCTGGGGATCACAGTGAGTCACACTCATACGGTTTTTTGACCGTACCTGTCAAAAAACTCCATGCCATTCTCATCTGCCAGGAAAATAACTAGCCAGTGCTCTCCAGGCTGGTTATGTGAATGCATAATCACAAGCAACCTTGCTGGTCTTGGAGAAACGCAGTCCCTAAGGGGCCAGCTGCTTGGGTAAATGGATAGAAATGTTTCCTTGGCGTAGGGGGTCTGCCAAAGGAAACCAGGAGAGCTGTTCGGTGTCCATCCTCACACGTAGCTGAAGAGCCAGTTTATTTCTATTGCATTTTTTAAATGCACCCTACATGATCATACTAAGGGTGGGTGGTGGTCAAGGCCCCCGCAAAGCATGCTTGTGCTCTCAGGTTTCCTCTTTTAATTGGGGAATAGTGATCAGCATATTCTCTGCCTGAAAAAAGATTACGGGGAGACAATTAATAGCCGCGGGCGAACTCTCCCCTTCAGGCAGCAGGGAATGGTCCCTCACGTGGCTGCCAATCGTCTGAACGAGCTGCAGGTATTCTCTCACACGGGAGCCATTCGCAAAATCGGGCTGCATCAGTTTCACTAGCACACGTTCATCTTCCGTGCTGAGGGCCACAAAATTTACATCATAATGTTTGAAGTTGGAAGTGTTCTTAGCGTAATTGATGCTAGAAGTGTCATTATCTACAAGCACAATAACAACAAGTTTGGGTAGCTGTCCCAGAAACAAATTTTCCTGCCAAATTTTGACTGCCGGGTGGTATAAACACTTTCATGCACACCCGGTCCACCGGGTATTTAGCATTGGCTGTAAGTAATGCCTCAGCATGCCCCAAATGCACTCCAGGCACCACCTGCATCTTCACGCACGCGTGAGGTAATAACCGGCTTGCAAGGTCCTGCTGCTGGGGAGGTCATCAAAGGAATCTGTCTCTGGTGCACGTCAGCTTAACTTTTACATCTGCACCATTCAACAAGAGCTTGTTGGTGGATGGACCCAGGGCCTCACCGGCTCGGTGATGGGTCCAGGGAGGCTGGGCCCATCAGATTTTACAATCTTGCAGCAAAGGTACGGCGGGGTGTTCAGATCTATGTAATCTTCCCCATTCCCAGCTGTGAAAAATCCAGAGGTGCAGCCTCTGCAATAGTGGAAAGCGGAAGCACCTCAGTAAACCGCCTTTTTCAAGGCTGGTGTGTGTTGTCGCCACTTCAAACCAATCCAGCTCATGTTTGATACATTCTTCTGAGCAGCCATGAATGAACACCATCCCTTTTAAAATATATTTCCCTTTCTAGTAGAAGGGGATGTCTGCATCAGGGTTCTCTGTCCCTTTTGCACGGTGGAGCCTGGCTTGCTGTTCTTTTTCTTCTTCTTGTCCCGGTCCAACTGTTCTCTGGTTCCTTTTTCTTCCCAAGGACTGGGGTGGGCCTTCCCTCCGGGGCCTTGACATGGCTCGCTTTCTTTTAAGGCTTTTTCTTTGAATATAAGCAAGTCCCTAGTGCTCCTGATTTGACAGCGTTTCCGACTTATCCATAGCAACCTTGGAAGCAGGTTTTTTGCCATATCTTGGGCGGTGCTTTTAACATGTGACTTAACAATTTCCAAACTTTCTTTCAAAAGAGCCTTTCGAAACAGGCCATGGACTATGCCTACGGCACCAGACATTGCGGCAAGACCACTGCTGGCCTGGGCGCTCTATTCATGTTCAAGGACAGGTCCCTGTAATTTTTTTACCACCCCCATTTTGTGTGGTTTCTTAAAATACCAGAGGCCTCCAGGGCTGAAGATGCAGCTTCACAATCTCCTTTCCCAAAGCTAAACGAGGCATGCTTGTTCTGGTCAGTCTTTATTTTAGTGCTGATCATGCCAATGTGCTGCCAGTTTACCAGCAAGTAGCGTGGCTTATCACTGTCAGGATCTTCTTGTTACCACCAGTTGGAACACAGCACAATAAAAGAACCGCAAAGTCCCCCAAAAACCTGGTGCTATACCCCAGATTTGTGTAGAGGTACAGTTAAACCCTCCAGAGAACCCCGCAAAATATGTGCCAGATCCCCAATCATACAAAAAGTGTAAGGCTTTCCACCCATTTTCAGCTCTGTTTTCCTTGTCACTGCTGGAGAGTTGACAGCTGAACCTTTGTTGTGGGGGTTAATAAGATGATTCATATATTCCATCAACGTGGAGAGGGATGGATAACGGCCTTTCTGCAAAGCAGCCTGCCACGTCTTTCCCTGCAGTGCTATTGCAGAAATGGTGTCTTTGCTGATGCCATTCCCGCTGTGTGGGTCCTGTTTTTCCACCAGCTCCACTTCTCATTACCGGAGAGCTCCAGGGGCCTCCCCTGGTCAAGTACGGTCAAGTTCAAGCACTTGTTTTTGTTTTTTTTTTTTTTTTGTGGAAAAGTTCTGGCATTGCTGGGTAGCGTGATATAGAAACTCACATCTCCACCCTTCTTTTGGATAAGGAATTGGCTGGGTGGTCGCATCCAGAGGGTAGTGGTCAACGGCTCAATGTCCAGATGGAGACTGGTGACGAGTGGTGTCCCGCAGGGGTCCGTATTGGGACCGGTACTGTTTAATATCTTCATCGATGACACAGACAGCGGGATCGAGCGCACCCTCAGCAAGTTTGCAGATGACACCAAGCTGAGTGGTGCGGTCGACACACCAGAGGGACGGAATGCCACCCAGAGGGACCTGGACAAGCTGGAGAAGTGGGCCCGTGGGAACCTCATGAGGTTTAACAAGGCCAAGTGCAAGGTCCTGCGCCTGGGTCGGGGCAACCCCCGGTATCAATCCAGGCTGGGGGATGGAGGGATTGAGAGCAGCCCTGCCGAGAAGGACTTGGGGGTGCTGGGGGATGAAAAGCTGGACATGAGCCAGCAATGTGCACTCACAGCCCAGAAGGCCAATCGTACCCTGGGCTGCATCCAAAGAAGTGTGACCAGCAGGTCGAGGGAGGCAATTCTGCCCCTCTACTCTGATCTGGTGAGACCCCAACTAGAGCACTGCGTCCA
>NW_008824244.1:1316-2719 GCF_000699105.1 Pygoscelis adeliae | reverse complement strand
CTCAGGGGCTGGAACACCTCTCCTGTGAGGCAAAGCTTAAAGGGGGCTTATAAGAAAGATCGGGACAGCTTTTTACCAAGGCTTGTAGCGACAGGACAAGGGGCAATGGTTTTAAACTAAAAGAGGGTAGATTCAGACTAGATAGAAGGAAGAAATTTTTTACGCTGAGGGTGGTGAGACACTGGCCCCGGTTGCCCAGAGAGGTGGTGGATGCCCCATCCCTGGGAACATTCCAGGTCAGGTTGGAGGGGGCTCTGAGCGACCTGATCTAGTTGAAGATGTCCCTGCTCTTTATGGGGGGTGTTGGATTAGATGACCTCTAAAGGTCATTCCGACCCAAACTATTCTATGTTTCTATGATTCTAGGATACCCCCAGAGCCCACGGGATGCCTTGGGGTGCACAGAAAGACACATCCAGGGGCTTGTGGGTGCACCTGAAGGAACACTGAGCGGTCCGGGCTGTCCCAAATGGCACAACGTGGTGACACCATGGCGCCCCTAAAGGTACACAGAGGGTTCCGGGAACCCCCAAGAAGCACACCAAGGGGTTCAGGATGCCCCAAAAAGAAGCCAGATGGGATCAGGAAGGGGTCCAGGGCATGCCAAAAGGGATGTTGAAGGGCATGAGATGCACTGAGGTCAGGGACGCCCCAAAAGGCACACCGATTGCCTTGGGGTGTAGTGAAAGGCTCACCAAGGGAGATGGGGTGCAGGAGAAAGCCCACCGAGGGGCCTGGAGATGCACCCAAAGGGGGACCGATGAGTTGGAGTAGCCCGAAATGCACACCGAGGGGCCTTGGGGTGCTCAGAGAGGCATCCTTAGGAGCCCTCAGCATCCTGAATCGCACACCGATTGCCCTGGAGAGCACTGAAATTCACACCAAGGGGACTGGGGCACCCCGAAAGGCACCCAGGGCTACAGGGGTGCAGAGAGAGAGGCACACCAAGGGGTCCAGGGTGCCCCAAAACGCACACCGAGAGCCCAGGAAGCACAAAAAGGCACATGGGGTGTCCAGCCACAGCCTCTTGTGCTTCCAGGGAGCCTTGCTGGTGAGAGCCCGCTCTGCCAAGCCCATCTGTCTCCCACGCAGGCGAGCAGTGCGGAGGTGCTGGGAGAGGAGGACGATGGGTCCGCAGAGCGTGCAGGGAGGTGGGAGCCATGGAGAGGTGGCCTTGGGCAACCCTGTGCCCCTGGACACAGTGCGCCAGGGGCTGTTTCCCTTGGCCACGTGGCCTGTGTGCGCGCAGAGAGGTTCTGAGCCCGCGGGCCCCTCCACCCCACCGGCCCCTGCCCCCGGCCCCTGCCCAGCCCCCAGCGCCTTGTGATGTCACTGAGCCGTTCATGACGTCAGCGCAGGCGTTCACTAGACCTGGGGCGCTGGCGCAGGCCCTGCACACCCAG
>NW_008824244.1:0-553 GCF_000699105.1 Pygoscelis adeliae | reverse complement strand
CAGAGAGCACATGAGCAATGGCTTCGAGTGCAAGAAAAGGTCAACGAGGACATCGTTGAGATGCAAGAAACCAACAAGAGCTTGTCTCAGGAGCTGAGCAAAGCCAAAAGTAAAGCCAGTAGGCTGGAAAAGGAAGTGGAGCAACTGAAAAAAGCCCTCTGGGCAAAGACATTGGCTTTAGATATGGCAGAAAGAGAAATAGGCCAGGCCCGGAGGCAGGCGAAGGAGTGGCATGCTCTACACCTTGCGAAAGACCAAGGGAGAAAAGATGCCGTCAAGAAGGCCAAAGGGCTGCAGGAACAACTGGCCCAGCTCCAAAGTGAAAACCTTTCACTCCGTCAGCAGCTGGGAGACATGCAGAACAAGATCGCCCAAGAACGAAGGGTGAGTGATGCCTTTACGTGCGAGGCCGACAAAGTAGTAAAAGAGCACCGAGCAGTTCTGTTCTGGTTTTGTTGGAATTGCAGAAGGTTTTGGCAAGCCTTGAGACACGCGTATACGTCTATATGTAGATGTACGTATCTACCGTCATCTACCTGGACTTGTGCAAAGC
>NW_008824243.1:10789798-10793040 GCF_000699105.1 Pygoscelis adeliae | reverse complement strand
CAATTTATTGCATTTCCAGAACAGAGCAGAGAAATCGCCGTCTGTACTGCACACACAAACCCTCTTCCAACACGCTGCTTTCCCAGGCGCACCAGGGGAAGGGTTTGGGGAGAGGCAGGGAAAAAGCTCCCGGCAGCAGAAGGGTTCGGCGATGAACCCGGCGACCCCTTCCCCCCCCTCCCTCCCTCCCCGGAGACAGGCAGCCTTACAGAAGGAGCGGCTTGCGAAGGAGCACCGTACGATTCCCCATCCTGGGAACGAGCCACGCGCCTGGTTTTTCCCAGGCACAGCCCGTACAGCGCTTGCACGAGGAAAACTGCTACGGTCGCTGAAAGGCTGTGGGAGAGAGGACCACGAGCAGGACAGTTCAAAAGCAAGGCGGGTGGGATGGGGACCTCAGCGAGGTCCTCGGGGATCAGCCGGTGCCGCAGGCTCTGGGACACTCAGACACGGTGAAGCGCACACGGGAACTGCCGGTGGCTCCCCGCTGGAGAAACCCCCACGTTGCCAGCTCGTGTGTGCTCCAGGGTTACCAGAGAGGACCCTGATGAGCGTTAAACAGGAATAAGGATCCCAGGGTAGGAGGGGCTGACACTGAGCTGGGTGGCCACGCAGAAGCAGCGTGTCCTCCCTGCTCACTGACAAGCCCGGGCAGCTCCCACTGAAGGAGCTGGGGATGATGCTGCCTGGAGCGGCGGCAAGATCACCTGGTGGTTTCCAGCATTGGAGGATGGAAGGAGAAAGCAGGAGGCACCTAAAAATCCAGTACAGCAAAGAGCAGAGACTTTGCCCCACCACCTGTCCCACCATGGAGCCAAGAGCTCTACAGGAGGGAGCAGAGGAAGGTACTACCAGTCCTCAGCTGCACTGGCCGTGTATGGCAGGAGACCCAGACCCTGAGGTTAGGAGGGCAGCAAGGAACCCACCATACTTATGGAAGCGCACACCATCTCCATGGGCACCCAGGGAGGAGGCTCAGCCCAGCTGGGCAGCGCGGAGAGAAGCAACACCCAGGCTCACCCTTCTCAGAGGGAATCCGTTCGCTTACGGGCAAACACAGCCGACATCGTCTTGACGATGCCACGGATCCCCGTACCCTTTTTCAGAGCCAGTTTGGTATCAGGGATGCGTTTGGCCAGTCCATGGAAGACCATGAGGGCTCCATGATAAGCCTCAGCTGCAGACACCTCGTAGAAACCACAGTCTAAAGAGAGGGCCAGGAGCCGACCCTCCTCGCTGGACACCACCCGTTGGTGGTGTAGGTCGCGTTTGTTGCCCACAATAATGATGGGCACCTTCTCCTGGCTCTGCCCCTCCTTGGCCGCCTTGATGAACTGGATTTTGAGGGGCAGGATGTTGAAGCTGGCGCGGTCACAGATGCTGTAGACCAGGACAAAGCTGTCTGCCCACTGGATTCGCTTCTCCTCCGAGGAGCCCTCCTCCGTCTGCTCCTGGGGAAAGAGAAAAGGAAGGTTCCTTTACCCAGCTCCCCCCCTCCATGCCTGCCTGCTAGCACAGGGCACGGCGATCCTGAGCCCCTCGGGACCGGAGCGGCTAGCGAGCAGCAGCAGAAGGGCAGAGAGAAAGAGGAGTACTGAGGCAGGCAGAGCAGGACCTGGCAGACCTCACCAAGGGGACACGATTTGGGCTTCGGCATCACTGTCCTCACCCTCATCACCCAACTGGCAAGCGCTGCAGGCTGTAGGCGATAACAGCGGGGGGGACCTCAGAGCGGCACTTCCACTTTGTCAGCACAGTCCTGTGCTCAGTCCAGGCTGATAACATTAGTGCTTCAGCCCCCAACGTCCTCAGTCAGAGGACCATGGGCTACGGTGACTATTGCTACCCTGCCAGCAATGCTGCTGCTCTGTGCTCTGCAGGCGAGAAGAGTTTAGTTGTCTACAAACCACCTGACACAAGGGTTTTGCTTATGCCTATGGTTCCCCCCCGTGTAACTTTTAGTAGAGGGTTTTTTGCTTCCCGGGGTGAAAACAGGCGATGGGAGAGGAGCCCTCTCACCTGGGAATTGGGGACATCCCAGATGTGGAAGAGAATCTCTCGGCCGTCCACGGTCAGGTTGTGGCTGTAGATGAATTCTGCCAAAAAACATGAGAACAAAAATGGCCATCTTCACAGACCCAAGAAATAGCTCCCTCAACCCAGGTCTTCTCCTCCTGGGGACAAGCCTGTCACGTCCACCCTGGGAGACCATGCTCTACAAGGCAAGGTCCGGGGGCTCTTTTCGTACAGCAACAACCACATGGAGCATGGTGGTCTCCAGGGCTGTGGCCACCCCAGCCTGCCTCCACCCCAGCGTTCAGTCCAGGCACACTGGTGCCACCAGCTGCCACCCAGGACCTTTTGCACCCCAGAGAAGCAGTTCTGGAGCGAAGAGATGGGTCACTGAACAAATACAACCATCGAGCTCCCCCAGGAGCAGGGGAAGGCTCTGGAGAAAGGCAGAAGAGGATGGGACGCAATGAAATCCCACGGGCAGAAGCAGGCTCGCCTCCTGACCCCAGTCCCTAACGGGAACCGGCCTGGCCCTGGCCTGGCACTCACCCATGTCTCCGTACTCCCCGATAAAGCGCCGGGTGAGGAAACGCACAGTCAGAGCTGCGGAGGGGAGAATAAGAATCATCAGAATAACCCTAAACCTGAAGGATTTTCCCTTTCTAAATCCAGAGCAGAGTCAGGCACCATCCCCCTGTAAACTCCCACTAGCAGGAACGACCTCCGGTTTTCCAGCCCTCGGCAGGTCTGCGAGCAGAGCAGAGGCACAGCACGGACCAGAGCATCAGCAAACCACAGCTCAGCGGAAAACACCTTCCCCTGGCGCTCGCCCGCTGCCTGCGAGGTTGTGCTCAGCTTCCCCACCTCGAATCACCACCACGCCTGAAAGCTCAGCCTTGCTCTTGCTCCGCAGAGTTGGTCTCTGCAGTTTGTTCTCCAAACGCCGCTGCAGTTTTCAGCCTTTTTTGGGGGGGGAGAAACGGGTCTCCCTGCCTGGGAAACCCCCTGCTCCCAGCTCACGGCCAGTTCTTACCCGATTTCCCCACGCTGTCCGCTCCCATAACGAGGACGTTTGCTTCCATCTTCAGGGCGGTGGGGCCGGGCACCTCCACGAGGGCAGGGTGGTCGGGGGTGAAGCTGGCGCTCCGGCGCAGCGGGAGCCGGAGCCCCATGCCGAGCACGGCCGTGCCTCGCCGGCCGGCCCCGAGGAGGGTGCGGAGCCGCCTCCG
>NW_008824243.1:10782067-10788259 GCF_000699105.1 Pygoscelis adeliae | reverse complement strand
CCCCCGCGCTCCTCTGACCGCCCCCGCCACGGACACCACCTTCTTCGAGATCGCAGCACGGAGGTTTTCTCCGCTACCGCCGCAGGAGGAGCGAGGGGACCGTGTCTGGTCTGGGGGCGGCGGGGATCTTCCTCGGGGACCGCTGCCTTCGGCCGGCTTGAATCTATCAGCATTGGCCTGACATGAGCCCTAAGGAGAAGGGGGGTTGCGGGGGGGTAATCCCGTTAGTTTGTTTGTGTGAAGAAGAGGCGGAAAGAGGAAACCTTTCCCTCCTATAAGTGCTGCTTTAATGGTATTATTGATATCTTACAGAGGATGCACTGTAGCTAATTGCGTAATTTGTAAACACTAAATTGTTTCCAAACTTTCAGTCTACCTCTGTTTTCAGTTTCCCGGTTCAGGCTATCATTGCACCAAATTTGGGCATTGCCCTTTTACACGGCCGTCGGAGACAAAAGCAAAACCATTTAAAATCCAGGCGGCAGAGTGCTGTGGCCAGCTACAAGCAAGCTGCAAGTACATAAAAAAACTTCTTCGGAGCTGGGAAAGTTTGTGGACTTGTGCTCGCTTCAAAGGACAGCACGCCGTAGCTGCAGGCACAGCGTTTGCTACCTGCTGAAAGGCTAATGCCCCCTTTTTTTTTTTCTCGAGGAAGGACTGGAAACAAGCAGCGCTGCTAGAAGCCACCACGCTGTGCAAGGGAGCGGTGGGATAGGGTTTGCCCCAAGGTCCTGTGGCTTAAAAACTCTCAGGGGAATGTTTAATCCAGGCTGCGAGGGCTGAGCTGCGGGAGGGTTGTGAGGCTGCTCTTTTCCAGTCGACGCGTGTGCTGCAGGCAGGCTCCTGCCCGCAGCTCTGTCCCCAGCCCACACGGGCTCCCCGGGCATTCCCTGCTCCCAGTGACCGTGTGCATCTCTCCGCCAGCTTCCATCAATGAAGATGAGCAGGGCATCATCCCACGAGCCATGGCCGAGACCTTCAGGCTTATCGATGAGAACGACCTGATCGACTACACGGTCCGAGTGTCCTACCTGGAGGTGTACAAGGAGGAGTTTCGGGACTTGCTGCAGGTGGATACAGCCAGCAAAGACATCCAGATCCGGGAGGATGACAAGGGGAACATTGGTATGTGTGGCTGCCCACAGGCTCCCTTTTCTGCCCGTGCCCGAGGCCAGTGTTGGGTTATCTGTCCCTGAGGGCAGAGCCGAGTCTTCTCCCTCCATCCCTCCCCTGCAGCAGATTGCTGTGCTTAGTCCTTCTCGGTGTTGAAAAGCCGGTCTGTACGGGCAGGGTGATGGCACCAGGACGTGCAGAGGATCCGCGTCCTCGGGCAGCCCGTCCCTCCCGGCCACAGCTCCGTTTGCCATTGCAGTGCTCTGCGGCGTGAAGGAGTCAGAAGTGGAAGGGCTGGACGAGGTGCTGAGCCTGCTGGAGATGGGGAACACAGCCAAGCACACGGGAGCTACCCACGTCAACAGGCAGTCGAGCCGCTCGCACACCATCTTCACAGTGACCATGGAACAGCGGCGCGGGGCCGGCCGCCTCCCCCTGCACCACTACCACCCCTCTGTCCCCGCCTCGGGCCAGGTCCTGGTTTCCAAGTTTCACTTTGTGGACCTGGCGGGCTCGGAGCGAATTGTGAAGACGGGAAACACAGGGGAGAGGCTGAAGGAGAGTATCCAGATCAACAGTGGCCTCCTGGCCTTGGGCAACGTCATCAGTGCCTTGGGAGACCCTCGCAGGAAGAGCAGCCACATCCCCTACAGGGACTCCAAAATCACCAGGTACGGTTGGGACCAGGACCCCCATGCTCCGCATGTCTCGCAGGCTCTCGTCCCAGCAGGAGGGAGGCTCTGTTTCTCCCTGTCTTTCCCACGCCCAGCCTGCCAGGTTGGGTGGCAGAGTCCCCAGGCTAGCCAGGAGGAGCTTACAGGGCCCGTTGTCCCTTCTGCTCCTACACCGGGGCTCTCTGACTGCTTGATGGGACAGGGCCAGTTGACCCACTGTGCCTCACGGCAGTTTAACAGGTCTGCCCTCTTGGTGTTCACGTAGGGAAGCTTGAAGAGAAATAAGGCCAGGATAGAAATGACAGCCTAGCTCACCGCAGTGCTGCCAAAGACAAGCCTTGCTTAAGTCATGCTGCCAAAGCTGAGATGGGGTGTCAAGCATGGATGATCCTGCCCCTTCCTGCCTGGCAGTGAATAAAAGACGCTTCCAGTAGACTTGTTTGATGGTCTGCAGTTACTTTTTAGCTCAAGCAGGTGGCCTTTGCAGTCTCCACCAGGTTCCTGTGCAGCATGCATCTAGCAGTGATCGCGGAGTCGGGGAGCTCCCAGCATTGGGAATTATTCATATGGAAACTTGCCATGGTGCAAACTGTTATTCCTTTGCTTAATGATTCTGCTCACGTCACTAGTGCCGAACTGGCCACAGAGCGAGAATATCATTTTCCTTGGGCTTAACCTCTGAAAAGGGTTGGAAACCTCCTGGATCCTGCATTATTTTGGATTTCAGCTATTTTAATTGCTGTGCTCTTCCCTAGGATCCTGAAAGACTCTCTGGGGGGGAATGCCCAGACCGTGATGATAGCCTGTGTCAGCCCATCCTCCTCTGACTTTGATGAGAGCCTCAATACGCTGAACTACGCCAGCCGGGCGCAAAACATCCAGAACAAGGCCATCGTGAACTGCCGCAAGGAGACGGAACACGTCGAAGAGCTTCACCTGCAGATAAAGAACCTGCAGAAGGCGCTGGAACAGCGGCACCGCTCCGAGACCCGTATCATCAACCGCTCGGCCACCGCCAAACGATGCGCGCCAGACCCCACGGCTCGGCTGCTGGCGGAGTGCGCGCATTACCGGACCTGCACCGACGCCGCGTACCGGCTGCTGATGGAGCTGCAGGAGGACAGTAACCTGACGGTGGAGCAGATCCTGCGGGTTAAGGAGTGGCTGTGCACGGTGGAGAGCGAAAGGAGCGAGCTGACCTCGGCCGGGCTGGATAGCGGCATCGAGAGCACCTCCGCGGAAGACCAGAGCCCCGAGGCACAAGGCTCAAAGCTGGCGAAACCCCAGGTAATGGTTGGGGTGGTTTAGCTCCGAGGTGGGGCTCATCTGATGGCCACTGAATGCAGCAGCCTCAGCATGGCACGGTGGAAGGGTCAGGAGAGGGAGAGGAGAAGCAACCCGGCCAAGAGGCTGTAGGGAGGCAGAACGATGTGATCCTCGGAGCAGGCAGGGAGACGTTGGATTCAGCTGCGGCCGAGAGATTTATTTCACAGGAAGAATCTGGGTCTGCAGAGCTGCTGTGCCCAGCATGGGAAGGGAAGGACAGAGGTGGATGCTGATGCTGGCTCTCTTGTATTTCGGGGGGCAGGTGAACAACGAGAAGGGGTGTGAGTCCATCAAAGATGAGCAGGTGGCCAAACTGCAGAGGCAAGTGGAGCGCCTGGAGGAGGAGAACCGTGATTTCCTGGCTGCCCTGGAGGATGCCATGGAGCAGTATAAGCTGCAGGTATTTCTGGGCTCTGCTCTCTTTGTAGACACCTGCCCCACTCCTCCCCTTCCTTATTCTCCAGGAGAGCGCAGCCCAGCTTTCAGGTTCCTCTGCAGCAGGTCCGAGACCCACGTGTACAAAACCACATTTTTCTTGTTGCCTCCTAGAGCGACAAGCTGCAGGAGCAGCAGGGTAAGATCTCAGAGCTGCACGTGCGCTTGGAGATGGCAATGCCAAACCTGTGTGTGCCAGGACTTCTGGAAAACCTTCACCTGGTGACCGCTGGCCAGAGACCTCACACGGCCCCGCTGGATGCTGCCCCGTCCCATGGGCTCAGCCGGGTTCCCTCAGGGCTCCTTCCTGCCGAGCAGAGTGGAAGAGCCCTTTGCAGGAAGGTGAGGGTACAAGTCTGTGCCGTTGAGGAGCTGCTGCCTTTTCACTGGGGTGCCCTCCACTGCAGGAACCGCTTTTTCCCCACCGTTGAATGTGAACCTTGTCAGAGGTGTAGTCCAGAGGACCGCGCTTAGTGTTCACATCCAAAGAGATTCACAACTCCGGCAAAACCAGCCCAGCTTCAAAACTGAGGCTTATACTTCGATGTAATGGGCGGGTCCCAGATTTGCTCAGCTTCTGAGCAGCAGAAGGCAGGAGGGCAGGCAGCTGGGTCTAGCAACACGCCAGTTCTCCTAAAAACTCACTCGACTCCATTTTGTTGCTTTTCTTTGTGTCTAGCAGTCATGCCCAGCTGAGAGCTGCTTGTTCTAACACCAGCTCTCATGCAACACATTTCCTCTCTTTTTGATTCTCTGCCCCAGCAGCTCGACAGCAACCCCTCCTTCCAGGAGGAGGACCTGGCAGGCTGGCACCTGAACCACGCGCAGTGCCCGACCGGCAATCCAGAGATCAAAGCCATGGTGCTGAGGAGGGAGCTCAGCCAGGACTCAGAGAAGCCGGCAGAGCTGTCCTCGGGAGAGGAGGAGGAGGAGGAGGAGTGGGAACAGAAACGGTCCCTGTCCCAGCGCCGGTGAGTTGGGGCTGTCCCAGCACTGTGCAGTGCCCCGACAGTTGCATGACCTGGCTGTCCCACCTCTGCATCTCAGCTCTCACGTAGGATGTAGAAGCAAACGCTGCCTCTGGGGTCAGCGATTCTGCTGAGACAGCTGCCTGCTCGCTGGGGAGCCAATTGCCATCTTTCCTGACCACGGCTACTGTTTGTCTCCTTCTGAAGCCTGGGGATCATGAGGGTCCTTACCGGGAACAGCTCTGGCAGTGCCCAGACCCAAGTGATTAATTTGCTGCTCCTTCTAGAAACGGGATCCAAAGCTGGAGCAAGAAAGAGATTTGCAAGTTGAGCGAGGAGCCAAGTGGAGGCAGTGCCCCCTCAATTCAGGAGGAGCAGCTGGAGCTGACAAAAGGCAAGTGGCGACCGTAGGTTGTTGGACAGTCTTCCTAGGGCTGGTGGTGCTTCACGGGCGCTGTTGCAATGTGTCCCACCTAGATGAGCCCAGAGGACAAAAACGGAGCAGATGACAGTCTAGCTGCTTCTGTTACAGAGGAACTTGAACTGCTGGGGTCTGGCCAGAGCTGCGTGTTTTGTTGGAAGCTGCGGGTGACTCTGGGCGATGCTGTGCCAGTTCTTGGCTACGCATCTGAGGTTGGATTGTCCTTTTGTCACCTGGCTGCTAAGACAGGACCTTCCTTACCCAGGAATCTGTGTTGCAGAGGTCTGCAGGAGGCGGGAGCTGCTGCTCGGTCCCTGGGAGTGCCTGCCAGGGAAGGACTCCGAGTGGAGGCTGGTGCAAGCACAGCAGAAGATCCGAGAGCTGGCAATCAACATCCGCATGAAGGAGGAGCTGATCACGGAGCTCATTAAGACAGGTGCAGAGCTGCTGGTGGGAACACGCATCCGTTCCCTATGAAATCTCCTCCTAGTTGGGATGCTTGGTCTCTACTCCCATCCTCACCTTCCCTCCCTGCGTTGTCTGTGCCCAGTCCCTTCCCCCGTAGGCAGCAGAGCACTGTTTCTCCATCCCTCCAGCTGAGTGAGACCCTTCCCATTGGTTTCTCCCCAAATCCCATCCCCGGAGTAGCTGAGGGCAAGGGAGCATTCAGTCTCTGTAGTTAAAAATACTTGAGGAGGAGAGAGGAAAGGTCCGTCCCTCGGCAGGATCCTGGCTGCGAGGCAAGGGGGCCTGGAGGTCACGGCGGAGGGGGGGTGTGTTGCAGGCAAGGACGCCCAGGCTCTGAACAGGCAGTACTGCCAGAAGATCAGCGAGCTGGAGCAGGAGGCAGAGCAGGTGCGGGCAGAGCTGAGCGACAGCCAGAAACAGCTCCAGGAGCTGGAGGGCAAAGAGCCGTGGGACCCCGGGGAGAAGCGCAAGCTGCAGGAGTACCGCACACGCGTGGCAGCCGCACAGAGCAAGGCACGGGTGAGTGGGAAGGGCTCTGCCCACCCAGGGAGGTGGGCAGGGGAAAAGTTAGGGGCATCTCTGCAAAGGGCACGGGGGAGACGCCAAAGCCCAAGGGCAGCTTTCGCCCTCCGGCAGGTTCTGTGCAAGAAGAAGCAGGCAACGGAGAGGTTGGTGTCGCTCTCGGCCCAGAGTGAGAAGCGAGTGCAGGAGCTGGAGAGGAACATTCAGCTGATGCGGCGGCAGCAGGGCCAGCTGCAGCGCCGGCTGCGGGAGGAGAGCGAGCAGA
>NW_008824243.1:10759113-10782006 GCF_000699105.1 Pygoscelis adeliae | reverse complement strand
AGGTGAACAAGCAGCAGCACCAAGTCAAGGGAGGAATGGGCAGGAGCAGCTGTGCTACTGCGGTGTTTGTGAGGATGACGATGGGTGGGCTCTGCAAGCTGCCGGGCAGGCAAGGGTAGGCCTGATGGGGTCTGTGGTTGTCTTGGAGAGCATGGGGATGGAGAGAGGATTATTTTTTTAAGAGTATCCAAAGAGCTAGCAGAGAACATAACCTGTCCCCCAGCCCCTGGCTCTAGGGCAAACAGCCTCTTGAGGCTCACAGCTGCTCCTTCCCATACAGGAACTGGAACTGAAGCACGAGCAGCACCAGAAAATCCTGCGCATCAAAACAGAGGAAATAGCAGCTTTCCAGAGGAAGCGGCGGAGCGGCAGCAACGGCTCCGTGATCAGCCTTGAGCAGCAGCAGGTACAGGCAGAGCGAGCCTGCCACCTCCTTCCTGTTCAAAGGGGACTGCCGTGGCAGACTGCTGGGTGACGGGGGAGGCCTGGAAGCAGGGGCTTCAGCCTGAGACGGGACATAGGCCCATCCTGCCCCTGAGGAGGACAGTCCATAATGTCACTTGTATCTAGTAGCAGAGGACTTAGATCTTGTCTTACGCCCAGGAGCAGGATTCTCTTCTAAATCCTAGCATTGGTAAAGAAGCTGTGAAATCTTGTCTGTTAGCAGAAGGGTGGTGGGAGATGCGGCCTCCAAGGACTCCTTGGCAGCTGTGGATTTAGCTCAGCTCTGCCTCTCAGAGCAGCTGGAAGGATACAACCAGTGAAGTCTGGGCTATAGGGGTTAGCAGAGATGGACTCGAGATTCTCTCTCTGATCTCAACGGGGTTGAGATCAGACAGTTTAGCAGTCCTGGGCATTGCTGCTGCTGTCTGCATGCGTGCACATGCCCTTTGCCTCTCCTTCCATCAGAAAATTGAGGAACAGAAGAAGTGGCTGGATATGGAGATGGATAAAGTTCTCGAGCAGCGCCGGGCCCTGGATGAGCTGGAAGATGAGCTGCGGAAGCGGGAAGCTATCGTGGCCAAAAAGGAAGCCCTGCTGCAGGAGAAGAGTGGCCTGGAGAGCAAAAGACTGCGCTCCAGCCAGGTAGGACAAGAGTGTGACACCTCAGCCCCTTGCTTGATTTCCAGCAGAGGTGGGAAGCTGGAAGACCTAGGCGCCATCCTGGGTCTGGCAGAGAGCTGCAGATCAGGATGAGGTGGTGGTGGGAAGCGGGTAGCAAATCTGCCCCTACAGGAGACCCTGCTTGTGCTCTGCCTCTGAGGTAGTTGGTTTGATAGCCCCTGGCGTAGGTACGCACGTGGGGTCACTTGACCTATGGAGGAAGTAGAAAGGGGCTGGGGGTTTGACTTGCCTTTAGGGCAGATCCCCTTAAGCATCTTCTGCTGCAGGCCCTGACAGATGACATAGTGCGTGTGTCCAGCCGTCTGGAGCACCTGGAAAAGGAGCTGACTGAGAAGAACGGGCAGCTGCGTCACGGCAGCGCCCACGACCAGCAGCAGATCCGCCAGGAGATCAACAACCTGCGCCAGGAGAAGGACCAGCTGCTCAAACAGAGGTTGGAGCTCGACAACAAGCTGCGTCAGGGCACCCTGCTGTCCCCAGAGGTACCTCTTCTTGGGCTGGGCTGCTGTGCTTGCAAGAGCATGAGGCAGCGTGGGGGTCATTAGCAGATGCTTCCCCATGTCCCCAAACTGCGCGTATCCCAACTTCTTGCCAGCGCTATTGAGATGACAAGGGAGGTTAGGGGCAGGGTGAGACAGAGCGAACCCTTTTCTCCCTAGTAACTGCAGCTCTGCCCTGGCAGGAAGAACGGATCTTGTTCCAGCTGGACGAGGCAATCGAGGCTCTGGATGCAGCCATCGAGTACAAGAACGAGTCCATCACGTGCAGGCAACGAGTCCTGCGAGCCTCGGCCAGCCTGCTGTCCCAGTGTGAGATGAACCTCATGGCCAAGCTCAGCTACCTCTCCTCCTCCGAGACCCGAGCTCTGCTCTGCAAGTACTTCGACAAGGTGGGAGACAACTACCCTCTGCGTTGGTGGGAACTGTAGTATCTGACCAAACTCTTGTTTTCCTCAGGCTCGAGCCTTCTGCTTGCCTCCTACTGTACTTTTGACCTGTGAAGTCAGGCCACAAAGCCACAGCACCATGATCCCCCACCTATCCCAACACCTGGGAGAGAGGCTTAACTAGTCATAGGATGCATGGATCCCTGCGGTGGCTTTGCCACGTCAGTGCAGCCACACGTTGCACTTCCTCTGCGAGGCAGCTGTGACATCCCAGAACTACTAACTTTCATAACGCTGTACCAAAAAACTAACCTGATCAGGCTCGGTGGTGCAGGAAAGCTTCCAGGCTCTGAAGGAGCTGAGATGTTTCTTGCTCTTGGGTCCTGGCCAGGTGGTGACGCTGCGAGAGGATCAGCACAGGCAGCACATTGCCTTCTCGGAGCTGGAGATGCAGCTGGAGGAGCAGCAGCAGCTGGTGTACTGGCTGGAGGTGGCCGTGGAGCGCCAGCGCCTGGAGATGGACCGCCAGCTCACCCTGCAGCAGAAGGAGCACGAGCAGAACATGCAGCTACTGCTCCAGCAGAGCCGCGGTAACCACCCAGCTCCTGAAACGGGCAGCAGTGGCACGGCTTTCGGCTTTCACAGGGCTTGCAGCTTGAAATGGCCTTGTTTTTCCTTGTAGAGCACATGGATGAGGGGCTGGCCAGCAGCAAGCTGCAGTACGAGGCGAGGATTCAGGTGCTAGAAAAGGAGCTGAGCCGTTACGTGTGGGCAAACCAGGAGCTGAACCAGAGGCTGAGTAACATGAGCCTCCATCCTGGACAGACCAAAGGTGAGAGGAAGCCCAGGCGGGGGCTTTGCTGTTCCTACTAAGTTAAAAGGAAGGGAGTTTAAATTCCTTTGCCTGGCAGCAAGAGCTTGGAGCAGAGTCAGGAGCAGTGCGGGTGCAGGTCATTGTTGGCCTTCAGCAAGTGCTCTACAGGCACTGATTTTGATGAGAGAAGTAGAGATCCTGACACTCATCTCACTGTACCCCCAACCTTTCCCAGCAGGGACGGAGAGAAGCATTCACGGGGCTGGGGACAGAGCTCCCCCTGCGCTCGGGACCTGCGAGGAATCCAGCCTTGGGGAACAGCCTGTACCTCTGGCCGTCACTGAAGAAAGCCATCGGGTCAGGGATGAGAGCAGGGACCTGGTGCACGCCCCTTTGCCATCGACGTGGAGGCGTTCCTCCCTGCCCAACGACAGCCCCGGGGACCTTCGGCACAGGGATGCCGAGCACTTGCCGAGAGCGGGGCAGCCCCACGAGGTGCACCCGCCGCGGAGCCTCGCTCCTGCCTCCAAGCCCCGCCGGGAGCTGCGCAGAGCCAGCCTGAACGTGACCCCAGTGCCTTACCACCCAGCAATGATAGACGTGAGGAAAAATCCACTCTAGACACAGGCTTAACACTTAACCTGGCACAGGGCAGGGAGGAGCAGATACTGCTGACGTGAGCTTAAGAGCCTTTCTGCCCACAAGCCAGCCTGACTGCAAACCTGTTACGTACCAGAGGCCTGAGGAAGAAAAAGACATGACTTCTCATCATAAGGGAGATAAGCATCAGCCTACGTTCCCCATGTTGCTGCCAGTCTAGCCAGTGCTGACTGGACACCTTTCCTCCGGCACCCTCAGCAGCTTAAACACTGGGAAGTGGGAGGTACCTCCCACCCTCGCCTCGTAACACTAAAAACTTGTTTACAGTTTGGAAACCTCTGCTGCAGGGCTCGCTCAGCCCTAGCAGCCTTGGAGGAAGATGCTCTGCAGTCCCACAGAACTTGTACATAGATTTTTTTTTTTGTAGTAACTTTGTTTTTTTACATTTCTACTGTAACTTTTCTAATAAAGCAGAGTGAGTTTTATGAAGCAGTCACTTGTCAGAGGCTCCAGTCGTCACTTAACTCTGGTATGTAGGAAAGGAGTTCTATTTAAACCTCACTGCATGGGAACTCAGCTGCTGTCACAGCGTTGCCTTAATGTTTAAGTACCTGCTTTGTAAGCGCTCACAGTCAGAGCTGGTAGGCTTCCTACGTTGAGTTGCTGCAGGAAAAGCATCTCCAGACAGCAGCAGCATTGTCTGAAGCATCCAGGATAAAAGCGACCCTGGTTCGATGCCATTTTCTGCTCCAGCCTATAAGGTGCTTTAAGCAGCATTTTCTTACTCTTGGGAAAACTTCCAGTCTGGAGGTAAGGGAGATTAAATACAATCCTGCAATTTAACACTGACACCATCCACCTCGGGAAGGGGGACGTAAGTTTAACTCTGGCAGAGCAAGAAATGAAAGCCCAGGTACCTGCTTTAAGGGCAAATGGGGAGAGAGCAGCTTGGCTACCTGACCCCAAAAAGCAAGCCACTGCTTCAGCCTGAAATCACGAGTACAGCTACCGCAGCTACCATTGGAGGAGTAACATACACCAAGTTGAACGCCAGCATCTGAAGTAGGAACCACCTGATCTGCCTCCTGCATACTCGATCTTGCCTGTAGGGGTGTGGCTTTGAGGGGGGACCTTACTGAGGGCTCCAGGTGCAGCTGAGCTGCACGAGATTTAAGTTCAGAGCCTTTATTTTCTGCTGTTGAAAACAAAGATCTTCAGCAGAGAAAAGAATCATCCATCCTACTTGGAAGTAAGTAGTAGTCTTGGAGCTCCATGCTTGTGTATCAATCCACATCCTTGAAGCCCACAAGCAAAACAATCACTGGTAAGCACACTATTCCTCCTCTCTTGGCAGAGGGAAGCAGTCAGCCTTCCTGCAACAAATAGTGTTTCCAGGAAGCAAATTCCATTCAGTACCATCTAGCCCCTCAAAGCCTTAAAGCCACGTAACAAAATTCCGCATTGCCGTGCCTGGTTTCAGGATGACCCCACACTATCTTCATAGCTCTCTGCTTCCTGTGCGTTACTAGACACGGTGGGGTGACTTCCCCACAAAGAGATTGCTATCCTAAAGGAAAAACTCAGCCATTCCAAGATAATGCACACTTTTAGCCCCTTGTAGGCTACATCTCGGGCACTGAATCACAGCTCCTGCTGTCTTCATGGGGTTAGAATGCAAGCACATGGTTCACAGGCAACTAAGTCACTATTTGATCAGTGACTCAGTTTAGTAGTCTTTGAACTGTCATCTCCAGTTATTCCATCACGTTTTACCTCCCAGGGAAGCTTCCCCAGCCAGCCCTCTCTGGCTCACTGCAAGTTTGCAGAAAAGAGCACCGAAGTTACTCGGTGCATCAGCACCTGTTTGCCCAGCAGCGGCCAGGAGCAGATACACCAAACCATTTGCAATCTACAAAGAGGAATAATCAAACTCCTCTCCTTCCCTGTTCCCAGCTAAATTATCTTTCCCCTCCTCTGTATTCTTTTGGCATTTGTCAAGTACTTCTGAGGGATTTACTCATTAATCCGTCAGAGTTAATCTCCTTGTTATTTTCCCACTAAGCTGTGACAAACTGGATGCAACTAACAGAGGGATCCAGTTAGTATCAGGACAAGATACACAGCAGGAGCATGCAGCTTGTTTTGTACCCATTCACCTCCAGCATCCTTCTTCCTGCAGCCCCAATCCCTCGCCCATCACTTGGGCTAAAGACAGACTTCTGATTGACACAGTGAAAATTCACATCAGTTTATTTTACAAGAAAGCTGTAAGAAAAGTGACAATTCTCCCTCTTTACCTAGCAGAATTGAACCTTCACTGCAGAACTCAGCTACCACATGCAAGGAAAGTGCCAGAAAGACCGAGCTAGGCTTTGAATGGATAGAGAGATGCTGCAATTGAGGTTAAAAAACCCCAGACTTTTAGAGTGGTCCCTATTTCCACTGTCGTATGCTTGCATCCAGTCTCCTACCAACACAAGACAGCTCCAGTCCAGCACCAAATATAAGGTCCTTGTTAAAAAGCACGTTGTACAGCTAGGATAATGCAAAGTTTCCCATACTGTTCTGGCTCCAAACTTCAGCTGAGCAGCTTTTTCCGTGAGTAAGTCCTGCTAAGGGGACGCTTCCTGGAAGCCATGATGTGGAATGGAGACAGCTCCTGGTTGGCAGTAATTTGGAAGGCATCGGATTCCTCTTCTACAAAATAGAAAGAATAAATTAAAGCCACAGTTTGCCAAAGCTTACTGGTGACTCCAAGAAGCCCAATACCAACTGGAAACAACAAGAACAGTAAGCTGCACTTCCTACTAAGCTACTCTCTTTCATGGCTACCTCCCCTCCCTTCCAAACTTCCCAGTCCATGCCAAGCCTCTTGGAAGCATGTGAGATTGAGACACTGAATACAGAAGCGGCAGATACAGCCACAGGCTTTCTGCACAAAACCCGATCCCTAGCACAGCATGCTTTTGTTCTCATTTAGTTGCAGGCAAGCGGAGAGCACACCTAGTCTGCTCGAGCCCAGCCCTTCCTTACAGCACAGGTGGTTACCTTGAACACACTTTCTCCGAGATGGCGGTGTCTGTCCCTGGCACAGCAGTGGAGACTGGGTCAGTGCTAGAAGGCTGCTAGCAGAGAGCGCGCTCTTCACTGGTGGAGTTGAGCCTGGAGAAGCACAGTGAGATGCTGCAGCAAACTGACAACTCAGGAGTGCTTTCAGGTAAGTCTCATACACAGCCTTTATTCTACCTCAAAACTTCCATCGGTACAAGTGATACTTTGAGTTTATCTGAAACAAAATCTAGGCTGGCACAGTGGGTTTCTGGCATCAAGAAAGGTAAACGGCAGTCTTAGCAGACTTAGGTAAACAGAATTAGCTCTTAGTGCATTTAATTTTCTTAGGTGGTTTAGCAGAAAAGTGCTTCACTCATATTAAACATAGTTACTCTTCAGTTAACTCGTGTCCTGGAAGAAAACTATTATAACCACGATGGTCTGTAAATACAAAAACAAGGTCTGTAGGTACAGAAAGTCTCTTACAGGACCAGCTTAAGGAACTAACCCTGCCCAGGCTCCAGCCTATACTGAAGCAGCCAAGCTTTAGACTTAAAGACAGTTGGCTTCAGTGCTGGATGCTGGGCAGAAACTGCTAGCGGCATCAACACAAACCCAAATAAATCGCCAGTTGGATGCAGTTGGAACCCTCCCTCCTCAAGTTCTCAAACTTTCCTTTTAATTCCTCCAGCCTCCTGCTCTTTCATATTTCTCTGATCTCTCTCCCATCATTAATACCCCATTGATATACTCCTCACATCCAGTCTGCCTGTCCCCATAATTAACTTCCACATCACTTACAACACACTCTCCCCCTCATTCTCCCTCAGACAGTAAGACAGAAAACAATTGTGTTCTTGATTTTGTCTACCCCACATTTTTAACCATCTCTGAATTTCAACAGAGTGTCACTCGTGCCACTTAATTACCTGACAAAAGGAAGACATCGTCATCCCCTACACAACTGTGCTGCTCAAGAGTTATGAGCGCACATGCTCCTGGTTTCTCAGGAAGTAGAGAGTCTGTCCTTGATTTGCTTCTGTTGCCCTCAGCTGTGGAAAAGCCAGTAAGATCCAGGTTGCACCTATCAGTGCAAGATCTCTTGGCATCAGGATTCTCCTCCTTTTCTGGCGATAGATTCGTAAAGACCCGCTTCCGAGATTTCAAGCCAAAAGTTCCCATGGCAGAGTCCTCATTGGCCCTGGGTTCAGAGTCACTAGGAGATGCCTGATCCTGGAGCCTGTAAATCCCTTCCAGTTCAAACTCCCCAAGAGTATTTGTTACTTTACTGCTGCAATGCTCCAAGATCTTCGTCTCTCCTTCTCTGCCTGTTGACATTCTCTTCTGTTCATCAGCATTCTTCTCACTTTGACCACAGCTAGCGTTAGCAGTGCTGCCTGCTGCTCTCTTTCTCCGAGGCCAGTCGTTGATAGCATCAGGGGTAGTCCTCCCCTTCTGCTTTGGAGAAGGTGTCCGGGGAACTCCTGCTTCTAAGGGGGACGGGGAGGTGGCATTAGAGGCACAGCTTGTTGGGGTGTATGACTGGCATATGTAGGTCTGTCCTCCACCTTTCCCAGGTGTACTGTGGAAAGAGCGAAAGCAGGACGGTGAAACACAGGCAGCTGCTAGTTTTCCCGGGTGCTTGCTACACCAGGTCATAGCAAGATCACCAAAGGGGCTTTCTCCTCCCTTGGGTTTGCTGGCACTTGCTTCAGGTTGAACTTCCAACGATGAGCAAGGGCCAATTTTCTTAATGCGAAGTTTGGGCAGGCCTGAAGCTTGCATTTCAAGTTCAACTTCGTAAGTCGGTCGGCTAGCAGAAGGCAGTTTGCAACGACTTTTAGGAGTAGAGAACTTGGCTAGAAGCTGAGGATTTCCCATTCGTGCAGCAGCTTCCCGCTGTCTCCTGTCTGCAGTGCAGCGTAAAGAATAGGCAGGAGCAGACCTTGGCATAGGAGGCAAAGTATTCAGGGCAAATCTGGAATGTCTCTTAAGACTTGGAGCCTTCAGCCCCGTATATTCTTCTCTCAGCAGGATTCTTGGTTCCAAGTCATCACTAACTGTTTGAGAACCACTTAGGAAGGACTCACAGACCTTTGCACTGGAGTTCCCCTCCTTAACCAATTGCTCACACTCTATCTCAGCATTCTGTGCACGTACCTGCCCTCCAGCAGGCGGCTTTGGAGACAAATGCTCTTCCAAGTTTTCCAAATCCTCTCTTGGAGGAGACTTTTGAGACGCTACATCCATCTGCTTATTTTCCTCCGATACAGGGGTATTTTCAGTAACTTGTGACTGACAAAGTTGGAGGCTTTCTACAGAAGAGTTACCACCACTGTCATGATTGTCCTTATTTTTAGAAGGTGTTGCACATGCAAGTGTGAGGTTCTTTCCTCCAGCATTTGGTTCACATTTGGCCTGCTTGGATGTGTGAAGCAGGGACCTCAGTGAAGTGCCAGTAATACCTGGAGATTTTTGAAAAGATGGTTTAGATGCGCTAAGTTCCCAATCAGACTCCCTAGCCTGCGCGTGGGAAGGAGAGCAGATTGCCACAGTGTTCATGGAACTTTCACGGAGAGGAGAACCAAAGGGAGGCTCTAGCCTCACAGCGAGCTGCGATATTTCTGCACTCAGTGGGCTGGTACATAATTTTGAACCAGGATCTTCAGGTTTCCTGGGAGTACTTTTAGTTGCTTGAGATAACGGATCTGACTGCAGTTGAGTTTCCTTTGTGAGGATTTGCCTCCGAGTACCAACTGGAGATGCTAATTTTGAGAGGTATCTCAAGGAACGTCTTGGAGTTTGCAGTTCTGTAAAACATCTTTCCTGGACGGCAGAGGGGGAAGAAGCAGCTGGATTTGAATCTGTCAGAGGTAACAATGAGGCATTGAGCACTGCAAACCCTTCGTGTTCTGGTATTTGTAAGCCAGCCCCTTTGCAAGGAGGGGAAAGTCCTTCTGCTGGAGAACAATCCTTAGAAGTTCCTTGCAGTAAGTGAACCCTCTTACTTTCAGTTAACGCAGATGGTGACTTGATCCCTTGTACAGGATGAGAAAAGTACTTTCCCAAACACTTAGCTGCAGTCTGCTTAGCAGCTGGACTTTTGCCAGGAGTCTTCTCCAGCTTCTGTGGTGTCCTGTGGAGAATGCGAGGTGATCTCCTTGGTAGCTTACTGGCAGAATTCAGTGGCTTCTGGGCAAGTTTATGAGGTGTTTTTCTAGGAGTCTGCAGGGGACAAAAAAAAAAAAGATAAAGAATCATGCTTGTTCTATTCCAGCAGTATTATCTACCCCTCTTGACATTTACTTCTCAAGATTTAAAATACAAAACCCCATTTGATTAGACTTAACAGAAACACTGAATTTAAGATGTGTAGGTCTCACTAAACTTGAATAGAAAAAGGGGATGGGAAGAAAGAGAGAAAAGTGTTTCTACCTGACAGGCAGTCAGCTCCTCTAAGTGTAAGGAATCTTTTCTTGTTCTCCTCCTTCCAGGTGAATGCTTCACTGCAGAGCTACACATGTCAATGACTGCACCAAAGAAAAACCTCTTGGGAGTCTGGACAGTGGGGGTCTCCGAATGCCGCTTAATGCCTATAAAGTGGAACAGTACAATTCAACTAACACCAAGTAACCTGCCACGAACAATTGTCTCAATCACTTCAGATGTATGGACAAGTAGTGTACAAAGCCCTGGCATGTTCTTTTCTAGCCAAATGTTAAAGCTTCACCAGAATTATTGTTATTTCCCAACATGAAACTTATATCCATCTGTAGAAAGAGTGCTCTAGCAGAAAAAAAAAAAGTACAAAATACCTCAGCCTCTTATTCTATTTATAGCTTGTAGCTTAAGAAAGTTCTGGTTCATGACTAAGCATTCTAGTAAGTATAATATAAAGAACTAAATGTCACCATTTATAGCTGATAATCCTACTGAGAAAGCCAGCAAAGAAGATCCCATCAGTCATTGCTTTATGCTGCCACAGAGTACACTGAAAGTAGCTTTAGGATTTCTGTCCCATATTTTACAGGGATTTCACTGCATTTAAGGAATGCAGACTGGCAATCAGCGGTATTCTGTTAGATGGGCCTGACCGGTTTCTTAAGTTGGCAGTGTATTCATCATAGAAATAGCTGCCTTACCGTCCTCCGAATTCAGATTCCCAATTCAAAAATAATTACTGGGGATGAATTTGTGTCTACAGAAGATATTACATGATAGCTCTTAGTTTCTTACAGTTTCTTGTAGAGCCAAATCAAATCAAACTTAGAGCCATCCATGCCAGCTTTTCAGATCAGCAGTATCAGCCTGCTCAAATCCCATTCAGTACCTTCTACATCCTGCAGCGTACAGCTCTCCTCTTCTTGTCCCTGATGGACTCGCTGTGAATTTTGTGAGCTGGGCTGTGTAGTGGAATAGAAAACACCAGAGCAGGTCCTATTCAAAGACAGCTGTTTGATGCGTGGGCTTCTTCTCAAACCTGCTTCTGAAAAGATAAGGATATGGGAGATTGGGCCTTCTTTCTCCTTCAACAATGGGGACATCTTCAGGAATAGTTCATAACTGAAAAGAACACTTAGAAGAAACTTCCATACAGCTAACTATCGCATGTAGGGAGGCAAGCGTGCGAAGAAGAAAGCTTCAACTTTCTTGGGGATTTGGAATATCAATGCATACAAATCTCCTTCCAAATCATGATGCCCCCTCCTCTAAGTCATGATTACTCTCGTCCCTCTCTAGCAACTACATGGAAAGGAATGCTAGAAAAGCCATGTTCAATTCAAGTTACATCCAGGTTAGATGATTAGTTAATTCTCCTGTCTCTTTTTACTAGTGATTGCATCTTCCTGCTTGCCCAACCACGCTGTTTTCTTCTTGCTTCCTGAGGATAAGAAACAGCAGTAACCTACGTAACAGAGACACTCCACAGAGCCAGGTGGCTATCTGTTACAGTAGGAATCAGAGCAACGTTAGGGGCACAGCACAACACGTTGAAGTTACATTAAAAAAAACCAAACCCCACATATGCTGGTTTGACATTAATCATAGCAGCTCAGAATCTTGTTCACCCTCAAGATCCTTCATGTATTTTGATTTAAAAGAGTTGCTGTCTACCTTTCTTTCTTAACTTCTGCTACACAGGGTTGTCAAAGCAGTGAGCAGCAAGTGATTCTATCAGAGGAGGCTGTGCTCCACCAACAGAATAATACAATACTTTTGTACTGACTAGTTATGAATTACCTAAGTTGAGGCATGCTCATCTTGCAAGCTACAACACAGCAAAAAACACCCTTAATAAAAAAAAAAAAAGAAAAAAAATCAGTGCTCACCATTCATGGCCTTCTCTGGAGACTCTTCTACAACACCAGTGTCACAACCTGGATCAGAAGACCTTGAGAAACAGCAAACGCTTTTGACTTAACATACTGTTCACGTTTACAAAAATAGAACTTACCATAAAGACTGAAAAGCAATACTCTATTCCACAACAATATACTGCTTTGTGGGCTACTCTAAGCGAGCAATTAGTAAGCACTTTGCCGCCTATTAACATTTGATTGAGTATGGGTAACTGTCTAGCTGTGGAATAGGTAACAGTTCTACATGAAAATAAATGCTAAATTTCAGCCTGGACTCCACAAATTACAGCACAGGCCTTTTCTTCAGAAACCCTTGAAGCAGCAACTAAACCTTAACAGCAGTTTGCTGCAGGAATTAAGGTACCCTGACTTACACAATGAAACAAGCAGCATTTCTCCCCATTCAGACAATAGAATTTAGCCACCATTGGTTCTCTTGCTGCTGTAGGTGAAGATGACACTTTGACCACAAAGAAGATATCTGGTTCTTGTGCTCACAGCCGTTAATTAAATATCCAGCACTTATTGAAGAAATTCAGGAGTAGCTTACTCACCGGCCTTTGATCTGTTTATGTAGTAGCCTCCTGGAGACCTGTTTATGTAGTGGTGTTTCTGCAACTCTCTTGGTCAGTAACTTGCGACGATCTAAAAATCAAGCAAGAGCTGTAACACTGCACAAGTATAAACCAGTTAGGACAAATAAACAAACAGTTTTGTACAGGCTTCAGTTTAAGAATGACAGCCAATATAGAATCATTGTGCACTCGTAAGCTATATTCATATATTTCAGAGTCCAGTGTCTATACTCCCTTCCCATCCCTCAATATTATTTATTAATAGTAGGTTAATTGTCTGACACAGTACTGAGATAACTTTTATTCTTCATCTTTCATTCACAGATCCTTTTTTAACCAAGCATTTTTAACATTTGTTTTCTTTATGAGGTGTGGAGAGTTCAACAAAAAACACGTTTCTGTTTCAATACCATCCTACTCACTACCCAAACACTACAGCACTGATCTAAAATATTTTCTCCTTCAGTAAAAACATAGGGTTATTAGCTGTTTCATAGAACTGAGGACAAGAACAGGAATTTTGGCAAAAGCTCTTCTGCAACAATCCTACACGCGCAAGTCATGTCCTACCTTTAGTGCCTTCATCAGTGCATTTGTATCTTAGGCCTTCCACAGCAGATACTGACTGGCTTCTAGGCATCTTCTTCATAGACCTTTTTGATGGTGAAAGTATCTCTTCATTGAAGAGGTTCCTCCTTACCTTTGTAACCTCTGTGAGGCAAGGCAAAGCAAGAAATGATCAGATTAAAAGCAATAAAAGAGGAAAAAAGAAAAAAAATTACATAAAGATAAGTTTGTCAGGCCACTAGAGATGGGAACGTCACATTACCAGTGTAGAAAAACAACTTTTTAGAGGCCACAAAGCTTTGAAAAATTGTTTCCTGCTACTGGAACATGTCCTCCTCTAAATCCATCCTGGACTTCTCTTAGAAATTTACATTACTTGCATTATTCCAGCCATAAGCTACAAGCAGATGCCATAGCAGAAAAAGCAACCAATCAGTGTCCCAGATGGAGTAACATTAAGTGAGCTACAAAATCTCAACTGAAGCACATGTAGGCTCAGAGAATGCAGGTGAGATTGCATTTTATTAAATGTTTTGCAGAAAGACATCCGGTTTCCAGATGTGAGAGGTCACTTCTGTCCTCACTTTTTTTTTTCAGGACAGAAAAGATGGAAATAATTACAAGATTCAAGGAAGAATTGAAAGATTTTTCTTTGCAGGATAAATGATTTAAGTTTTTTGCATGTGAACACATACAGAATACAGAGATTATTTTTTCCTCGGAGTTTTTGCAGAATTCAGCAAAACTTTCTTCAGATTTCCAGCATGCTTCAGCATATTTCATCACAGCTCACTAAAATTTACAGGGAGAACATGTGCTGAAGACGCACCTTTCCATGGAAAAGCTAGAAGTCAATATACCTTGCACTGCTTCTTTCTGCAACAAAGGCACTTGTTGGGACTTCTCAGAGGCAAGGTAAGAACGCGAGTTCTCCTGAAACAAAAAAAGAAATTAGCCTCACTGGCAGTTTAATGTTATGTTTAACCATTATGAATATGAACTGCAAGCTCTGAACCACATATTATTTCCATTTCTCCTTCAAAACGATTTTGATCTCAGTACAGCTGATACAGGGCATACTTACTAAGTGAATATAGAGCAAGAGTTTTTGCACTAAAGTGTCATTTCACAACGTTGCTGCACCCCTGCAGAAGCAACCCACACACAATCCTTTTGGAAGAGTTTTACCTTTCTGATGGGATTCTTGGCTATCTTGGGAATCTCAATTTGACGCAAGTTCTGTGGTGCTTCCGTCATGCTCCTGTGTCTGGCTAACACATTATTCCTTTAGAAAGTATACAAAGATTTAGTTAAAATAAGATCAGAAGTGTAGATATCAACCTAATGACAATTAAACTTGGGTTTGACTCCAGAGATAGGAAGTCTTTACCGAAATTCAGATTACAAATTCTTTGCGTTGGTACCTCACTTCAGTTACAACATTGAAAGATTTAGACTAGATATAAGGAAGAAATTTTTTTACGCTGAGGGTGGTGAAACACTGGAACGGGTTGCCCAGAGAGGTAGTGGATGCCCCATCCCTGGAAACATTCCAGGTCAGGTTGGACGGGGCTCTGAGCAACCTGATCTAGTTGAAGATGTCCCTGCCCACAGCAGGGGGGTTGGACTAGATGACCTTTAGAGGTCCCTTCCAACCCAAACTATTCTATGAGTCTATTTGCAATATAAATAGCTATACCTAACTTTAAGGTTGGTATTAAAACTCATTTCACAATTTGCTAAAATTGTGAAAATTGTTAAAATGTACACAGGATCCCCAACATAGAGGTCTACAGTAAATCACAGTTTTAACTTTAACGATATAGGGTCACCTACTGCACAATAGAACATCCTCTTCCTCTCACGGAAGATGGTCATGAACTCCACTTGTGCATAAGATACACTTGCACTTTCATATACTCAGCAATGGTAAGTCAAAATGAAGAATGGGAGCCCTTAATATTTCTCTCAGGCTTGCAGAGCTATCAGCAGGTGTCAGCTTGCCCCAACCAGCTATCCAGCAACAGAAACAAAGATGACTGAGCTGTAGTTTAGATAAGTCCTCAGCCACAGCCCAGGCTGCAACAAGCTGCCTCCTATTTGGAATTATTACCTTCTCTTTTTGGCAGATCTGGTGCGCAGCTCCTCCAGCTGATCACTCTCGCTGCGTAGGCAAACAGCGCTGGGAGTTAAGGCAGATGATAAAGACGGTGGAAGGCCTGGAGATTTGCTGTCCAGAGTCACGGAGTCATCACTGAAGAAGTCTGAAGGCAGAACAGATGTCAGCTTCGGGGGTATTTGTGTACCAAGACCGTAGTAAATATCTCCAAGGGTCTTCGGTATAGAATTCATATACCTAGAGCATCAGAGAGAACTCACATTAAATACAATCCCCCACAAAACTGCCAACGTTTCAATCCCAAGGTTTGAACTAAATTTTTGTTCTTGTGTCAATTAAAAAAAAAACCCACAACTGAAAATCAACTGGGTTTTCATTAGTTTACTTGCTTATCCGCTACTTTTTCATTAATCGAGATACAAGTGTAACAAGCAGAACATACCTAAACTGAAAGTTACAATGATGCAGTAAATGAAAGCTGTAGTCAAAGATACCCAACCAAAACCTCAGTCCCCAGTAACACTTACATCATCCTAAAGAACTTACAATTCTAATATTTCCTCTAGAAATTTTGTAAGATACCCTGGGTCTTCAGTCAGACATAAAATGCGCAGCATATCTGTCATCTGGAAGAGAAAGTCAGGTGGGAAAGTGGATTAAGCTGTGACAGTTGCAACACCAGATTTTTTTAGCAAGAAATATAAAATGGTGACCATAAAATCAGGGGAAAACTACAGGTTCCAAGTCTGCATTTCTAGTGCCATCCAGAAACACAACCTGGTCTGTAATTTACTTGCCTCTTCTAACAACTGCTCCATTTCGTCAGTGTTGCTTTGCAGTGAAGGGCACTGAAGACATAACTCAAGGCGCAAAAATACCTGAAGTCGACACCTAAGAAAACAAGTAGTCATTCACTGCCTTTTTTTCTGGTGGAAACAGCATATTTACTGCAAAAGGTGTGTTCAAAAAAGCAATGGCAGGGGAAGCGGCTCCTTTTGACAGCATAATTTGGTTAGCATTTCATTTTGGTGGCAGAGGAGATGCCTCATTTCAGATATAGGCTACAATGCTTATCACACAGCATGTGTGTATTTGCATTTAATGAAATGTTTTTACTGTGACCAGATGTTCTCCTTGGAATATTTACCCCATGTAAATACTTTTCCACTTGTACAAAAAAGCCACCATTAAAAACTGCTAACCAACTCCACAGTATCTCAGAAGTTGAAGTAAATAGTGTCTCATACTCTCTGACTTTGGTCTCCTTCTGTGAGCCATGCTGTTGTCTGAGCATTTTGCTGGTCTTCAGGAGATGGTTTCTGACTCTTTCCACACAGGCCACCTGCAGAGACACAGAAGTACAGCAAAAACTTTAAGCCTGTTCCCTGTCTGCAGGACAGGTTTTTCCCCCCCTCCTATCTTGACCCATTCTTTTGGGAATAGCTCTATTTTTTTTTTCTTCTCCTTCAGGGAGAGGAATTCTCTTTCAGTAGCAAAGTCACAATGACATGAGACATAGAAGAACTTATAGCTTGAAATCACAGAGAAGGTCACTTGCTTGCAGCTTCAGGCCTTCTCCAGTAACTATGGATTTGTCTTTCACAGTATTTTTTTCAATTATTCACAAGTTTACCAATTTTGGTTTCAGTGAGTTACAACCTTTAGCACTATTTATAGAAGTACCACTTAAAGTAAGAAATACCTTGAACTATTTCTCTTTCCTGGAGAATTAGTAGGCCTAGATTTGACATGTAAAGCAAAACCAGAAGATGCACCTTTTTTAAAATGTGGTTTGCAAGAACATATTGTTTAAAAATACTGTCTTTGAATAAGTGAAATTAGAATTCAGAATGAGGTCAATGTAAAGGAAAAAGATATCCGTTGCAATCTTTGGCAAAGGTGTAAACTGGTAACTGAACTGGATTTTCCTACATCCTTTACAACTACCTGCAGTTTTTCACTATTGAGTCGGCACAGACAGAAGTAGTTAGTGGTTGTGGTTTTGACTACATGCAACTGCGCATAAAAACTTCAGGGAAGATGAAGGAAAGGTAGCCTGAAATAACAAAAACTTTAATTTCCAGATCAGTAACAACCCTGCCCAACATGCTCTTACCTACCTCTTTCTCTTTGGCATCTTGTACTTTCAAAAACCTTTTAATGGCCACGATCATATTCTGGGCACACACAGATGAAAGAACTCCCTCAGCAACAGCCTTCTGGTAGCTTGTGATTAAATGGGACTGCAGTTCCTCCTCAGTTTTGAAGTCTGCAAGGGAAGTGGTTTACGTTAACTAAATGCCTGTTCACCACACTTTACTGATAAAACACTCATTCCAGCTGAAGAGGGGAACAGAGGAGGTCATCAAAAAGATTTTCTCTAGCAAAAAGTGCATCCAGACCACAGAACAGACTAACAGAAGCAGTCCCAGGTCCAGACCCGTGACAAATGATAATCTTAGTTCCAAGTAGATCACCAAGCTTTCAGGTTACTGTAGCAGTCAAGAAATTCCTTTTACTTCTGCATAATTAGTAAATCGGACTACACTTCCAGTTGCACCTTGACGTGTGCTTCCCTCTACTTCTTTTGGTTAAAAAACCAAAGATAGATAGTTCCTTATTGCTTTTTTCAGATGGAGACAAGGCAGGAAGCTAACCCCGGGAGCAGTTGTAACACTAGTTGTAAACATTTATAGAAACTAACTGGGAGAAGGGTGGAAAAAAATTACCACTCTGTGCCAAGCTGAAGATACAGAAACCCGAACACTGATCTGCTCCCTAGCACCTAATACTCCATTATTATCCTTCCCTCTCCCTTCCATAAAAATCCCATGTGACCTCCTACAAATATCGGGACTGATAACACACACCTATTGATATTTTAAGTGCCTTTTCCTTTTCTTCCACCTTTTCATCCAACCTTTTTGACAAAAGCTTCTGTGGAACCTTCTCATTCACTGTTAGTGGCGCACCATCGGGTTGAAACTTCTGAGCTTTTACATTCAGTCTTGCTACGTTGAGCATCTGCAGGGATCTGGACATGGTCTTCATCTTCTGCCTGACTGGAGTTCGGGGAACTCCACCTGCAACACCAGAAAAAGGGAGTTCTACCATCAGAGACACTGAGGCAGGAACTCCACCCAAGGTAGAGCATAATACCGAATTCTGTGTTACTGTCAGGTGAGATTAGTAACCTTCTCGTGGAAAACATGGCCCAAAAGGTTTGTACTTCTCCATGAAATACATGTACAGGCAGTACAGCAGGCAGCTACTTCTCTAAGTAAAAAGCAGGTGAAAACTGTTGCTCTGCATAAGGACTTACACAGGTATAATCAGAAGTTATATATATATATGAAGCAATCTTAGGTTTGAATAGGAATAGCTGACAGAGCAAGACTTACGGATACATCAGGTCAGGGTATAATCAACTGTGGTTGGTGTACTGAAAGGCAATGATTAAACTCTTCTAGAAGAAAGTGTTTTATTTCTCCAAATTAGAGCAAAGTTGAGAGGTTGCAATATTTACTAGTAGTTGGAGCAGTCCCTATTTCAAAAACTAGTGAAACTGCAGAGCTCTGCATGCTGCTTTTTAACAGTTTTGTCAGTCACTGCGCAGCCTTGAATTAGAGTCATTTGAGTTGTACTGAAGGACAATCCTAATAAACGTAAATGATACTGTCTCTAAATAAAAGAAATCTAAAGGATGCCACTACTCAGGAGAGTACAGATCTCCAGCGTTCATGTATTAAAAAGGCCTGCTGAGAAGTCTTTATCATCTTTAATTGACAACATGCACATATAATCCCAAAGTATACATACGTCTTTTTTTGTTATTTCCTGGTCCAGCTGCAGCAGATATTTCACTGAATTTTCTCTGGTACAGCTCAGACAGACTTTCTGAGAGTTCCACTTCAGATTGGTCTGCATCATCCTTCCCGTTAGCACAAGGAACCTGCAGGAGCCTATATAAAAGAGCTATTCAATATAGTTATAAAAAAAAAAAAGGGAGTGGGAGGCATACCCCTTGTTCCCTGTGGAGAGAAACCAGGATTTTCTGGGTGCCAGTCCACAGCAATATAGTGCAAGCAACACACGCTAGTACTCTTCCAATGCCTGCTCCCCAAAATTCTTACTTAAAAGATACAAAAAACCCAAACCACCCCCTTCAAGGGGTCACACCAAGTTGGAAACAAGCATAACAAGAGTCGCCTGATGTACAGTGGATATGCCACTGTCCCATGCCACAGAACTACATGAGCAGCTTTGTGCTAAGCTACCCTACGTTAGGCTTTTTTGTTTTGTTTCACTCAGCAAGCTCTTTGAAGAAAGCAGGCTTATTCATTCCTACTAAACACCAACTGTGATAACACAACCACTATCTTCAGTATCTCGCAGTGGATCTTATCGAACCATAAGATGAGGTGAAGTCTGACATCTCCCCAAGTAACTTAGGTCATTTTAAGTCACCTATATCACCCCTGAAACTGTCAAGATCTTAATCCATGCAAACTGCTACCCCAACAGCCTGTTCCCAGTTCCTACATATACACCAAGACATAATGAAGCAAAAGCACACAGTAAACTGAGTACAGAAATAAAAGTACTAAGAGAAGCATTTAATTCTAGAACTCTGAGCAGCACTGCAGCCATACTCCCTTAACAGGAAGCAGAAATCCTTGATTATTACTCAACGACGTTTCAGAAAAATACCTGAATGACTCCATCAGGTCTGAGCTTGCTCCACAAGCATTCGATGCAGGATACCATGCTTCAAGCACCGAAGGATGCCAGCCCCCTGTATGGGACAGTTCCCGTTGGACCCACTCTGGCATAGGAGTTTCTTCTCCTGTGAGCAGACACACAAAAAAAAAAAATTAGAAGGAAACTAAATGAAGTGGCAGAAGGTCCCAGCCTTCACAGAGACTCTAAAGCAGAGGTTTAGCAAACCTTTGCTCCTGGAGAGGCAGTTTAACAGCCAAGACATCAGGCAGGGAGACTCACATAAGATTCACTCTAACACAAAACAGGTGAGCTAAAAGCAGCCTCCTTGCAGCCACACCCAGAGGCTTTACTGGCCATGGATGGCTTATGTGACACATTTTAGGAAACCTCATTCTAAAAACTTGTCCCCAAGCACAAGTAGCTGTGCTTTACCTACAAGCTAATGGAAGCTAATGCTCTGTCAATAAAACAGAAAGGAACACCACTGCAGATTTATTTCTGCATCACATCACAAGGCCTGAGCCACAGAAGACAAAATTAACAAGTCCCAAAAATGAGAGATTCTCACTGAGGAAATCATTAGCTTTAGTTTTTTCCACTCCAGATCAGATCTAGAGATGACCAAAAGATGGTAAGTTTTGCATTTCCTGACACCTACCCATACTGGCCAGAGAATCTTCCACCGTTGTGTTAATTTTACTCAACACACTATTCACAACATCTGGGAGGTGAAGAGCATGGTCTTGGGAAGAGTTCTCCACTACAGCTCCTTCAAGGTTGCATCGCTGAAGTTCAGCGGTCTTCTCAGTACCAAGTATAGTCAGAACTGCAGTACTCTCAGAAAGCGGTGATAAAACAGCGGTGCAGGGGCACCAAGTTTTAGACAGAGATACCTCAGCAACCTACATTAAAAAAAAAAAAGAGAAAAGTTTATGTTACCTAGAAATGCAGAGACCCAAGGAGTACAGATACTTTACAAACAGGTTATAGACTTACCTACTTTCCTAAAGAATGTTCTGAATTTAGCTCCAAATGAGCAATTTGCAGTGCAACAAACACCACTGTTATTGTCTTCACAACATGATGCACTGTCACCCCTTTTGTCACAGCTCATTACAGAACAGACACTAGTTTAAGGCAAAGAGAAAGATTTACCATGTGCAGTTCTTCAGTCACTAGACTCCTTAACAGCTGATGAAACAGTGACCTGTTATGTTCTGCCTGCTCAGCCTGTGAGCTCTGCAATATCCAGCTCTCTGTGAGAAAGTGGCCAGCCTGCATCAAGCTCCAACCCGACAAGCTACCTTTCAGGAAGATGTTGACTGGACAACGCAGTTGTCTTTGGCTCATGGCTAGGGGTTCCAGGATCACAGCACAGCTTTCCTGCTTCTTTCCTCCTGTGCAATGGTAACATAAAGCAAAAGTTCCAAAGCATGTAAAATGTTTTTTTCATCTAGATGAAGAGACAACTTCAATGCAAGAATAATAAATTCCGAGATTAAACTGGGAATAGCTCTACAGTAAGTGTATTGCAGAACTGATCTCCCCAAGCTCTCGTGAAGGAACCAAGTGCACGAAGGGACCACTAAAGAAAGAGCCAAAGCGCACTGGATGCTGCTTTAAAGCTAATCTGCTTCCTTTTGAAAGGGCTTTATATTTGCGTTCTTAGCTTAGCCAAATTGAAGCTGAGGCAAAACACGTAGAAGAAAAGGGTGTACACCTATAAGGTGGAGCCAGCAAAAAGCTCTTCGTGCATCCAAATTTCTGGAAGCATGGAAAACTGAAGAGACCAAATCAGGAGCATGGGCTAATAGCTCTTATATCAGAGGAACTAGAGCACATGCAGGACTTTTTTCTTTTTAAAACTTAAGCTCTTAAACATCTGAAGTTGCTTCTACGCATACTGTTCACAAGGGAAACTCATCAAGGACTCTGCATGAGAGATGACAGTCATTATGCACACCTAACTTTTTTGTTTAAATTACCAGGCATGCTGAGAAACAAAGTCCCTTCTTGCTGGGGGAATACTGCTTGAAATACAGAGGGCTTCGAGAACAAGCAGTTCAAAGTCGCGTCCAACGGCAGAAGCGTGGTCCAAGGCACAGTCTGTGGCACTGGGGAACTTAAGCCTCCAAGAAAGCCATGAGCAAGATCTGCCCTGTGGTGACTCAAACATTGCACTAAGGTTTCAGCTGGCAAAATGGTGCCTCCCGTCTGATGGATCAGTTCAAACATTGTCCGGTATCCAACATGATCGGGGGATTCGATCAGCTGAAATAAAGTAACAGGGAAGCCTCAGGTTAATGTTGGCAGTGAGGTAACCTCCATCCGAACAAACAGAGGTTGCATGCTTTTAGAAAAGCCGGCCTAAGAAACGTATACAGACCATCTTAACACAGCACCTTCCAAGTGTTTTTACGGAGTTTATTAACCTTATCGGGAACCCAATAAAGAAAATTCTATTCCCACTGAATTAAGAGGTGGCCAATATTTTCAAGCATGTATCTAGACACCCGAGTTGTCAGACTGCTTGTTTGCAAGTCTGAATAGCTGCAACTCCCACCTAACTCAAAGCACAAGACAACCCAACAATAAACACTGTACAGTTACCGATGTATCTCCGTCTCCACAGGGAGAACGACCATTCCAGTTTTCAGTCTCTTGCTGAACAAGAGATTACGTGGCAGTAACTGGAGACCTTTCCCTGCCACTCAAAGGCTACAGAATAAAACTGCTCTCCCTTCGTATACGGGAGGGCAGGGTAGAAGACGGCCTGCTAGTACTCACAGCTGAAAGCTGTGCGGTATAATCTTGTTACCTGAGACCACTCGGCAGTGTCCACCCAGAACAGCGTGATTTTCTGGTCCGCGATCAGCTCCTGGACGCTCCTGGGCAGGAGTTTCTCCGCCAGCTCCTGAGCCGTGGGCGGCTCGCGAGGGGAGGAAGGGCCGTCGCTCCCAGACACGAACTGCCGCAGCTCCCTCCGCGAGTGGGGGCAGGGAGAGAAGAGGAAGACTGTGTTCACAAAGCCCTCGGGGGGCGCCTGGCTCTCCGGGGCCTCGCCGGCGGCGACC
>NW_008824243.1:10752312-10757833 GCF_000699105.1 Pygoscelis adeliae | reverse complement strand
TGCAGAGCCGGGGGAGATGTCACCCCAGGGCTTATCGTCCTCCTTGAGCCTCCTCGGAGGACAGCGAGGCCAACCCAGGGCCCGCGCTGGGCGAAAAGGTGTGGGGTCGGGGTGCCTGGACAGGGGCTGACGGCCGGGGGTGCGGAGGACAAAGACCCGGGCTTGTCGTCAACCACCCTGCCCCTGAGCGTCGTCTCCCTGCGGGTCTCGGAGCACATCTCTCACCCCACGGGTGTTAGCAGTCAAGGCGTGATCCCAGCGTGGATGGATCACACTGGGTAACGGGGAGGAGGAAGCCCTGCGGGCCAGAGACGCCCAGATGTCCACACCACCCTTTTCTCCAGAGCTTGAACGGCCCAGCCTAAACCAGTGTCACCAGCAGCCAGCCGTATTTATAAAGCAACAAAGACAAGCAGGCAATAAACCGCCCATTCGGCTTAGTTGGTGACTAGGAACGCAAGCGGGTTTAATGAGCTGGAACGAGGGGCTGATCCACTCGGGTGCGCAGGAGAAACCTGCCACCAAGAGCAAGGGAAGGACGCCGGGCCTCCCTGGCTGAAAGGGTGGTGGGCAGCCTGCGGTCTTGGGGATGTGGGCTCCCTGGGGTGCTGTGGGTCCCTCCTCCTGGCTGGGGGTTGCATTTGGCCCCGTGAGACATCTCGTGCTGCTTGTAAATAAATCACTTGCTTGTAGAAGCCCTGAAGAAGAGCCAACCCCGCCATGCTCCCGCTGCCATTGCCTAGCAGCTGGCGTCTGTCCCAGCAGCCCGCCGAGGACACTTAGCGGAGTGTGACCAAAACCTGCCTTATCACGGTCCACCTGGGACCAGAAAAAAACTCGGGGCACGGAGGAGTTTCCCAGCAAAGCCTGGCAGCTCCCGACGCGGGAATTGCTGCCGGCTGCTCAAGCCCCTGCTCCTTTCCTGCCCATTCCAGCATATTTGCTCTTGAAGCCCATCCAGCTCTCGGGAAAGCCGTCAGAGATGTTGGCTGAGCCCCGGTGACCTGCGTGTTTCCCAGCGTGACAGCCGCGGCCGCTCACGCCTCTGCTTCTTGCGCTGTCCCACGCTTGCGCTGCTCGTGGAGATGTTCGCCCTCTCTGCCTGCTCCCCAAGGACGCTGACTTCTCTCTCAAACAGAGCCCTTGGCTTCCCTCTGGACAATCATTTACTTGCCAACAAATGTGGTTTCTTGGGAAGAAGGAGAAGGCACAAGAAAAATCATTTGAAAATTGCACTCACGTTTGGTTGGCACTTTGATCCAGATAGGGGGTTTTTAAACTTAAAAAAATCTTGCTTTATTTTGACCTTTTTCCAACATTTCTCTCCGAGTGATATTTAACGGTGAGGGCTGAAAAAAGGGCTGAGGAAACCCAGACCTAAATTAACTGTTTGATCTCCCACCATACCACCACTCTGTCCCGCCCCGGTGGAAGGTCTGTTTGCCTTTCTGCTGAGCCAGCCAAAAAAGGTTTTGTTTTGGATTGACTCAGATGCTGTGCTTTCAGGACACCCCTCAAGGACTTGCACAAGCAACGAGTCACCTCTGATGCTGAGCAGTGCCCAGAGACTCACTTGTGCTGTATGAAGGCTTCTGAGCCTCCCCATACCATCATCCTCCAGTGCCCCCTCCACCCCACGTGCCCAAAGGCTACCGTTAGTGGCTGCTGCTGCTTTGCCCTCTACTTCTGGAGAGCAAGTCAAGCTGGGCACAGGGCTCCTTGGTGGATCTCCAGGCAGTCGTCTGAGAAGGGAGGGAGCTGCAGGAAGGGAAGGGGGCAGGCTGGGGGGGGCTGGCTGTGCTTCTTGGGCGTCAAAGTCCTCAGAGGTGGCTTGGGCCTGGGCGTAGCATGACATGGGAGGTCACTGGTGCCTCCTGGGGAGGCAAATTCCTCGGTTCTCTGTCTTAACGGAAGAGAATTTGATCTGCCTCCCTTCTGCTCGCCAGTGACCTAGGCAAGCCAGCATGAGCTCCAGGGTAAATCCAGCCAGGAGCAAGGATCGCTGCCTGCTGCATGTGGGCTAGCCCAGCCTCACGTCCCTCCCCTGGAGAAGTTCTGGTATTGCCTGGTTTTGCACGGTTCTCCTCACTCCAGTGAATCCTTGGAGCTGCCAGGAGATAAAGGAGGGAAAGGCGAGGGTAAGCAGGCAGGGACTGTCAGGCCAGCGCCCGCAATGCTGTAGACGGTGGAGATGGTGCTTCCAGCTCTGCCCTCCCCTGGGCACCTCTAGACCCCCGGGGTGCTTGGCTTTGCGGTCACCTCTCGGAGCCGGCGCAGCGCCTTGGCCCAGCGTTGGCTGCGATAAGATCTGCCGAGACAGTTCGCAGTGACCCAAGGAGCCGCCATTCCCTCCTCTCCAGGACCAAGCTGCGCCGAGGCCTCCAGGCAAGAGGGAGGGATTTCTGGGTGCTTTAGATTTTGTATTTACATCTCTCAAGTATTTTTAGTGCTCGTAAAAGTGAGAAACTGGGAGAGACCCAGCTGGGACCAGTACAGTACAACCCTCACCCAGAGCCTTCCCAAGGCAACTGAGACCTGACCGCTGCCAGCCCTAGTCCCATGTCTCCAGAGCAGAAGGACAAACGTTGCTGCCCCTCTTCCCCCAGCGTCATCCCACTGGGGTTTTTTTGCAAACCTTGCCGCTCTTACGGGCACTGGACGTGATGGGCCAAATTCAGTGGTGGAGCAGGCAAGCGTTGCCTCCAGCAGGCACTGCGCTGGCTCACACCGGCGTGGAGTTTCCAACAGGGCTTTTAAGCAGCTTGATATTTGTGACTGGGGCATGGTGAAGCCTGCCCCATGCATCCTGCCACGCAGTTAGGGACCTTGTAGGATGGACGCAAAGGATTTGGTCTAACCCACCGTAGGAAGCACTCTGCCTGCATCGCTGCAGGCACGTGTGCTGGCACGGCCCCGTCAGCCTTTCCAGCGTTACCCTGGCCCTGCAAAGGAGCCTGGAGAGAAGCTGGTCCTTTAATGGGCTCTCACGGCGTGGGCAGCCAGCAGAGCATGCCGGCCCTGATGGGACTGCAGTGGCAAAGTGCTGATCTGCAGGTCGATAAGGAGGGGCAGCGCAAGGCAGTGCAGCAAGGTGAGACTATCGGGCCAGCAGAAAAGCTATTATTAGCCTTTGTCCTCAGCCTCCAGACGCAGGGGAGAGGGGCCGGGGACAGCGGGTGGGAGAGAGCTGCTGCCTCCCGGGCTGTGCAAGGGCTTTGCAAGCTGCTTTTCTGGGGAAGCTGCCATTTCAGTGAGACCATGGATTAGAAAAGCTCTGCAGTTTGGTTTCTTCTGCTAAAGGGTAACCACAGAGCATAACTGCTGGTGGCTACGCTACCAGGCCTTAGCAAGTTCCCTTGTGTTATAAAATGCTCCTCTGTGCCGCCTTTCTCAAGGTGTCTAAGAGCTGCTCTAGGGTAGGGCTGAAGACTGGTCCTGCCACGTAGCTGGCAGGAGAACATGCAACTATCAACAGTGCTTCTAGCGATTAGGGCTCAGGTATTGTTTAGGGATTTCAGCTTCTTTCTAGCTGGAGATCTCTTCTTTCCTGGTGCGTACAGCTGAGACCGCCCTGCAGAAACTATGTGTAATGGGAGACCCAAAAACTTAGTGGGTGGGCCCTGAGCAGCAACGCTCGAGGGAGCGCCCGTCCTCAGGACAACAACATCCACTTGCTTTAGGTGTTCCCAAACAAGTGACCCCACTCCAGCCAAAGCCGGCTGAAGCCCTGCTCATGCAGGGTAAAGGGCTAGGCAGGTGGGGTTCCCTTTTCCTCAGCCCCAGCATGCACAGGAGGGGAGGGGTGCTGGTCTGGCCCCTTGCCAAGCACAGCACTGGTTGGCGGCCCCGACCTCCCAGTGCTCCCCCCGGGGGCTGTGGGAAGGAGCCTGCACCCTGATGCTCTCCCATGGTCCGGCGTTCACTTGCTGTCTGGGTTCACTTGCTGTCTTACTCCCAGCTGACCCTCCCTGGTGCGTCTGGATCGCTAGCTGGTTCCTCTGCCATGCAGAAGTGCTCCTGAGCTGCATCTCCACGGCTCTTCCCCAAGCTGCCTCTGCCCTGCTGCCTGCACGGGGCCCAAATGAGGTTGGAGAATGATTTTGTGTGGCCGTCAGTCTCTTCAAGACCATCCACATCATTTTTCTGCCATCTGTCATTTTGAGAAGAAAGCAAACAAGAAAAAAATAATAAACTCAAATTATTGCCTAATCAACACAGAAATCAGCGCTGCTTGCTCAGCCTGCGGGCCACAATTAGATGCCATCAGCAAATTTGGGCAGCTTGCCTGGGCTGCAGTCTTTCATCTCTTGAAGACTGACAGGCATCTCGGGGATCTGCAGGCAGAGGAAGGAGCTGGGATCCGCTTAGAGGTCTCACACGGCCCTTTGGGGAAAGAGCACATGGTTCAAAACCACGGGAAGAAAGGAGCATTGTGTTTATGTTTATTAATTAGAGGAAGCCCCATACCAGAGGAGGGGATGTTTAGGCTGCAGCTCTGAGGTCTCCAGCCCCATCTCCAGCACCATCTCAGAGTACTGCCCTGGTTCATGCAGCCCCAGCCCGGCTTGTCTTGATGGGAGGATGCGCTGGATAAATCACTCCGGGAAGTGATGGGACATGTGTCACTTCTACATCCTTATAGATATATGGCAGCCTTGGCAGGGCCGTTGCATGTCTCTGCATGCGTGCAGGATCTTGGCATTTGGTTTGAAGCATGTATCTTCCTCTTCCTCCTGACTGCCCCACAGCGGGACCCGCGCCCAGTGACTCAGGCTGCCTTGGCAGGGATGTGGGGAGGCCCCACAGCTCATCTTCTCCTGGTCATCAGAAGGGAGCATGGCCCCTGGGCTCAGCCCCATTTGCTCCTGCTCAGAGAGAGACAGCTGCTCTGAGGAGGGGGTGAGCAGCCCCAGGCAGACCCCAGCCGCAGCCCCCAGGGCAGAGGCTCCCAGGAGGAAACGGGCCCCGGTGACAGTTTGGTGTTGCCCAAGAGGCTCTGGGAGTTGCCCTGCACAGGGTGGCAAGCCTGTCCCCGCTCACCTCCACCCTGGCTCACACGGTACGGTCAACTGTCCGGATGCACAGTGCAAAGCAAGGAGCAGGACGGTCTCACCCCGAGGCGAAGAGTCTCCTGGGGCTGTTGCTGTGCCCCGCGAGATGGGCAGGGACAGCCGAGAGCTGGAGCGAGGGGCACCCTGCCTTCACCCTCAGTGCTAGGTGGGGAAGGGTGCTTGCAGAGCCGGGGGTAGGTGGTGAGGGGAGCACCCGGTGCAGGGAGGGAGGGCGCTGGGGGCGGTGGTGGTCAGGGTGCTCCTGCAAGGGGAAGGGAAGGGGTGTGGGGCCGGGCAGAGCAGGGGGCAGGACGCCCGGGCTCCACTCCCCACTTGCACTGACCTCCACGTCTACTCGTCCCCAGGGAGGCAGGGCTCAGAGGTGCTCGAGCTGCTTGCAGAAAAGGTGCTGAGACCTGTCCCTCCTCCCAGGGAGGAAGGAGAGCGAGAGGAGCAAGCCCCGAAGCTCC
>NW_008824243.1:10749618-10752280 GCF_000699105.1 Pygoscelis adeliae | reverse complement strand
CCTGCCGCAGGCACCTCCCTGGGCCCCACCTCAGCCTCTCCGACCTATATATGTCGCCCGCCTTGGCCAGGCGCGGGGGACGCAGGCTCACACGGTCTGCCGGGCCCCCAGGGATCCCTGTGGATGGAGCGGCCGAGGCACCAGGGGATGACGAAGAACACGTACATGCGCTGGCGGCTCCCGCTCGTATGCCTCCTCTGGGAGGTGGCCATGATCGTCCTTTTCGGGGTCTTCGTGCGCTTCGGCCCCGAAGCTGACGCGCACTGGGAGGAAGAGAAGCGAGAGATGAACCTGACCAGCGACATAGAGAACGATTTCTACTTCCGATACCCATGTGAGTATTTGGGAAGCCTAGTCCTGGTGCTGGCTGGTCCCCATCCCAACCCGTCATATCCCATCCCATGGCACAGCCTGTCAGAGGCGATGTCTCCACCGATTGCTGGGAAGTCAGGCTCTTGCCTTGAGGCTGGTTTGGGGCACACCAAGAGCAAGAGAAAAGCCTCATGGCCCTCCAGTGCTCTTGGGGCTTTGTCAGCACGGTACCGTGACACCAGTACGTGACGTCTTTTTTCCAGGAATAGGGCTGACGTGTTCCCAGCACCCTGCAAGTTTCGGCTTGCTACCCCCTCCCTCAGCTCTGGATCAGAGCAAGCTTTTCTGTGCATACGGAGGAACGGCTGTCGAGATCCTGTGACATCTTCTTCCCCTTCCTACGTCCTCCCCCTCACTAGTAAATTACCCTTTAGCTACTGGCATTTCGATGCTGGAGTCCTCCCAACCTGCCAGGTTCCCAGGGCTCTTGGGTCGCTGCATCATATTGCCACGGGGATTATTCAGGTGGTTAAAGCCCTTCTGGCCCGGCGGTGCCTTTGGCCGGCTTTGGTCTCCAGGGCTGGTCATCTCTGTGAGCCATTCAGAACAGGCTGCTTCTGTAGGCAATTGTTTCCAAGGAAGCAACAGGCCTGAGTCATGCATCTATTTAGAACATTTCCATTAAAAACACCTGCTAAATCAAAGGAGCTATAGAAACCTGTAGCTGCTGAGGATTAGCTAGTTCAGAAAAGGATTTGCTTACAGAAACCCACTGCTCAGCCAGCCTCCGAGTTAGTCTATGGCCGTGGCTGCCCTGGGCTCTCCCTCGAGATCTGCCCTTGGGACTATCCCCGCGCAGGTCAGCGTGAAGCAGCAGCAGTGCCCAAGGGCTGCTCTTGTCACTGATGTGCTGGGACGACGTCAGGGGTCCAAGAAAGAGCGTGTAGGAGCTAAGGATGTGACATCTCTTCTGTCCTCATATCCCACCCCTGCTCCGCAGTGCCAAATATTCCCCCTCAAAAGGCTGCATGGGTTCACACAACTAAATCAACCTAAGAGCAACTGCTTAGCTCAGTTTAGCTTTGCATTACTTTTCTGTTTCAGACCTGAGGAAGGGCTCACGTGCCCAAAAGCACAGATGTTTTTTTTCCATTATCTAATCAGAAATATTCTCTCTCTGCAAAGATGGACAAACATGGCAAGGCAACCGAGCCCTGGCATTTTGATCCCTGTGTCCATCCAGCGCTGCTCAGAAGACAGTGCGATGGTTGAACACCCGAGGATCATTTGTATCAATGTGTCAGCGACCGCTGCTGTCCATAGGACCTGTCTGCAATGGCAGTGGCATAAGAGTGGCAAACTGACAGGTCCTCCGAGCCCAGAGATGATTGGGAAGGCAGGCAGAGGGAAGCCTATGTGGGCTTGTGTCAGTGGTGCCCATTGCCACGTCCAGTCAGTGGGACGATTCCTTCTCATTTTGAATTGCACATTGATATTCCCTAATGGGTGACTCCTCTGCTCTCTAGGGAAAAGAAATGAGATTCTTTGGCACAGGTAGCATTCCCAAAGCCCAAACATTTCCTCTCGATAGTGACGGCAATTGTCCTCCCGCAAAAGCAGGGTCACAAAACCTTTAGGGCATGGCAGCGCTTGGGCTGCCTCTGAGTGATGCCCACGTTATTCTTCCCCAGGGAAAATAAATGCAAGGGTTAGAAAAAGGCTTTAGACTGGGTGCAGTCTGAAGAAAGACCTGCTCTTCCTCTGGGTTTGTGCAGGGTCTAACGCACAGTGGGGATCCTCTGTGTTTTCGGAGGGCACGCAGTCCGCAGCCCTGACCTGTGTATTTCTGCTTTTAGGATGAAAGTGGGAATATACGATGCAAATGGCAGCAAATAATTCTAGCTGTGTATTGTGCTGCTTACACTGGAGAAGAAAGGTGGGGAGAATAAATGCAGCTGCAGAGGGAAAGTCTGTCAGATTGTATGGTAAAACCAGAGGTAGGAAGACTGGTTCTTAGGACATGCGGAGAAGTGCATTTGAAGCTGAACAGTGCCAGCTGCAGATCTTGTCTCCTTCCTTTTTTTATGAGTGATTTCATAGGCGTGGGGGGCATTTTTAAAAACAAGCAAATTAACCTGTCTCTGCAATATGGCACTACGTTGCTGGAGCCTGTCCAAATGCTCGTCCTTATACAAGTCACAGAATAGAATCATAGAATCATAGAATCATTAAGGTTGGAAAAGACCTCTAAGATCATCGAGTCCAACCGTCAACCCAACACCACCATGCCCACTAAACCATGTCCCTAAGTGCCGCATCTACACGTCTTTTAAATACTTCCAGGGATGGT
>NW_008824243.1:10746670-10749293 GCF_000699105.1 Pygoscelis adeliae | reverse complement strand
AGAATCATAGAATCATTGGCCACACTAGTTCTGATACAGGCCAGGACGGCATTGGCCTTCTTGGCCGCCTGGGCACACTGCCGGCTCACTTGCGGACACAAGTCACAAGATCTTGTAAAGCACCAAAGGACAAAAGCCAAGGCTTCTGCAGAGCTACACCTCACCCAAATCCTCACCCAGCCCTTAGTGGAAGCAGCAGATACAACCCCACTGTCCCTGCAGGAGCAGATCTGGGGCTGCTGGAGTTCAGCACAGGTTCAGGGTAGAGCAGATACTCAATCACTGAATTTCCTTTGCCCTGAGCTTATGCCTTCTCTGAGGTGCACAGACATTGCTGGTTATAGTGGCTATAAGGGTTTGTGCGCCGCATAATGCAGGACTTGCCGGCGTAGCTCTGTCGATGCTGCGTTTACCTGTTCTACAGTGTGGGTTTGCTGGTGGGAGACTCCTGGAGGGGGAACCCAGCCTTGGGTCTCCTGCTCTTTTCATGGGCAGAGTGGCCTCCAGTGTGAGGGTTTGCATGGTTCTGTTTGTAAGTATGCAGCATTTCAGCTCACTTAATTGCAAAGCGATGCTTATCTGATAGAAATGTGCAGCATAAAAAGTACAGCAGGTTTACCGCAGCGAGAAGTTCTTTCAAGAGGCTCATGCAGGTTTGGTTTCCCCCGGGGAAGGGCATCTGAGGGGCTCGAGTTAGCAGGTCTGAGCATTTGTGGGAAGAACTGGGTCTCTCTGGTTTAAGCACTTAAAATCTCACAAGGTGGGATCCTGGTCTCAAGGGTATTTTGCCACTGATTCAGTGGCATTTAAAAATGTATTTGTAAACTTCCTTTGTTCTTGTACTCTTCTTGCTCTGAGCCATCACCAGGACCCTGCATTGGACGGACCTACCCAAAATGACCATTCATGTGTTTTTAGCAAAACTTCACTGTTCATTTTACATGACTTTTTCTGAGTTTTTTACAAAAGGGGAAAAAACAATCTGAATAGAAAAACGTTTTCCTTTGTACACTCCATTAGTCTCCAGTCTTCTCTTGCACACAGCTTTTAATAAACATTTTTTACTTTCAAGACCAAGCCTTTTAACCAAAAGCCACTTTCCAAAAGCTGAGCCATTTTCAGACTTAGAAATGTGGGGACATGGGACAAACACACATTTTCTCTTCATTTCCCCCCTATTGCCACTGATGTGGTTTCCTTTCACTGCCGACTTCAAACGGCACTCGCAGCCCTGCCTTTGCCGCAGAGCTGACGGTCCCTTCCCTCTGCACAGCTTTCCAGGACGTCCACGTGATGATCTTTGTGGGCTTCGGCTTCCTCATGACATTCCTCAAGCGTTACGGATTCGGAGCCGTGGGTTTCAATTTCCTCCTTGCTGCCTTTGGGATCCAGTGGGCTCTCCTGATGCAAGGCTGGTTCCACTCTTTCAAGAGCGGGAAGATCCTCGTTGGAGTGGAGAAGTAAGGAGGAGATGGGCTCTGGGATGCCACCTCTTGACTGGCCAGTGGAAGAGCTGGGACAGGAGCCAAGCAGCTGGCAGCGCCTGTCCCTCTGTTACATGCAAACAAGCCTCTCAAATGTTGTCTTCCCTCCGCATACCTCCACTCACTTTCCACCTTTGAGTCCAAAGGTACTTGCCATTATGGTGGTACTGCTCAAAGGGAAATGTGAGACGAGCATCACCCCTTAGTCCCAAGCCAAGCACCATGGAATCCAGTGCTGAGAACATACATAATCCACATTATTTAAATAATTTGGGGGAAAGCACCTTTCCTGGGCAGTATGTCAGAATGGGAGGAAGGTCAGTGGGAAATCCAAGGCTGGTTCCTAATCACCTATTTGTCTTCAGGTGGGATCTCTGGAGCTGGGGGTGGGTGAGGGTGAGTTACAGAAGAGTATTTCCTCATTAAACCACAATTATCCTTCCCCTTTTCCAGCCTGATCAATGCTGATTTCTGTGTGGGCTCTGTGTGCATTGCCTTTGGGGCCATCCTGGGCAAAACCAGCCCCATACAGCTCCTCGTCATGACACTGTTTCAAGTCACGCTCTTCGCAGTGAACGAGTACATCCTCCTCAACCTGCTTCATGTAAGGCTTTAGGCAGCACCCGCTTAGTTCTGCTCCTTGCTCTCTGCGTCTCTGCAAATTGTCTCCTTTTGCTATGGCTCCACCACGCCACTGCCTTCATAAGATTTGAAATGCAAGAATTCAGGCAGAAAAAGCAGACATATTAGAAAAGAGGGGGTCAGTGAGGGGTACTTCCCTGAGAAGGGAGATCCTCCAGAGTTTTACACACAAGCCTGGCAATTCAAGAGCACTGGGTCCCTTCACTGCAGCTCCTGAGGCAGACAGGGGGGCTTAGCACAAAGGGCCAGTCATTCTCTTTGTGCCTGAGATTTCCCTTTCATCGGTTTTCCCTGCTGAAATATGGGCGCTGTAGAAGGAAATCAAGTGACAAAGAGGATGTCAGCAGATGCCTGCTGACAGAGGCAGGGTTCCTGCCCTCTGAGAGAGGGCTTGGAGGGCTGGGAAGCAAATAAGCTCCCAGAAGACCTGAGTGCACATGGGAGCCAACCTGGCTATCGCTGTAACCCACTTGCCATTAGGAAACTCCCCTCTGCTT
>NW_008824243.1:10743345-10746652 GCF_000699105.1 Pygoscelis adeliae | reverse complement strand
TTCCAATGGTAAGATAAGAGTAATGCCGTGTCCACGCATGGGACCAAGTGAGCGGGATAGATAGCAGGACCAGAGCATTTTTGTCCCCTTTTTCACGTGACTGAGTGCAGGCTGGATGGATGGGTGGGCAGACAAGCGGGGCATGATGCGAACCAGACCTCAGCTCCAAAACAAGTGGTGACTGCAGAAGCGAACCTCTGTTTTCCCATGGCTGCAGGTTAAGGATGCGGGTGGCTCCATGACCATTCACACCTTTGGAGCCTACTTTGGCCTCACAGTGACACGCATCCTGTACAGACCCAACCTGGAGCAGAGTAAGGACAAGCAGGGTTCCGTGTACCACTCCGACCTCTTCGCTATGATCGGTGAGTCAGCCCCTGCCTCAGGGGCACTGGTAAATGCAGACCGCTCAGCTGCAGAGGGCTGGTCCCTCCTGTGTCTCTGGGAGAACCAAACTGAAACTAGGATCTGGGGCCAAGAAGCTCTGTATCCTGGTCTTCCACCTCTCAGTTACTCAGCTCCCTTCATCAATGGCTGGGCTGAGATGGTGCCTGGGAAGACAAGAACGCGTTTTGGTTCCCCCTCTCTGCCAGCCCCTCCTGACACTGGTCCCATTATGGGGGTGCAGCTCTGGGGCAGCAGGACTACGGGATTTAACTTCCCCCTCTGCAGAAAGATCTTATTTAGAGTTTTTTTCAATCCCTGTATTCTCTCTTTTCCCTTTCTCTTCTTCATCCCCTCCTCCCCATCCCACCAGGTACCCTGTATCTATGGATGTACTGGCCCAGTTTTAACTCGGCAATTTCTGAGCACGGGGATGCCCAGCACCGGGCTGCCATTAACACGTACTGCTCGCTGGCTGCTTGTGTCCTCACCACAATGGCCTTCTCCAGCATGCTGCAGAAGAAAGGCAAGCTTGACATGGTAAGATGGGAGCAGAGAGCCCTGCGCTGCCCAGGGGACTTATAATGAGGTTGATTGAGGGTCCAGGAAACAATTGGGTTTCAGGGCGTGATGGTGCAACCAGCATCCAGGCAGAAACCCAGAGGCTTTATTGAATAAGCAGGTGGAAAGTGAGTCCTGCAGTGCTTGAGGTGCGGGGTGATGGATGTGGTGGACCTAAGTCACAGCAGGGACTGGACTTGCTCTGCCCAGAGAGCTGCTGATGGGCATGTTGCAGAGCCGTGTTTGGCAACGCTCTCCAGCAAGCCGAGCAGGGCCTGCGTGGCAGCTCGTGAGCAATCGGGGGGCTGACTTGTACGTGTTATGTGTGTGGGTGACATGTCTCTGTGACAGCAGAGCTTGCGTGACACATGGGTGAGACAATTTCCATCTCATCACAACTCCCCACCCAGATTTGTGGATGCAAAGAATGTGTGTGGTACAGGGAGTGGGAGTCTATGTGTGCCTGTGCTACAGACAGAGGCTGCCTGTTCTTCTCCTCTTGTTTTTCACCAACAAGCAGGAAAATGGGCCCTGATATTTCCTCTGGAAGCATTTTCAGAGCTGATTCTCTCGCTTTACCATTTGCACCATCCCTGAGCAATTGCAATCTCCCCGAGATGCCAAGACAGGGCGGTTACTTTTGCAGGTCCACATCCAGAACGCAACACTGGCGGGTGGCGTGGCTGTGGGCACCAGCGCGGAGATGATGCTGACTCCATATGGCTCCCTCATTGTCGGGTTCATCTGTGGCATCGTGTCCACGGTGGGGTATGTCTACCTCACGGTGAGTGCTGCTTTAGGGGTCTGCAGCCCTGGTCCTGCTAAGGAGACCAGGAATGGATTCACTTCCCTTTGAGGGTTCCTGCTTTCCACCATCCCTCACGTCGATGCACTTCTGACTCCGTTTACTGCCCCAAAATGTTCAGGAAGGTTCAGTCTCCCAACAGGAGAGTGTTTGGGGGTTACGTTGTTATTTTATCTTGAGCTTGGCTCACAGCTTTGTCTACAAGCCCTTAGCTCTTAAATGGGACACAGTATCACTCTTCCTTCTCTGCTTATCCCAGTTCTCCATGGAAGGAACTAATCCTTTCCAGGGCTGTGCTCACGTCCCTGATTTCTCTCTACCTCCCTTCCCTTCAGCCCTTTTTGGAGTCCAGGTTGCACATCCAGGACACATGTGGCATCCACAACCTCCACGCCATGCCAGGCCTTATTGGGGGCATTGTGGGGGCCATCACTGCAGCTGCAGCCACGGAGGATGTATATGGAAAGGAAGGGTAAGACAGCTTGAAAAATCTTCCCTGAGAATAGATTTTACCTGGGGCTCCTTGGGCTGGGAGCAAGGAGCAATTAACAGCCCTCGTTAATTGCCCAGAGTTGCCTCTTTGCCCCTCAAAAACATGGGGTGCACTGACTGTATCGGGCTTACTGAAGTGTAAGAGACTCATCTCTTGCAGCTGACTTCTAGTGGCCTCGAAAGGTGAGCCATAACTCTGCTCCTTGGCATTATTCCGGGGCACAGTGGGCGGGGAAGTGCTCCTCCCTCCATCCCTGCATTGTTTTGGGGGGTCAGGTAAGGCTGAAGGTCTGAAATACAAAAGAAATGTTTGTATTTTGGGCTCCTCCTAGGTAAAGCTTTGCCAGGGACCAGAGGAGAAAGAAGTGAGCAGCGTTTTGTGCCATTGCAACACTCTCCTGGTCCATTGCAGAAGAGGGATGGGGATAGCGAGGAGTCCCCGAGGGAGCAGGGCAACACAGCTCCTCCAGAGCCAGGGAGGATCTCCTGCCAGGAGCAATCCTCACCGTTTCTGCCCTTGGCAGGTTTATCAAGGCATTTGACTTCACTGGCACGTACCAGACACGGACACCCAGTGTCCAAGGAGGGTTCCAGGCGGCCGGCATTGTGGTGTCTCTGCTGATGGCTTTCGCCGGCGGGGCCCTTGTGGGTAAGCAGGAGGGAAGCACAGAGAGGGGTGGGTTGAGTCCAGCCTGTGCCTGAAATGGAGGTGTCCACGTACTCTGGCCTGTGGCCGGATGCGTCCTTCCCGCTTGTGTTGCGAGGGTTGCAGCCCCTGGCTTGCTCACATTTGGACGCCCTGCAGCGGGACCACCCCAAAGCCCACAGGAGCAGGGGAAACCAGGCAGCCAAGGGGGGAGCAAGCTCAAATGGGTTTGGAGGAAAGGGGGGATCGGCACCAAGCACCATGCCAGGGCTGCGTTTGCCCCCTTTGCTGCCGGGACGGGTGGACTCCGACCATCCGCCCCCTGCCTGCATTTTGGCCCCCTGCCCACTGCCCTGCCCGGCTGCTTCCAGGGGCCATCCTGAAGCTGCCCGTCTGGGGCGACGCCGCCGCCGAGAACT
>NW_008824243.1:10742534-10743157 GCF_000699105.1 Pygoscelis adeliae | reverse complement strand
CAGGTGCCGGAGGACGAGGAGAGCGACGTGTACCACATGCACAACCCCGACAAGCCCGCCCCGCCCTGAGCCGCCCGCAGCCCTCCGCCGCCCCCCGCCAAGGGCGCTGCCTCCTCAGGGGGGGAGGCCCGCCATCTTCCCGCCTGCGGGGCTGCCCCCACCGCCTCTTCCCCCACCCCAGGACCCCGGGGCCCCACTCCTGGGGGGACGAAGGCTCATTTTCTCCCCGTGACGACGAGGCACCCAGCCTGGGCCTTCTCTGCCGCTTTTGTGACGAGCTGTTGTGAATAAAATAAAAACGTGTTCTTCTTTCCAGGCCTGTGCTCCCTTGTGTGAGTAGTGGAGCAGGATGGGATGTCGCCCAGACCCCGTCTCTCACGCCAGCAACACAGGGCAGCTACTGGGAGAGCTCTTGGCTGCTGGGGGTAAAGCGGAGGCGCTGGGACACTCACGGTGCCCCGGGGCCGAAATGGATGCACGAGCGATGGCGATGCAGGGATAGGACAGGCTGTGGAGATGCTGGCTTAGGACCTGGCACCTTAAAATACAGCAGCTGGAGGGCAGCAGCCAGACTTTCCACGGCAGGGGCTGAGCCTGGGTGGGAAGCACAGGTTGGGCTGGTG
>NW_008824243.1:10740211-10742494 GCF_000699105.1 Pygoscelis adeliae | reverse complement strand
TGGGGTGCAGCGGCAGTCCTCGTGCTTATGCTACCATCCAAGGCCTGGGTAAGGGCCAGCTTTGAGTCTGGCTACACTTTTACATGCCTCCACCATCACCTTCTCAACTGCTCTACTGAGGCCTCCATCAGCACCTTAGGAGCATTGTTTGCGTGTACGGTGCAGGCTGGCAAGACCCTTTCCTCTTCTTTGGTTTCAGCCATTTCTTCCAGTGTCATCAGACTACTCCTTCCACTTACCAGTGCTATTCTGATGGGAAGACCCCAAAGCCAGAGCAAAGCCCCCGGCTCTTAACCGGACCATCAGGCTTCAGCCAGAGTTGGAGGAGACAGGAATGAAAATCAGGCCTAAAACCTGCATGTTTTCCAGGATGATATGATATGAGGAGCGGGAGACGAAAAGGGGGGGAAAAAAAGGAGGTAGGAGGGCTGATAGGTGTCTTCACCGCGTCTAGCTGTAATTCTCACACCTGAGGGGGGGAGTCAAAAGTAGCTATTCACATCCCCTTGGGACATGACACCCTCATTTTCCATGCTGGGTAAAGACAAAAACCCTTTACAACATGTTTCTGGAATTTGTCAGCGGCTGCCAGCAGCAGCATGTTAATTAAATGTCGGCAAAGATGGAAGCAAGAGGCTCTGCTCTAATTGGACACTTTGCTTGGTGGAGCTGAAAAACATTGTGACAGAGGAGGAGGCGCCGAAACACTGTGTTCCCCCCACCATGGCACGGGGACGGGGACAACCAGGCGCAGGAGATGCTCTCTTCTGAACCGGCGTTACCTCTGTTTGTCCTGAGACAACCTCACCGCTGAAAAAAGACGAGTAACAAAATAAGAAAAGGCCTAAAATCCTCCATAGGCAAGGTCTCGAGCACAGCAGTGGCACTGGATGCAGGGAAAGGGCTTGTTGGCTAAGGAGAAATTCAGAAATATTGTAGCTGGGCTCTCAGGACCTCTAGCCCTCTTGCCAGCTGGTGGTATACTATATGTTCTTTTATGATGGCAGAGGAGATGTCTGACAGGGGTTAGAAATGGTCTCCAGAGAATGATCCCTGCAGAGGCTGAGTGTACGTTGAGCTGCACCCTTTCCCCAGGGCAGGGATGGGAAAATGGGGTGCAATTCCTGATTTCTGGGATCTGCTGAAGGAAGGAGATCTCCTCCCAGCCTCTTTGCACTGGGGAAAGGATGTAACAGCCATTTTCTGTTCACATCTTCGTCCACAGAGCCCATCAGAAACCATCACGGGGTCATTTACTGATAGGCACCATAGACAACCTCATTTCAAAAGTGGAGTCCTAAACTTTTTGCCCCAAGTCTTCAAAACCACCTGAAAGCAGAAGCAGACCTCTTGGGCACTGCGTTTCCTACTGCCTCACCGGACCACTGCCCTTCTGTCCCACCCCATTTGAGCCTCTGGCCACATCTTGGACAAGCCAGCATCCAGCTGTGCCAGCCCCGGGGAGGCAGTGTCCCACCGTGGGGATACTGTGTCCAGCCCCCATGGCCTCTGGTCTTTCCTCCCAGCAGCTTGCAAGGGGCTGCGGGGATCAGTAACTGCAAAGACTGAGCAACCCTCGTTGCTTTAGCGAGGTGGCCAGCCCACGTCTGTGGTGGGGCAGGTCTGTGAGTGCTAGGAGATGGTCCTGCCCTGTGTGCACATGCTGGCAGAAGGAGCCCCGACCCTGCTCCCTGTCCCTCCAGGCTCTGCCTCCTCCTCATGGGAAGACACCTAAATTGCTCAGGCTGCTGGGCAGCAAAGCGTTTTATTGCCCGTGTTCTTGCGGGGCTTAGTCTGGTCTCAGTACCTAAATCACTCACTGGGGCTGGCCTTGCAGTTTTAATTCCCTGGCAAACAATGCCAGGGTCGGGCTGGTGCGTTTGAAGTGCGGTCGTGGCCCCAGCGGTGGACAGAGGGCTTCTCAACGGGGGAGCACGGAGACCAGAGGATTGGGCTGCTCCGGCAGGCGGGAGGACGTGTGAGAAAAGGGCTGTTGATACCCGCGGGGATTAGGTGGTACAAATTGGCTGGGAAGCACCAGAGGCATTGACCAAAGTTGTCCCGGGGCAGGTTCCCATGGGGGGGCTGGCTGAAACAACCCGCCTTCAAGGAGGCTGGAAGGCCCAGCCTGGCTGCTAATCCCCTGGGATCTATGGGCACGGAGGCAGAAAAGAGGTTAAAAAAAAAAAAGGAAAATCTCATGTAAAGGTGGTGGTTTCCCCAGGGGGATGATGTTAGAGAGAGCAGGAAGGGGGCGGGGGGGGGGGGGAAAGGCACATTTTA
>NW_008824243.1:10729924-10739726 GCF_000699105.1 Pygoscelis adeliae | reverse complement strand
GTCACGATGCGCATCCGTCTACCTTTGCCGTGCACGTCCGTCTACCTTTGCGCTGGTGCAAGCGCCTGCACGTCGGACCCGGCGTGTCCACGCCTGCGTGAGCGCCGCTCCAGCCCCTTCTGCAGGAGAGCTGTAAATTGTAATCAGATTAGGGCAGCCGGTCGCTTAAGGCCCTTGAAAAGGGCATACGTCCCCTCATCAGTACCTAGCATTGAGTCGCACAAAGGGTCTAAGTAACTCGGCAGGGGTCGGGCCCTCCGGAGCGCAGGGGAGGGGGCTCGCCTTTCTTTTCTCTCTGTCCCTTGTAATTATGTCAATTTGCTAGCCAAATTGTTTGCTTGAGTGGACAGTGGGGGCTTGCCCCCCTTCCCGCCTCCCCCCCACCCCTAACCCCATTCATGTGCTAATGTGGGAAGGAGCATGGCCTCCTGACTTCGGGAGCTGGCCCTCGAGGAGCAAAGCACAGGGGGGCACGGGCCGGGACCCCCCCATTTACGTGCCCATGGATGCCTTGGCCTTGCAGCCCAGATGAACGGGGCACTCCTGTTTGCTCTAGCCCATGGTGGGGTGCGCAATGCCCAGCCAGCCCCGGCCAGCCCTGGTTTTCTCCGGCCATCCCTCACCTGCACCGTGCTCGTTGGTTGGGGCAATGCCCGGCCAGCCCCTGCCAGCCCTGGTTTGCTCCGGCCATCCCTCACCTGCACCGTGCTCCTGCTCGGGCCAACGCATCCCCAGGGCTGCGAGCCGTGCCCCACCGCGCAGCGGCTTTTTCGGCACACCTCCCCACCCGCGCACCTCCCAGCATTTGCATATATTCTGCCCGCAAATCCTTGTCAAGGGGAACTCTTTATTGCCTGTATAGATCACAGGGTGTTAGTTAAGGGGCTTCTTTGTATTGCCTCAGACAGCTGGGGTCATCAAAAGTCCTGCGGTGGGAAAGAGAGACAGGAGGAGGGGGGAAGCTCTGACAATACGGACTGAAGGATTAAAGGAGCATATAAAGTTCCTATTGAGTGAGACAAGAGGCTGTTCACTCCCAAGATTGACAGCGACCAGGAGGCGATTCCCAACACAATGTCCAATTAATTCTCTACCCTCTTCGCTGCCGTCTTCTCCCTCCCTCCTCTCCTGGGCTGGAGCATGAGCAGGGAAGGGTTGAAGCTAAGATCCTCGAGAAGGTAATTAATTATTCCTGACTAAGAGGAGCCTGCCGGGGTGCGGGCCAGTCCCCAGGCTCACTGGGCATCCATCCCCCTCCCACGGGCTCCCATCAGCTTGGGCCACTTCGGGGTAGTTTTCCTTTCCATCACAGGCAGAGCTGTCCCACCAAGGGTCCTTCCCCACGGCAGATCCTGCACCATAACCATGGTTAGTACTGAGCCCAGAAGAGGTAGATTTAGGGCTAAAGCCAGGCAGGCAGCGGCATGCAGCAGGGCAAGGCAGCGGCAGCAAGAGAGCTAGGGAACAGGGCGAGGTGCACGGGTGAGATGCACAGGCGTGCATTTGGAGAGAGGCAGAGCAACGCGTGCCAGGTCTGGGGATCAGGTCTTGCCCGTGTGTGCAGTGGGAATGGGTAAAGCAGCTCCATCTACCCTGGTTTTATAGGGAGGAGCGGGCTCCTGGCCATAAGGGTGCACTGCCATCATCCCCTGGCCTGGCCACCCATGCTGGCCCTGGCGCTGGGCATAGCAGGGCTTGTAGGAGGTATTTTTGAGTGTACTCCTACCTCTCCTGCTAACAGCATCTCTTTGACATACCCCCCATGTACAGGGGAGCAGAATCTGGGCCACGACCTGAAACTGCTGCAAACCACTGAGTATGAATTGTCTGGTCTATTTTTTCCCTTGCAAACATCTCAGCCCAGAGGAAGGGAGTAACCAGGAAAGCACCTTTCTCTGAGCTGGCCACCTTTTCATCGGTGCTCTCTGCAGCGCCGAGGCTCCCAGACGCGGGTGGGGAACGTCCTTCCACAGTGACAAGCATCTCCAAACCACCTGGTTTGGGAGAAAAAGCCATGCAACCAGGAGGGCCCAGTTCTCACTGCAGGTGACACTTTGGCCGGCCCATCTCCTCCGTTCCCACCGCTCAGCACAGACCCCTTCCCCTCCGCCGCCTCTGCCCATAGCACAGAGGATGCCACCAGCCCATGCCAGCACGAGGTGGGGTGCTGCCTGCCCCACGCACCCCACAAGCAGGAGATGCCCTGGGGATGCCGGCACGGGGCTGCCAGTTGCTCGGTGTCTCCCGCCTGCTCCCTCCCGCCGCACACGCTCCCAGTGAAGTTGTTTGAAAGTCTTCCGGCAGTTTTCGCGGCCAGGAATAACAGATTAGCCATGATCTGATCAGCCCAGTATCTAAGCTGTATTCTCCCCGCTGACAAGTATTTGAAAGAGGGGAGGGGCCACTTTCAGCCCAACGATGAATCTTTCACCGACAAGAAAAGACCCTTTTTTCTCCCGCCAGCCGCAGGCTGCTCCGTGCCCTGTTGCTAAGCGAGACCCGGGGCCACTGCTTGCACGCGGCCGGCTCCGGCAGAGCCCTCGGGTTAGCAGGATCAGGAGATTCACACCAGACATCTTGTTTTTTAGGGAGGGGGGGTGTTTCTTTTCTCACCCGCCTTTGACTGGCAGATAACAGCTCGCCGGTGAGGCCCAGGGATGCCCCTGCCAAGGCGGCTCGCCCTGGGAGGAGAGGGAAGATGCAGAAGCCTTTGGAGGGCGGGTTGGGGCGTTGGGGTCGGGGGCTCAGCCCTAAATGTCTGGGGTTTGCTGCCACACATGGGGGTGTCCCCAGCCGGGCTGCGGAACAGCAGCCCCCCCCATACCCACAGCCCCTGTGTCCCGGTGGGTTGGGGCGCAGCAGGACCTTGGGGACATGGCCTTGGAGGATGCTCGGTGCTGGTAGCTAAAGAAAAGCCTGACTTGGATTCATGCTGGGGTGGACCTGGACTTGGACTTGCAGGGGAACATGTGGCAGAGAAAATGGGAGGATGATCTCCAGGCTTGGGCCAGTTTTTTGGTCCCCGCAGCCGCACACTGCTCCAGAGCACCCTCTCCCTGCCGCCAGCCCCAGCCGGGGCAAACCGCCCTGCGATAAAGAAGGGAAATCACTAAAACAAAGGCTTTCCAGGCTATTTCTGAAGCTGCCAGCATGAGGTGCCCTCGCCTAAGACATGGTGCTCACATCTCCCTCCTCTCCTGCAAGGCAGCGGTGCAAGCAGAGCTGCAGGCTGCCAGGTCCTGGGCTGGCACCTTCCCAGAGCCCTGCCTGCCCTCCCTCGCAGGCAGGGTGCTGGGGGGGGAGGAAGGAGGCTCTCCTTCGTGCGTGTAACCCTCCGGTGACTAGTGCCACTGCCGAACCTCCCTCGTCAGCCCCGAGCGAAGGCACCTCTGGGTGTTACCAATGCACGGCAGCTCAGGCTCTTTGTGCTCAGTCCTGCGTGGGAAATCCTCCTTCTCCACTGTTGTAGGAAGCCTTCAGAAACCCCCTTGTCCCTACCTCGGCCTGGGAAGACTTTCTTGACCTCAGACTCCCGTGAGCCCTTGATCTCAAGACAGGCAGAGGTGACCAGACCTCGTTGTACTGACATGCAGGACTGCGGAAGAGACCCGCGGGGAGGCTGTTTCCCTTTCCACGGGAAAGGGGAATCACTCTGGCACGGCACGACAAGCTGCTCCCTGCCCCCCCCCAGCCATGCCCTGTGCCCAGCTGGTGCAAAAACCCCCAGGGAAGGATGCCAGAGGGGCTGCAAAAGTTACTGCTGCTTTGAGCAGCACAACAAGGAAAGAAACCCTGAGCCTTGGGGTTAGAAACACAAAAGGACGGATCCGTGGCTGTAATACAGCTCCTTTCTGTAGCTTTAGCAGCACAAAGCAGCTGAAAAACTGGCTTCTCTGGCAAGCTGAGCTCTCTTCCAGTTTGTGGGGGATCCCTCGGTGGCTGAAGGGGCAGTGCCGGTGCCGATGCCACAGCCACCTCCAGTGCCTTGGGCAGCGGGATGGGATTCCCAGTGCCCCAAGGTTGTCCTAAGTCACACCAGAGGCATGATGACTTTCTCCAGTCTTCCTGGGAATAGGGGTACCTCTGTTTGGCGTTCTGGGGGAAGGTGGTGTTACGGTGCAGGTGCTCTGTCAGTTTGTGCTTGCCGTGGATAGCAGCGGCTGCACGGGCTGCTTGCCATGCTCCGCAGTGGGCACCCGCCCTAGGTAAATCCCTCCTAGCCAGCAGCTTCTCAAGGTCGTGTCCAAATCTCTCTAGGCTCGAGCCAGCAAAGTACAGGTGAGGTCTGCTGACCTCCAAGGCATCTCTTGCAGTCCCATCCACCCAACTAACTCTCTGTCGCCCTTTTTTTCTGGCTGTTGGCTGCCCCGGCAGGGGCAAGCTCCCAGCTTTGGGACCTTACCACTCGTATGGTATTTCAGGACAGATTTCTCACTCTTTTGGGTGGCTCTGCTAGCCGTGAGACATATCCTCCGCTGCACAGGCAGGTCTCCTGCCTTGCTCTGCAGCCAGGAATCACCTGTGCGGAGGAGCAATGGGAGAGCTGGGGGGCTGGAGCACACCCTTCATCTTCTCCTGGGGAGGCCGAAGGACTTTTGACATACATCTTAAAGCTTCCTGGCCCACTGCTTGGTTAAACCTGCAAATGGCCTCTGTTCCTCTTGGATAAACTGCCCTACTCATTCACTTTATCGTCTGCAATACAATGACCCAACGCTCACGCCATGGACGTGAAGACCTGTGTTTGACTGTCCCCAGCCTTCACATCATCATGGCACTGACCAGGTTTCTAGGATCTCCCTGTGCTACAAACAGCAAGTCCCCAGGGTCAAAATGAATTGCTCTTGACTTTATTCCTTTTGCCTCAGTTGTTTCTCCTGGCTTTGCCTCCAAGCCTTGGCTTCACCTTGGCTTGTGCTTGACAGGTAGGTGGAAGGTGCTTTGTGGGGGAGAGCAGCAGCTCCCCGTTCAACTTCACTTTTCTCTGGGGAATCCTGAACCACTAAAACCAATTTACTCTTTAACTCTGGGTAGTCTCTACCTTGAAAATGCTCTATAAAACCCTCCTCTGGGAAGGATGTGGTCTGCAGAGAGAGACCTGACTGTCCTCCTGATGGTCTGATCATCTGCGGGAGAGCACAGGGGCTCTTCCCTGGCCAGGGGCTGGGAGGCACCACATCTTCTTGAGGAAGAAAAGAAAATTTGCCTTCAAGGACTAGTCAGTAAAACCTGATCTGAGAATTCATGTCCCAGTGCTGAAATAAACCATTGTGCAGCAAAGAATAGTACACAATGTAAGCACTCAGGAAAGAAGAAAATAATTTTATCCTGATTTCTAGTGTCTTCCTGACTTGTGAGCACCCTCCCATACTCACACATGTCAGCAGAACGCAGCGGAGATATATTTATATGAAAATCCGGCTGTCTCCACAGCTATCTATAGCGTTTCTTTCTGCGCCCTTAGCTCTATCCTATGGCTATGGGTTTGGTTTTCTTCGGTTTGGTTCCAGCACCTGGAACTTCCCTGTGCAAAGGGACAGTATCAGCACCCTGTGTCCAAAGGGGACCGAAATAAAGAGCCATCATGCGATCAAACCGGCAGCTTGGATGGGTTGGGGGGCAGACGGGGAGCCTCGAGCATTGAAGCATCCTTTTCTGGGGTGCCAGCAGTGGGGAAGGGGATGCCCCCACGGGCCTCCCTGCAGACGAGGGCCCCTGCTCAGAAAGAAGTGGCGGCACATCAGTATGCAGAAGTGGTCGCTGCTCGCCAATAAATTAGCATAAACCACTCTAGGAGGTAAATAGACATACAAGGCGCCAGTGTGTGCAGCGTGGGCTGCGGCTTTGTCTCAGCCCCACTATTGTCACGGCCCCTGCTGCACACTGACCGAGTGGGGCCGGTGTGGTGGGCTCTTACACTTTTGACTGCTGGATAAAAGGGGGGAACATAAAGAGAGGGGAGAACTTTTTTTCGGGTTTTTTTATAAGTCCAGACGAAGTTACAGACGTCTGTTAAACGTCAATTACAGCTGAATAAAGACGTCTGCTTGAGGCTTAGTTATGGCTCCTTTCAGCCACCGAGATTTTTCCAGGGCTGGCCCGGGATGCCTTCGGCAACCTAATTTGGAGATTGTAACTCTATAAACAGGCTCTGGCATTAATCAAGGCTGGTGAAAATGCAAATGACAGCATGGAGGGGGATCAGGGACGGGACGGGGTCCTGTGCCTTGCAACTCGGGGCAGGGAGTAGAGGGAAGCAAAGAGGAGGAAGAAAGGGGCCATGCAGAGGAGCGGGGATCCATAAATAGAGAACTTGGTGGGGTTTGCTGACTTTCCTCCTGGTGCTCCGGGAATCTGGTCCCATCAGGACTCCCCGGTACCCGCCTCCGCTTCCCACCGGTTAACCCTTGCGGTGCTCCTGGCCGTACGAGCCAGGAGCATGGCCTTTCCACGCCTGGTTGCTTAGATTTTCCCAGCAAGACCAAGGCCAAAATACCAACAAACTGGGCACTTAATGCCTTAAAATCCTGGAGGATCACTGGGTGTTTTGGAGAATCCAGACTATATAAGAGAGGGTGTCAGAGCAGCGTGGGGACTGCAAGAAGCTACCCCTTCAGCAGGGCAGCTTGCGCTCTGCGTGGTCCCCCATCACTTGTTATGTGGCTTCTTGATATCGTCTCCATTTTGTCATAGACTCTTCAGCAGGGACAGGGTACCTAGGGACCTTCTTCCCTCTTGGATACATCCATGTTGAGAGGATGAGGGTGGAGGGCTGGAACTCCCCTTGGCCTCATCAGCAATATTGCCTTGTGTCCTGGGATGATCTGGCAGGCTGAGGTCAGTACCTGGTGAGGAGAACCATGTCCTATCCTACAGCCGTGTCATAGCTAGACGTTGCAACCCAGAATATAGGAATAAGCCTGAAAATCAGAGTGGAAACAGTGCTGGTGCTGAGGGCTAACAGCGTCTTACTTGTAATACGGAGGAGGCTCGCTCCTCGCTCCCCTGACCCGTGGAGCATCCTTCCTGTGCTCTGCTCCAGTGTTCAGCGCCACGCCAACCCAATGCACCATGCGGTGGCTGTGGGATGGATGGTCCAGAGAAACTCCGATCTCTCTCCCTTCCCCAGATCTTCTGGGAATCTTTGTTTTTTGGAAATATTTGAGAAGACAGGTGCAGTCCAGGAGCACTTTAGAGATAAAAGTAACACGAGAGCCTGCTTCCCATTCCCACCTCCTTGAGAAAGCATTTTCTCCTCTCATTTCCACTCATGGGGAGCATCCTCTCCCCATCCCAGCCTCTCTTTTTTTCTTCTTTGTCATTCCCTTTCCCCCATCTCACATGGTTACATATTTTCCTGTCTCCTCTCTATTTCCATATCAGAAAAATCAGACTGGCAGAGAGATACAAGACACTCAGACACGGAAACTCCAGTGACCCCCTTCTCTGGTTCCTTGGAGAAACTCTGTGTCTATTGTACTGAATTCAGTAAACCTGGGGTACCAGGCTTCTCTTTGGCCCGTGGAGATGGGGGTTGGAGTGGCGGCCACTTCGCAGACCTGCCATGGGACTGGCTTGAGGGGGTGACAAAAAGGGGGATTTACTGCAGAGAATTGAAACAGAAACGCACATCCCAGGTCCTTCCCCTTCGGGTGGTGATCAGGAGGGAGCCCGCCCTTCCCAAGCCGTCAGCCTGACACTGCTGGGGACTGAAACTGGGTGTATTTTACCCCCTGGCTGACTTCCATCCACTCATAGCTTCACCGTGGTGGGCTGAAAAACCAACAGCATGCTTCTAGAAAACACCTGAAGGATCCCCTCCAACCTGGAGAGGGTCTACAGGAAGGATTTAGGCCAGAGGAGCTTCTTTCCGTTATGGTTTCTACACAGCTGAGCAGTTTTCCTTCTGAAGCATCCTGAGAAACCCGTAGTTGGTCCCGGGGAAGTGTGAATGAGGGAGGTGACGTGCCGAGGCTGTGGGGAACCCCTTGCAGGGAGGTGGCATGTCTTCACGGGTGTCTTTTGCAGGATTTGATATTTTTCACAACAGGATGCGGTTCAGGGGTAAGCCAAGAGAAGGACGGGAGGGTGAGACCTCAGAGGGCTGCAAACGCTGGCGTAGGCAGAGACACAAAGCGGCAGTCCCCAAACGAGCCGCTGGTTGTTATGGGCTGGGCAGGGATCGCTGTTTCTCTGCGGCCCCCGGCTGATGCTACCGTAACCCTGCGTTCGCATCCTTTCCCCTTTCACCTGGGAAGAGGGGGACAGGCGACTTTTTGGGGAGCTGACAGCACTTCCAAAGAAGGGAAGGTCAGACCTTGCGGTGAGAAAGTACCGCTGAGCTCAGAAACCAAGAGACAACAGAAAAAGAAGGGATGGAGGTGGGGAGGGGGATGGAGATGAGAGGATCAAAAGGGGGGATGTGGATCAGGGCACGGAGCCAGCCCGGCAGACAACGCCCAGGGCTTCCCGAAAAAAAAACGGCGGATGGGGTGGACCAGCGACAGCTGGAAGATTTAATTGCTCCTCTCCGCAGACCTGCTCAGCTCCCTCCCTCTCAGATCTGCATTTCAATATGAGAGCAGCAGTAAGTGGGATGCCGCTGGAAGGGGTTAGAATGATTAATCATTTAAAAAGCAAGATCTTAATTACAGGGTGCAATTTTTGCTATTTAAGGAGTCCATTAGTTTCCAGAAAGGAAAAAAAAAATATATATATATTGCAGGTTATTCTCCTTTTGAAGAAAATGGGAGGGGGGGGGGGCCGCCCCTGCCAGGGCGAGGGCGTTGGTGTGCGAGGATGGCGAGGGGGAGGTGGTGTCATTTGTTCCCCGAGTGATATTTTTGAAGGGTGCTGGCTGCAACCGTTCGCCGTGCTCAACCACGCGTTGGCACAATCTGTGCCGGAGCAGGCAGACGGCTTCAGCTCAGCCTCCCCCGGCACGGCTCCTCCTCCCCGGGGGCAAGGGGAGGATTTGGCCACTGTCAGCACCGCTGACCCCTCGGCCGAAATAGCTCCCAAAGGGCATATTGGGGGGTAATTGCCCTGATAACAGCTTGTCTGCTGGGAGTGAGGTTGAAACCTCGCACAGCTCATCTTGCCCATGGCTGGGGCAGCTCCAGCCATGCTGGAGGGCTGCAGAGTGCCGTGGGCCACAATGCCACCCCTGATTGGGGACACAGGGCTTTGGGGCGCAAGGGGACGCCGGCTCAAATGATGCCCGCGATGCCCTGGTCCCAACAGCTGCGGGCTCGGCCCCGTCTCGGCCCGCGCCGCAGCCTGGAGGGAGGTGACGGGGGTTAATCGCCCACCGCCTCCCCTCTGACCCCTCTGTGGGTTTTTCTCTTGTATGGTCATTTAGCCGTCCCCTGACACAAAAGAGAGCGATTAAACACAGCTCAGGCCCTTCATGCTTTAGTGGATTAATTTGCTGATCCCCCACGGATTAAAGGTCTCGACAGGATCAGCGGGAGCAGCGGGGCAGACCCCGGCGGGAGGAGGCCAGCGATAGTCCCGGGCAAGCCCCAGCCCGCAGCAATCCCCCTCTCCAGGGACCTTGCGGTGTCACCGAGCCGTGTCAGGGTTCAAGGCATCGGAAGCTCGCCTAAATACCGCGTTCCCAAACCCTCCCGCTCGCTTCACCGAACAGCCGAGGGACGGGGGTCCCTATCGCCCCGCTCACTCCAGCAACGGGAGCAGAGTCCGTCCCTGAGGCACCTGGCAAAGGCGGATGGGGTGAGCGTGACTGGCTGCTCCAGAGGAAATGGGGGACGGTGGTGTCTTTGGGGGGCTGCACCCCAAT
>NW_008824243.1:10729110-10729904 GCF_000699105.1 Pygoscelis adeliae | reverse complement strand
CCTGCGGGAAGCAGAGATTGCATCTGCCTTTAATTACTCCCTCTCTGCATATCAGATGCTCGTGCACCTTCTGCACATGAATGCTGATTAATTGCAGGGTTAGGCTCCGAGGCAGGCCGGACCACATTATTTCTGATGTTTGCTCTTTTCACGAGGAGAATAAATGCCATGAATCCACAGTAATCAGTGGCTTTTAGCTTGTCACTCTTATGACACTCTTTACTTAGACCAGGAAATGGCAAATGTGGTGGAAATAAGAACTTTATTATCTCTTTTTTTTTTTTTTTTTTTGCTCCCAAAAGGGAGGTGTGTGACGAGGAGGGAGAAGGCAGCGGTGGGGGCATCTTGCAGCACAGAAGAGGGAGAAAGCAGCTCCATTTTCCCTGCACCCGAGGAGCCGTGCTTCACCCTGTTCAGTGAGGGAGAGGAGAAAAGCAGCAGCATCTTCTTTGTGGAAGGAGCCCGGGTCAGTACGCCAGCCTGAGGCTGTCCTGGCACCTCCAGGCTGGGCCAGTGGTGGAGATTGCAGAGCTGGAGGGCAGCAGGGTCTCTGCCACCCTCTGTAGAGCCCATGGCCTTGCCTGAAATACCAAGCGTGGGCATTCACCGTACGGCCAGCTCCAGGGAGGGACAACCCCACGTGCCACATCCAGCCTAGGCAACATCCCATAGCCTAACCAAAGGAGAGCAACAAGGCAGAGGGGGACACCCAGAAGGGTGCTGGGCCACCCATCAGGGATGGGCACTGGGGGACAAACAGCAGCACCGGCAGCATCTCCCATCCCTCATCCCTC
>NW_008824243.1:10722453-10727946 GCF_000699105.1 Pygoscelis adeliae | reverse complement strand
CCCCACCACCCACCAGCGCTGGGATGTCATCATCAGCCCAGGCCCTGGGAACCCACATTGTTAGCTTAGTAAATAGAGAAATCCCCACTCAAGCATTGCAAATGAGGGCAGAGGGGGAGCCCGGGAACCGCGCCGGCCACGGCGGGCCGCGGGGTCTCTCCCCTCTCTCTCTCTTTGAGTTGTCAGATGAATTCAGTGGTTAACAAAGAGCAAGGGAGGGAGCTGAGCTGCCGTCGCAGCTGGGCAGGGCGGTAAGAGGAGGCAGGACTGTAATGCCACCGCTCCGGCAAGCAGCTTCGGCCCTGCGATACCTGCCACAGGTGGGCAGGAGCCCGGCGTACCCCCATGGCTGTGCCTGCCGCGTACCCAAGCATCAGCAGCTCCGCACCCCGAGGCTCGTACTGCAACAGGGGGTCATGTTTCGGAGAGTGAGGCAGCCAGGGGAAAGGCTGAGAGGGGCTGGGAACGCATCCCATCCTCGCTTCGTTTCCCTGCTACTGGTTGTACCTGCATGGCTGCAGTTCCCCGGGGAGTCCTGGGGACCCTGCTGAGCTATGGGGACCCACTGTACCCAAATGCTTGTCAGCATCCTGAAAGTGTCAGTAAGGAAGTGAGGCAGATCAAAAAATACAGAAATGCTTTTATTTTCATCTAAAATAGCAAACAAGCACAAAAAGGCCACTTTTACAGAGCGGTGGTTCTGCTTCTCTGAATGGGGCATGAAAATCACCCGGTGAGTGGAGCACCCAGTGCCCGGTGCCAGCTCTGGCAGTGGTGATGCTACTTTGGCTGTATCACAGCAAAGCCTCTCTTGGCCCTACCAGGAGGTTTTCCTTCACCTCTCACTGGGGATCCTCCCGTTTCCCTCTATCTCTGGGTTTCTGCACGTGCAGGGAGGTGTTGAGAATGGCACACACCCTCCTTTGCAAGGTGCACAAGGGCCGAGAGGTGCTGTACGAGTATATCCCACTTGGCGCTAGCGTCTGGAGCCAGGGTCCACACTGAAACCGCTGTGTATCTGCCTCTGCAACGGCCTGCATCAGGCAGGGCAACTGGGGGGGGTCTTTAAAGTCTTTATTGAGATGTGGAGGTGTGGATGCCTTTATCTGCCGGTTGCCTTCTTAGCCTAGAGCCTGAGAAGGTCATGGTAACGTGTCGGGAGCTTCGCAGACTTTCTTCCCTGCCTGGCGCTGTAAGCGGCGATGCCGTTCCTGACGCTGAGCAGTGCTCGAGGTCCTACTGCCGCGGTGCTCACAGAGCTGCTGGTCACAGGAATCCCATGGGTGGGCACAGCCGGAGGGTCAGGAGGAGCCGCAAGCCCCTGGCTGGGCCCGAGCACCCAGGGGGTGAGGGGGTGAGATGGGAGCACAGATTCAGGGCAGTTCTCTCTTCTAATAAAAAGCTTTTGCCATTATCACCGGACAGTCAGGGAAATCTGCCCGGAGATGTCGTCTGGGAAAACCAAGGGCACATTTTCCCAGGCCATGGTGATTTCAAAGATCTCAGTCTTTGGTTTCTAATGCTAACCTGGCTTCATTGAACTGTTTTGTTAAACTCTTTAAATTGTGCGTTTCTATTATAATAGCATGCTGGGCTTAAAATAAAAAAGACCTTTCTGAAGGTGGTAGCAAAATCGTTTCACTCCGGGTCTCTGCCCCTGGTTTCTGCCGCCACAGCGGGACTAGCAGTGGGTGGAGGAGGCTCGGGGAGCACCTGAAGTCCTGCCGGAGGGCTCGGCAGGGCACTGTCAGCTTGGCCACCCTGGTAACTTGTGCCATCGGGTGCTGGTTGGGGACCAAATCCTTACCCCAGCTTAAGCAGCGGCAATTGCTGTTGCAATCAGGCAGCCAGAGGCAGAGCTGCTCGGATCCTGTACTGGGAGTGAACCCCACACTCTGCCCCATTTTGGGGGGTACAACTGGCACCTGGCACCGCTGTGCCATGGGTGCTGACCCCTGCACCTGTCCCCAGGCAGGGACAGCCCGGTGGGGAGTACCAGCCCTCATCTCCAGGGCTTTCCAGGGCGGCACGTGGTGATGCAGCCTGAGGCTCGCTCACGCTCTGACCTCTCTCCACATCTCTTGGACCGTCCTCAGGTCAACCCTCTTCCACCAGGTTTACTGCTGGTTATACTGAGGGGATTGGAAGCAGCTAAAACCCGCCCCTCTGAGACAAACCCAGCGAGGGGATGGATGTTTGTCCTGCCCTGTACGTCGGTGTGTGTGGAGGGGCGGGAAAGAAGGTGCTGGGAGAAGAGAGCAGCTTGCAGCAGCGCTTGTATTCGGGAAGGACAATGAAGAAGAAACCTCGCCCTGCAGCCCCGCAATCTGGGGGCCCAGATGCTCCGGGTGCTTCTCACCCACACCAGGAGAGCAACCGTGCTGTGGGGCCAGGCGAGCTCCCGGGATCTTCCAGCCACACACCCACGTGCCTCGGGAAATCGGTGGCAGCTCAGCCCACATGCCTCCATCTCTCCATCCCTCCCCGGTCCCACGGACTGACCCTGCAGGGACACCCCCAGCCCAGTGCTGCAATACATCAGCTCCTACAGCGCCCGGTCCCAGCCCGGCCACACCACGGGGTCACCGAGCTGGGAGCCACAAGCGAACCGTCACTTCTAGGTATTTTAGGGTGGCTTTTTCTTTTTCTCGAGGAGAGCAAATTCTTATTAAATTGTAGACAAATAAAGGGGGGGAAAGGCTCAGAGGGGACCAAGCGGTCTCCGATAGCTGGTGGCTGCTGGTATTGAGCATCACCAAAACAACCTGGTAACAAATATATCCTCTCACCAATTATTTACCAGCAAACCTGCTTTGGCAGATCCCACACAGAATAAAATAGGTAGATTCTTCATGAGAATGTTTTGGGGTTGGGTTTTTTTGCTCCATGCTCCATAAAACACATTTACCCAGTCACATACAAAATACATTTATCCAGTTTCTTTAAAACAAATAAAATAACCTCTCCTCTCCATCTGGCCCCTCTCTCTGCTCCTTTCTAGCCTGGTCTGCTTCTCTATTCCTCGCAATATGGAACATGACAGGGTATTTTCAATGCTATTTTTGTCCATTGTGTCATAGCTTATATTTAAAATAGCATTTAAATCTGCCAAGTAGTGCAGTGTTTTAAACTGCTGTCAGACTGAATTTCTCCTCCTACATACCGCAGATTTCAGCTACGACTTAAAGACAGCTGAGGGGAGTTTTTGAGGAGGGGGGGAGGTGGAGGTGGTTGGGGACCAGATTGTCTGCAGGTACGAGGAGAGTCGAAGGATATTAATAGGGCAAAGGGATGCTAAAGGGGCTGGAGGGGGGGCACAACCCCAAAGAAAACCAGGGAAGGTGCATATGGGAGTGAAATCACCTTCCCAAAGGAAACTCTCGCTCGGGACAAAAGGGGTCTGCACCCGGCAGCTGTGGAAACCAGGGGGTCCCTGGTCTGAAGGCGAAATGAGAGACCCCCATCAAGTGGCATTTGCTCTGCACTTGGGGTTCACCTCACGGCTCCCCAAAGTGGGGTCAATCGAGCCTTTAGCAAGAGCAGCCCTAAGGCAGAGGTGGGGTTTGTGCTGCCTTGCTTGCATTGGGGTTTATTATCCTTTTCTTCATCATTTATTTTTTGGGACATGGCTGACATCTGGGAAGCCCCGGGGTGAAGTATTATGGTCATGGTCCACGGTCAACGCCTGGGAAAGGGCCCATTCCCCCTCCTTACGGTTGCGGGGATCTAGAAAACTGCTGGTCCCTTCCTTCACCACCATTAATAAACATTGCAACCATCCCCAGCAGAGCTGGCTTGGTTGCGATCAAGTTAGAAAAGTCAGCCTAACCTCTCCCAGCCAAATTCTCAGCCAGCTCAAACCTCCATGACCCCTCGGAAGTCGTCTCCCTCTGGAGGAGGTGCTCCAGAAATGGGTTTTCTCTCCCATCTGAGCCCAAACACCTTTGCTTCATATGTTCAACCTTCAGGCCTTTACTCTAGGTGCTGGAGCAATTGTGTTCCCTGGGTGCCCGGTTGTCCCCTTCACATGTCCTCCTCCACCCGTGGGCACATCCCAGCAGCGTGATGGCTCCTGAGCGGCATCTCCCAACCTCTCCCCCTTTGCTCTGCTCTGCCTCTGCGAGCACCCTCCCTTGTATGTCCACGTCATAAGAAGATGCATCAAGCCATCGTGCTCCCGGTCACCGGCACCTGAATGGCATGGGGATGCCCAGGCTGAGGTCCCTGCTGCCGCGGACGCTGCCTCCCTCCCTCCCCAGCTGCTGCCAGCTCCACTCCGCTCAGCTCGGCTGCCTGCGTGGGAATTGTTGGGAGGGAGGGCCAACGGAGGTGGGAGCATCCCCCCGCCAAGCCCAGCAGGCAGGAGTCCCCACCCCACTGCGGAGGAGTTTGATATCTCTTCTTCCCCATCTCGTTTTTGGCTGCAGCGAAGGTCTGGCGCAGCCCCACCAGAGCAGCTGACGTTCAGGGGACATGTCCTCCCGCACCCCTCTCTGCTGTAAGAGCTCCGTGCACAAGGGGTGCAGGGTCTCTCCCAGCCCCTCGCACAGCCCTGCACCTTCCCCAACACTGATGGGGCCCACGCCAGGCCCTGACAGCCGCTGGATCCTCCCCGGTGCCCGGAGGGCTGGGTGCCTCCAGCCTGCAGGTGCCCCCCACTTTCCAAAGAGTGTTTGAGTTTCTTTCCTGCAGCCATCCCAGGCTCATTTCTTGCTCCGTCTCCGCCGGTGTCTCACCCTCTCCTGGGACACGTGTGCTTGCTGTTGATATCTTCTACCCATCCTCTTCTGTCAACACCGCCTGAGGAAGGGACAGATTTAATTTTTAGCAACGTGTCCTCTGTGTCAATAACTCCCCCTCGTCCTCTCCTGGGCAGCAGGGCTATCTGCTCACCCATCTCCTCCTCCCTGCTCGGCAGGCAGCTTTGGCCTGCCTCTCCACTCTCTCTCCTTCACCATTTTCCCTTCTGCCTGGAGTTTTCCATCCCTCACTCTTGTTCCCAGAGGGAGAGGTGACCCTTCCCGCAACTCCTTGCTGTGTCACCCAGTGCCACATCCCTTGGCACATCCCCATGCCAGCCCCAAAACCAGCTCTGCCACCCCAGGCCGGGATGGCAGAGGCATCTGTATTACACCCCGTGGCTCCCTGGGCTGAGACAGGACCAGCATCAGGATGTCTCCCTTTGGGATCACCTCGTGCCTCCGGCTTGGTCCCTGTCCCGGTTTCAGCTGGGATAGAGTTAATTTTCTTCCTAGTAGCTGGCATGGTGCTGTGTTTTGGATTTAGCACGAGAACAATGTGGTAACACACCGATGTTTTAGTTGTTGCTGAGCAGCCAAGGACTTTTCAGCTCCCCATGCTCTACCGACTGAGCAGGCTGGAGGGGCACAAGAAGCCGGGAGGGGGCACGGCCAGGACAGCTGACCCCAACTGGCCAGAGGGACATTCCACACCATGGGACGTCATGCTCAGTACATAAACTGGGGAAAGCTG
>NW_008824243.1:10718978-10722026 GCF_000699105.1 Pygoscelis adeliae | reverse complement strand
AGCTCCTGCCGAAGTGGCTGCGCGCCGTGCAAGGTGGCTGGGAAACGCCGGGAGCCGTGACAGGCAGGCGCGCGGGCAGACAAAGAGCTCGCTCTGTCACTCCGGGTCTGCTCTGGGAGGAGAAAACCAACACATACCCCCCCTCCACGCCACCGCGCAGCCCCACACCGCCGGGCCATGCGGATGCCACCGGCGAGCCCTAAGCGAGCAAGCATGCGGCGACCAGCAAGCTTGCCAGCATCCCAGCCCCGGCCCAGGGGGGATGTCTAGGCTGGTTGGGCATCCCGGCTGACCCCATGGGCAACCACGGGGTGGGTGGTACCCACCACGGGGGACTGGGATGTCACGGTGATGGGGGCCCACCCGCTGCTCAGCCTTCGGTAGCCCATCCCTGCCTGCGCAGGGGGTGCGTGTCCCTGTGGGGCTGCGAGCCCCCAGGGTGAGGGTCCCCCCCCAGGCCTTGTGTCCCCCACCAAAGCCCCTGCCAGCTGTAGTAATGCATTTTGCCACAGGGTGCCACTATGGCAAAAGCTGTAAGGCCAGCCGGGCCCTGCAGCCCTGTTGTGTAAGCGATACCTGGTGTTACCCACGTTAGTCGTGGTTTCCTTCTTCCCCTCCCCTGCCATCTCCCCCCACGCCTCCCGCAAGGGAACTGCAGCAGTAGCACCCCAAATATTCACCCAAAGGGGACGGTGCTGCCAGGTGACCCCTGCGCCGCGTGGCAGAGGAGGGGATGCTGCTGCCTCCTCCGGGGTGTCCTGAGAGCGACACGGGGGACGGGGGGGACAGACATGTCACCAATGCGATGGCATTGCTCTGTCTCTGCCAGACCCGGCACGGCGGGAGAGATCCCGGAGGCTCTGAAGGACCATGTGCCGTGCCAGCGAGCGAGGGGGATGCTGCGTAACCCAGGCGTCCAGGAACAACGTGCCAACCCCGCTCTTCTCCTGCATTCGGGGTGCCAGGCTCTGGGCACACAGCTCCCCGATAAAGGGGGTCTGGCTCCGTTGCTGGGGGGCAAGCAAGGGGCCTGGTGATGCTGTGGTCGGGGCCTTGCAGGTGGCACCCGTAGCTGCTCGCTCGATCCAGCCTTTCCCTAAGGATGGATCCGGCCAGCGCCGTCCTCCCGCAGCTGGGCCCATGAGCTGCCTGCAGGAAAGGGGATGCTGCAGCTAGGGCACCCCATCCCATCCCATCCCGTCCCGTCCCATCCCATCCCATCCCATCCCAGGGAGACGGCACTGTAGGAGCGAGCAGGCTGGGTCCCGCACCCCGAGTTTATCATCCCCCCCACACCCTCCAGCCCCTTCCCAGCCTCTCCCCAAAGGGGAGGAGGTGCCCCGGGGCGGCTCAGCCCTGCACTCGCAGCAGCACCCCAGCAGCCCCATTTTGCACCCACGTGCGGGTGATGGCACGGCTCAGCCTAGGAAGCCAAGCCGACAAGAGCTATGCAGGATCAGGCCATAAACATGAGATTTTTTTAGGGTGAAAAGTGCTCTGCAAATGGCAGGTGGTGGGATCCTGCGTGCTGCATCTGCCTCAGGCGGAGAGAGAAAGAAGATTCGCTTCTTCCCTCGCTAATAAAGTCTGGCTGAAATGACACAGTATAATCAGTGTTTACCTGGGAGTTTACATACGGTTTGTTGTAATTATAGTTTCAATTCCTGCTTTTGCATTTTTTTTTATTTTTTTTTCCCAACATCTATTTTTCAATCAGTAAAAGTAAATACTATTTTCAGCCCAATGTAATTCTTCCACTCCCGTGGCCACAAACACAGCGAGGAAAGCGATTCCATTTGCGCGCTGTGCAATTGAGCAGAGAGAGGAGCCCGGCCGCTGCGGGGCATCAGCAAAGCCGCTGCCGAGCTGGGACCTGGGGACACGGGGACAAGCCTCCCCTCCCTGCCACAAGTCCCCCGGCACCTCCACCCCACCCGGCGGGGCTACCTTTGCCGGTAAAAATCAGCATCAGGCCCAGACGCTGCTTCCCGTTGCGTCAGCATCGTTAAAACCCTAAAGCTGCCTGGTTGGAGGCAGCGGGGAAGGGATAAGAGCCATTAGGTGCAGCATCATTTATTTCAGGGCTGGCAAAGCTTTGTTCCAGCTTGGGGATTGAGTTGGCACTAAAAGCACCGCGATCCCCCGGATTTAATCCCCCCCCCCCGTTTTTACGGGTGTGATTTATAACAAATCAAGGATGCCGGTGTCAGGTCCCCTTCTTCACCCAACTATTGTCACACACACACACACGCACACGCTGATTAAAACCGTCTGGCCCCCACCGGTTCCTCCTCGTCCATCCATCAGCTGCTCCGGGGACAAACTTAGACATCCCGCTTCCAGCCCACACCTCCATACGTGCATGTCCTGGCGCTGTGGGTTTTAAGCCAATATCGGGTGTTCATTTGATACGCACATACACACAATAAATATAAATATATCTATAGGTGTATTTGTTTATGTCATGCCCCTAAATCCTTGTAAAAATAATTGGGAGCTCTGTCTCAAGGAGGAAATGGGCATTATTGGGATGCAGAATAAAAACGTCGCCCTAGAGACACGAAGCGGGTTTCTGCCCCAGCCACTCCGGCTGAATGTTTGCCGGTTACGGCCCCAAATCAGGCACCGCTTGAACTCGGTGCCAAGGCAGAGCCGCTGCCTGAGGCCGGCGGGCAGGCACAGGAGCGGGGAAGCTGGGCGACGCTGTTGAGAAGGGGACCCTTCGCCTGCCCGCAGGGTCTCAGCCCCTCGGGGGAATCAAGCCGAGGCCATCGGCCCTGCCAGCACCTCCTTACGGCCCAGCATCCTCATCATCCTCATTTTGGGGTTAAAAAACAGGTGATGAGGATGCTTCTCCCGGAGCTGCGTCCTCGGCCTCTGCTCTCCGACATGCCCAGCTCCCCACCAGGGGAATTTTTTTTTTTACCATCCCCGCACCCCAAAAGGGCTGTTTTCTCCCCGGATGCACGTGCCACCCCCCTGAATATCTCAGGGACCAAAGGGAAAAATTTCAGCGAGGGTTTTCGGAGGGGCCCCTCGCCCCCAAGG
>NW_008824243.1:10717624-10718850 GCF_000699105.1 Pygoscelis adeliae | reverse complement strand
GGGGGGGGGGGGTGTGATTTTGGGTTTTCCTAAGGTGGGAGGAAGGAGGGTGAATATTGGCCGGGTGGGGAGAAGCATCCTTCTCCCGCTGCTGCCTGACACTGAAAAGCAAATTAAAAACCAAGCAGTTTTAAAAAAATAAAACAAAACAAAATTGTTTTCTCTCTCGCTTCCACAAAAAAAAAGCTCTTCTCACAAATCCCAAGCATGAATATATTTTCTTACTGTATTTCTTAAAAGCTTACCCCACTCAATCTTTTTCCCCCCAAATTAAGAATTAGCTGGTTTAAACTCTCACCCAAAATATTTATCACAAGGAACAAAGATATTGGAATCGTCTCCAGGGTTGGATTTCAATTCTCCCTTTCAGTCTTTTATCTTTTCAATCCAAATTTCAGTGACAATAATCCGATTTTGATTGACATTAAAATTATTTATTGTCACATTGTAGCTGTTTAATAAATTGTGCCTGCTTTATTTTTTGGCTTATAAATACCGTATCTTTACTACCTTGGTGCTTAATTCAAGGGAAGGAGCCACTTCTGAAGGCAGGCAGCAATAGTCTTAGCCCAGACAAGATATAAAAATGCCTTTTTACACACATGACCCTGAGGAAAGAGCCGGTTCCACCTTTTTACTAATTTATATATTTTAAATCACTCTGTTTCATAAAATTTTGCTTTATTTTCTAATGGTAAAATATGCTCCTGCGAGCCACGTGTAAGACGAAGAGGATTTTAATCTCCATTCAGATACAGAACAATTAATTTGTCAGGAGTATTTAAAAAATCAGGAAAACAATTCAGGACATTTTCATGATCCAGATTTGAGAGATTTTTCACCATTCAGGGAGTGAGTTCATTAAAAAAAAAAAAAATAAAAAAATAAAACAAAGCCCGGAGACATCCATTTCAGAGTGCCATTAAAATCTGGGTCGCGTTGCAAATGATTTTCTTTTTTTTTTTTTTTAATCTCCGCAAATTACTGAAAGTTAAAAGAACCATCAGCCCGTTTTACTATTTTAAAAAAAAGGAGAGCAAATTAAAAAATAACATAGAAAAATGTAGCCCTTTTTAGAATAAACCAAAAGCAGTCCCTCCACGCCTCGGCAGAAAGATTTCCCTGGGCGGAAGATTTCAAGTCTGGGTCCCACAGACGCCTTTTGCCGGCGGGGCCCTGCCTTTTCGCCCTGGGTACCGGGGGGATGCCGGGGGGTGCCGGGGGGT
>NW_008824243.1:10715562-10716644 GCF_000699105.1 Pygoscelis adeliae | reverse complement strand
CCAGCGGGATCCATCCCAGCCCTGCGGATTTGCTGCCCCCCTTGACCTTGCGGGTACCAACGCTGCCCACCCCAAGCCCCGACCTGCCCGCTCGTCCTGGGGATGGGGGTCCGTAGCGTGTGCAGGCAGGGCTTGGGCTCAGCCGGGGCCTCGCCCTCACCCCAGGCATCCCACCGCAGCTGCGAGGAGGTTTCTTTTCAAAGCGCAGCTCCCTCTTTTCCTGCCTTTTCGCTCATTCCCTTCCGCCACTGGAACGCACTCCGCCTCCACAGGCCGGCAGAGCATCGCCTCCGAATCCCACCCCGATCCCCCTCCAACCCAGGCACAACCTGGGAATAAAACGTTTCTCAGGGCTGAAAAAACAAGCAAACCTCCGTGGTCCAAAACCCAGCCGGGGCTGAGGCCGCCCAGCTCCTTCCACCTGTGACCTCGGGTGCCTTTCGCGAGCCGCAGGGACGCGAGCGCACTTCTCGACCACCGCTTGAAAAGCAGCCAAAGAACAGGAATAAAGAAACGTTATTTAGCGAACGCTCGCCCCGCTCTTTGAAGCTGGGAAGCTCGGCAGACAGGCTGGGTGTTCAGGCGGGCTGTGGCTACGGGAAGGCTGGGGGGAATGTTTCTCGGATGCTAAAATCGCTCGGAGAGATGCGGGAGCGGGAGCGCGTTTGTGGGGAGGACGGCTGACGGGGAACCGCCGCCTTTCAGAAAGGCAAATAATCGCAGCCTAGGTTAGCTCTTCTGTCGAGAGAATAATTGTGCTTCTAAAGGCCCTGATATGATGAGCAGCACTGCTTTGAAATCGAAATAAATACATAAATAAATCAGGGATCTTGGACTGATTAAGGCAATTGCTTCCCTTGCTTTTGCAACCCCTTTGGGTCCTGGTTCCCAGAGCCAATTACATATTTAAAAAGTTTCTTTCTGAAAAAAGAAGGACTTGCAACTCTAAAATAAAGTTTCTTTGTGGTTGCCTAATGAACAGCAAGGGCCGGGGCAGTTTACAGCTTATTAATTGGTTTTAATGGCTCCAGCCTCTGTCTCGGAACATCTTTATGAGCTGGCCACAATGTGGCTGGGGCCTC
>NW_008824243.1:10713420-10715180 GCF_000699105.1 Pygoscelis adeliae | reverse complement strand
AAACCCCGGCTTATTTTTAGGCTCCGCGTGGCCACGACACGTGGGAGCTCAGCAGCCGGCACAAGCCCAGGGGCTGCCCGAGCATCACTGGGCACATCACACCTAACACCACCGTGCACCTCCAGGCACCGAGCAGGCGGAGAAAAGGCTCCGTTCCTCACCCAAAAAACACCCGGGGGGGTTAATTCAGCAAACAGTTTCCTTACCATGAGGATGGGGGGAAATAAATCTTTCCCCCAGCCCAGGGAGGCACAGAAACCTCACCCCTAAGGGGAGTCAGGGCTCGGAGCATGGGCCTGCTCGATGTCTTCTCCCCGTAAACGTGCGTTATTGACAGCAGAAATGATGTCTGATTGGGTTTGGGATGTGAGGACATGCTGGTGATTATTGATATTTTCCAGAGTTGCTTCCAAACCTATTCTTGGGCTTGAATGTGTTGCGTGTGTCATCTCTGATGAACGGTTTTAAGCTTTAATTCAAAAAATAGCATTACGTTTATAATACTATATAAGGTTTTCTCCTGGCTGTACGCACGGGATTATATATGTATCTGGGTGTGGGTGTGTGTGCAGGGATGCGATGAGGCAAACAACTCAATCTGGAGCTGGTGGGGAGGAAGAGCCGCACAGGCAGCCCCGAGAAGCGGCTGGTTCCCTTTGGTACCGGTTCGGTTTCTTTTTTACCAGCCGCTGGAGTTGTCTGAATAAACACGTTCTCGTTTGGACCCATCTATAGATAAACAGGCGGTGACGGTGTAGGTGCAGGTATACGTCTGGGGGGGCGTAGGGGGGGCGTATTCGCCAGCTGTTGAATGCTGGAGATGGGCTGGTGCGTGACAAGATGCCAGACGCTTTTCAGCACATCAAATCTATATCTCGGCACTTTTCATGGCACGGAAAGGAAACAGTAATTAAGCAACAGGACTTAAACCGCTTCCACGCCGGAGTCGCGCCGCATCCCTTTCAGCCCTGCGCATGTGTGTGCCGGCACGCCCCGCCACGCCAAGTGGAGCCTCACCCCTTTTTAAACACAATCCTGATTTTTTTTTTTTTTTAATGCTAACAGGTAAATTATTCAGCAGAAAAAGTGTTTCCCCCATTCTGGGATTTTCCCGGTAACACCTTACCGGTCATTTCTGTTGGTCTCTGCCCAGCTCTACTGATTTTATGAAACACTCTGGAATAATACTGGGAATAGCAGCGTGTGGGAAGGAGGAGGAAGGTTTTAACTGCATGGGGTCTTCCATCTCCAGCTCTGTTTCTATGGATATCTGAATGGAGTTTATATTTATCCCTCCCGTTTGAGCCATGTGTGCAACTTTGGAGGAGGAGGAGGCCGTGAGCAGAGCCGCTCTGTCGGAGCTGCTGGCTCTGCTGAGCCCTGACCCCTTCGGGTCAGCAGTGAGAGCATCACCCCGATGGGCAACATTAGCCTCGCCCTTTCTCCCAAGCCAAAATGTCACTGCAAGGGGGGAAAACAGCAGAAATACTTGGGCTAGAGCTTAACACAGCAGCAAGCACCGTGTCCAGCGGGGAAGTGGCCCTCTCTGCGACCCCCAGCCGCTGGCCAGCGGTGTCAGGGCAGGAGCATCACTCCCAGTCCCCAGTCCCTCCCGCAGTTTCCCTGTAAACGGCCAAATTTCCTGGGAGCAAGGGATTTTCCATCCGTCACGTTGTCCTTTGCTGTCAGGAGAGGAGTCGGAGCGGCACGGCCCCGGCGCCGGGGGGGAGCGTGCTGGGGCGCCGGAGCAGGTACGAGAG
>NW_008824243.1:10712085-10713180 GCF_000699105.1 Pygoscelis adeliae | reverse complement strand
CGCCCGGGCACGCCGCTCCCCGGGCCGGGATGTGCGGGCAGCCCCTGCACGGCGGCGGCGGAGCGGCCAGTTCGTGGTTTCTTCTCCCCTTCCCGAGAAGCCAGATCCCACCCGCTGCCCTCCAGGAATATCCCCCGTCATCCGCGTGGCCCCTTCCCGGCCAGCTCCAGCGCTGCTGCCCGGGCACCGGCCACGGACCTTCGCCAGCCTCCAGATCCGCAAAGGGGCTTTTCCTTTCAATCCCCTTTTCCCATCTCCCAGTCCTGCCCTGCGGGCTAACCCGCAGCCAGGGTGGGGAAAGAGAGAAAGCCAGAAAGAAAGCATCGCTCTCCCCCCACCTCGTGTGCCAGGGATTGTCTTGATATGAAAAATTATGTTTTTTGTTAAAAACTATTACTAATGAGGCATCTTTCCTGCCCTTAATTGTTGCCAAGGCGATGACCCCAGCCAGCCATCTTTAATTAACTTAGACTAGATCTCCTGAAATGAGTTCCTCGGGTAAATTGCTCACCACGGCTTTCAGGCACGGAGCCGTGTTTGCCAAGCCCACCCGCTCCGGTGTGCCACCACAGCCACCGGCAGAGGTGATGGCACGGGCCGGTGTGTGTCCCCTCCGCCCCCCCCTGCCACTGCCAGGCCGGGTAACCCCGAAGCCAACGGGTAGAAACTCAGAGCAGTACGGGCATGGGGATGAAGGAGCGACCGATGCCTGACCACAGGGAACGGGACGAATGCGGATTTCTCCGTAAAATGAGAATTTACCCTGGCTGATGGCTCCTCTCAGGACCGGAGCATCACGGGGGCCGCGGGACCGGCCGCGCGGCGGCTGGCGCCTCTCCAAGCAAAAATCACATTTCCTGCCTGACAGATAACGCCGGTCAAGAGAATGCCAGGACGATTCCTGAAAATGCCATAATTGTTTTAATCTGATGGCGGATAAAAGATAATGATGCTAACAATATTTAAACGTGATTATGGTTTCCTGCGGCTGTTGGGCTCTCTGAATCCTCTCCGCTCAAGTGGCTTTGTTTACGGGCGGCTTCAATAAGGCAGGGCCCGTTTTCCTCTTCTATCGCCTTCACACCTGCACCTCCA
>NW_008824243.1:10710155-10711852 GCF_000699105.1 Pygoscelis adeliae | reverse complement strand
AGGGGGGATTTGTTTGGGGGGGTTTTAGGGACGGGTGGTAGGGGTAAACCCCCCCCCCATCGGGATGGGGCAGGCGTATGGTGGCTGGTTTATACTGGTCACCTGTGTCAGAGCTGTGACACCCCCCCCATAGCCCCCAAATCCCATCCTCAGCTCCCCTCCAAGGTAAACTCCCCGACATCGATATAAAACAACAAAGCAGGACAAAGGGATTTTTCAGGAATGATTTGCTGATGGCAAACAAATAAAAAGCCCCGGAGGTGGGCGTCCGGGGGCTTGGCAGCCGCAGAAGAAAATGGAGGAAGAAGAAAATGGAATGAATCCCCTACATTGGAGACACCCCCCCCCTACATACCGCTACCACAATCTTAAAGAAATCCCCCCAAAAGAAGCTTTCTTTCCAGGGGCTGGATGCGCTGACGGCCCAGGTATCGGTAGGAGAGGTTGCAAAACAGCTCGGTCGAGTGCACAGAAACAAGTAGTGAGAAAAGACGGGATTTAGGCAAGGCTTTGAGAAGAACTTAAATATGAAATGGCTATTTCAGTAGCTGGAGTTTAGCCTCCTGTGTGAATCGGGCTTTGTAGATAGGAATGGAGGATAGCCAACTTCCCCAAAAGGGCTCTACAGGGGGTCCGGAAAATCACAACGTCCTGAGTTTAATGGGGAAAACAGATAGAAATGGTAACAAAGAATGGGGAGAAACAGCAATAAACCTGATTGTTTGGTAAATAAGGCCGAGCCTGTTGTCGAGAAGTGAAGTTTGAAAAGCAGCTGGGGAATGAATAACCGGTGAAAAGTTAGGAGGCACAGCGGCGTAACAAACCCGGGGGGTTCCCAGCGTGGAAGGGTCGGTGCCGGAGCCCCCGCAGCGGGTGGGAGCGCGGGCCTTCGGAAGTGCCGGGGAGGAGGGAGGAAGCAGCGACGGGACAGTATCCACGGCTGCTCCAACGCGATAAAACCTGGCACCATATGGAGGGATATGGAAGGGTCTCGCTGTGCTGATGAACTTGGCCCTAAAATGAGGGAGGAATTCAGTGCTGAGCACAGAGAAAACAAACCCATTGCCTACACGGCCATGAAACGGCTACATCCAGCAAGGAAGAGCGCTCCAAACTGTGGCTGTGACTTTGGAAAGATCGGCTCAGTCACTGGCAGGGGGCAAGATGTGCACGGCGAGTCAGGAATGACTCGGGATAGACCAGAGGAGAGGGCAGGGATGGGTGGGGGGGTGAGGAGAGGGCAGGGATCGGCTCACCCTGTGCCACGCGGGCTCCTGCCTCGCCGGGGGGATCTCACAGGGCCGGGGAGGCAGCGGGGAAGGACGAGGAGGCGGGTTGGGGACGTTCAATAGTTGCCATCTGAGGCGAGGGATTGAATAGAGTAGGACTCCAGCCTGCAGAAAGAGGGGACTAAGGAGGGGAAGAGAGAGGACTGTGAAAGCGTGAACGGCAGGGAGGAGGTGAATGGGCGCGTACTGCTCACTGCTTGTCTCAGCAGAAGAGGCAGAGGGCATCGGAGGCACCAGCTGAACGCGCGGCACGGGGAGCTGCTTTGGCAGTCACCCGGGGGGGCCGCAGGGACCAAAACCTTCGACGGGTTGCAAAAGTAACGGGGAAATCAAGAGCAGAGAGGCGCCTGGCTGCTGGAAGGGCTGGGAGCCAGCCGGGGCTGGGGGCCCTGCGGGACGCTGGGCGAG
>NW_008824243.1:10704336-10705529 GCF_000699105.1 Pygoscelis adeliae | reverse complement strand
GGGCCGGGGCCGGGGCTGCCGGGACCGCCCCGGTGGCCGCAGGTCTCCGGGTCTCCATAAACGGCTTTTTCCGACTCTCCGAATTTTCTCACTCGAGACTGAAATTAAAAGGATGATTCCCGTACGTGGCAGACGCCGGACAGATTCATCCCCGCTCGGCATTGTCCGTGCCACGGCGCTTCTCCCGGAGCCTTCACCTAACACTGTTGTCGTTTTAAAAGGCAGAACCTCCCATAAACGGCTTTTTCCGACTCTCCGAATTTTCTCACTCGAGACTGAAATTAAAAGGATGATTCCCGTACGTGGCAGACGCCGGACAGATTCATCCCCGCTCGGCATTGTCCGTGCCACGGCGCTTCTCCCGGAGCCTTCACCTAACACTGTTGTCGTTTTAAAAGGCAGAACCTCCGGATTTTACCCAGCGGGTTGTTCTGAGGGGCTGCCTAACCTTAAGAAAATTATATTTCAGGTACATTAAAAAAAAAAAACCCAAACCCAAAACAAAACAAAAACCACACACCTAAAAAAAACCCCCACAAAACAACGGTGTTTCTAATTTCCAATTGTATATTGAGTCGCTGAGAAAAGAGGCGGCATTATTTGTAATAATAATCTATTAACTGGATTTAGGAGGAATTTTCAGCAGAAAAAATTCATTACGGGGCTGCTCTGTGAATTTTCGCTCTCCCGAGGAAACAGGGGAAAAGATATACGCGAGCTTTTAAAAATTGTTTTGGAAAACAAATTCGCCGGCGCTTTTATCTCCCCTGCGGTGCGACACGGAGGCGAGCCGGCGCGATTTTGTTTCTCAACGCCCGCCGCAGTTTGGGTTTCCCCCTCCCCAAAATAACGCCCGGTCCGGCCCCGGCGCCCTCTCCCCGCCCTGTCCTTCCCGACCAGAAACAAACCGCCGAGGCGGAGAAAAGCCGGTTTCTTCGCTAGAATAAAAATCGGGCTTATTTGCAAGAGAAAAAAAAAAAATCGTGTTTATTTGCCAGGATAGAAAGTGTGTTTCTTTGCAAGAATAAAAACCGGGTTTATCTGCAAGACTAAAAAGCCGGTTTCTTTGCAAGAGCGGGGACCTGCTGCTTTGGGAGCTGTAGGACGGAGGGTTGTGCGGCGGCTCGGGGGAGGCACGGACAGGGGGTGATTTCCCCGCCGGGTGCCCCACAAATGGGGCTGGGGTTCGTTTC
>NW_008824243.1:10691088-10698985 GCF_000699105.1 Pygoscelis adeliae | reverse complement strand
GCAGCCCCCATTAGCATCCCTGCGCGCCCGGCCCCCTGCCCAGCCTTGAACTTGGCCATGCCGGGCTGCGCTCCTTCTGCCTGCCTGGGCTCGCACAATGCCGGCCTTGACCCATTGTTTGCTTTTTTCGGGTTTCAGCTGGGAAAGCGGCCACCTCGCGCAGCCTGCCCCGAGCACGCCGGGAGCCGGGCACAATGGGGAACCCTGCTCTGCAGGCAGAAGGGCTCCAAATCATTTGAGAGACATATTCATTATATTCTTTCACGGGGGTCTGTTTGCATTGGGTTTAGCGGTTACTTCCCAGACAGGGTTCAGACCAAATAAAGATCGTTTAGCGGTGAGGGATTCGCTCGGGCTTTCAGGGAAATGTGCCTGATGTGGGGCACGGCGCAGCCCGGCCGCTTGGCTCTCGGCTGCTCCCGCTTCCCTGTTGATTTGCCTGGGTTTATTTTGTGCCCGTTGCCTCCTCCATCCCGAGACTGCACCAAATCACACAGCTCACTTTTGCAAAAGGGAGAGTTTATTTTCAACAGTGCACGGGGCGGGGGGATTTTAACGGGAGAGAATTACAGCCAGTACGTTTCTCTTACAGGAACAGAGAGGGTGCAATAAAACAGCAGCAGGGATGCTTGGCCCGGACAGACTCACGGTCTTCTGGGCCCCGAGCACAGCGCCGTCGGGATGGCTGCGCTCCCGCAGCTCCACACACCCAGGGATGAAGAGCGGCAAGGGCCGAGCTCTGCTCCATGAGCAAAGCCAGGTGCTAAAAGCTCCCTCCAACCTTCACACACCCGGTATTTTGCCAGGTGAGACAGTGCCTTGCTCAGATCCCTCTGCCTAAGCACTGTGGGCCTGCTCTGGGGTATTTAGGGCACCGAAGACAACGTAGAGGAGTGATGCGGGATGATCCCCTGACTCCCTGTGTTGCGCTGGCCCCCTCCCCATCGCTGGACCGGCGTGATTCGAAGCGATGCAGAAACCCTCTGTGTTCTTGAGCCAAAGCTGCCTCTTCTCTGCAGCCACCGGAGAAGCAGGTCGGGACCCTCCTGGAGAAACCTGGAGACGTCAGACGGCAAGTCCAGGCAGGCAGTAGCCAACTGCAAGAAGGAACTCACAGGCTTGAAAAGTCCCTTCTCCACTCACTGGGATCTAGGAAGGAAAGGAAAAAAATGGAGCGGTTATGAGCTCTGGCAGGGAAACGGTCCAGCAGCACTCGGCTGAGAACAGACCAACTCGGCTCACTGATGGAGCGAAACTCCAACCCCCTTTCCCTCCTCACCACGTTTCCCACGGCTACGGGCCACCTTGCCCCCTTCCCAACTGGGAAAACCGTGGTCCCCAAGATGCCAAGCTCCCCCTGCGCCTGCCTCACTCCCCTACCTCTGCCTGCCCCGCACACCGCCAGCCAGGCGAGGGCTTGCCGCTTGTCCTTTCTCCCTAGGCTTTGGGGCATGGGATTACTCTGCATGTCAGAGCCACTAAAGGCACAGCCCTCTGATGTTTTAATCTTCGTGTTAACTTTCCCTGCCCTTGGCGCCCTTGCCTGGCTGGAGAAAGTGATACCGAGCCACCGAGCTGGAGCTGAAGCTGTGACGCTCAGTGAAAGTCCCCTTCTCGGCTTTCCCCGCACCTCCTGGGTTTGCCCCACACATCTTGCACCTTGCATCAGGTTCTCCTCCCTTTTTCCTGATTTTTTTTCTCCATTTCCTTTGCCCTTTCCCCCTGGCGAGTGCGGATCCCCTAGCACAGCCTCCGAACCCAGTCCCATCCCTTTGCCAGCCTTCCTTTGCTTTGCCTATAAACTGTTATGCTGGAAGGAGTAAAGACTAATATAACTAATTCTTGAATACACTTGGATCCAGAGTGCAAAAGGAACCATCAGCTGGCTAATTTATTCTTTTTATTGCACCAAATTGTAATTTTATAAAATATTGCAAATTTTATAAAATATTTGCAAGCCCATTTTAAGAGATAAATCTTCTGTGTGGCTCTCTAATGAGCCGCCCTGGGAGTAGCCGGCATGTGATCTGCTGTAGGTCGCATCGCCACGTTCCCGGGCTGCGACTGGATGAACCACCGTAACTCTTTGAACTGTGCAAATACTCTACACTCTGGGGTCCAGGCTGCAATTTTCATGGGTATTTTTTCTCTCTCTTAAAAATAGATCTTCTGTAACCCCTTTATTGCAATATTCATAAAGCACTTGATGGAAATCCGAGGAAAATCCCTTCCCTTTCGCAACTTCGAAGCAAGCCTAAAACTTGAGAGGCAGAAGGCAAACCCACCGCACGTGCGTGGGGTTGGGGAAGGACCCCAGCCAGTCTCTGGAGAATTAGGGTGCTGAGAGGACAGACCCCCCCGCTGGCGTGCGTGTAGGCAGAGCCAGGCTGCAAGAAGCCAAGGCTCAGCACTGCTTTATCCTACGTGATATTAGGAGTCACCCCCAATGCCCCCCCAAAGGCTGGCAAGGATGCTGAGGTCAGGGCAGATGAGATCTGAACGGTGGCTGAGCTTGCTGCGACCTGCAGAGAAACTCATCTATGGTGCAGATAGAGAGGATGCTCGCTGGTACGAGACATCAACCCAACCCTGGAAACGATGCCCTCCCTGCCCGGCGGGTTTGCACCTTCCAGCACTTAGTAACTGGGGGCAGGAGGGGCTGGACCGACCCAGGTGATTCGACATAAGTTTCAGGAAAGCCCAAACCTCCTGCACGCACTTTCTCCGCGGGCAGAGTTCAGTCTAGCGTTGCGGGTGCCTGCAAAAACAGGGCTGCACCAGGACCCGATCCCAGCCCTGCCTTCCCTCCCCAGCGCCCCGCGCAGGGAAAGCATCACGCTAAGTAGCGTGTGGATTCATTATCCCTCTCTTTTTTTTAAAAACGATGCATAAATAATTGCAATTACAGCTCAGCCTCTGCCCCAGCACTTGCTCCTGTGCCTCCCCGTGCCCTTACAAAGCCAGCGCTGAGGTTTATACGCTGACAAACTGCCTTGCCATGGCTATTCTAGGTGGTGGGAAGGGCAAAAAACCCCTCAAATAATGGCAAATGGATGCAGGACTCTCTGCCTAATCAGATTCCTATCCCCTATTGAGGCTGGGAAGGAGGGACCCCGCTCCTCCCCTGCCCTCAGCCCAGCCTCCGCTTCACCGGCTCACACGGAGAAACTTTCTGGACAATTTAATCTCGCCAGGGTGTTACTTAGAAAAACCTTTTTCACTGTCAATTTTTTTTTTTGCCCTCCCTTCCTTCCCTCCCCCCCTTTTTTTTTTTCTTCCCTCCCAGCCTTGATTGAATTTTGCAAGCCCCTGATATCTTTCTTTTTTGTAGGGATGCACGCTGCTTATGCAAATACCAGCCTTTCATACCGCCTCCCTGGCTCAAGCCCTCCAACTTGAATGTGACCAAAAGCTGTGCTCTCCCCTGCTAACTCCTTAGCACAATTACACCTCCATTCTGCTCCAGGGGCCCAGGGAGGGGGAAAAAAAAAATCATTTTAAACTAATAACACGTGCTGTTTGCTTTGGATAATTACAAGGGAGCTTCGGCTTCTAAGAGCTATGAAATATTCTGTTCGGCGGGGCGGGAGGGAGGCTCCGTGTTACGCCTACGCTGCGAGTTTTATCTCCTGGCGGAGATGCTCGCATGGCCTCTCGAGGCTCCCTCCATCTCGCGCTCGTCCTGTGCACCTGGGCAAGCATTTACATTTCCTACAGAGGAACTTCTCGGCGCTTTGGGCTGCGGGAGAGAGGAGAAGGCGGCTGACATTTTTCTTATCTCAAGTTACAATTTCCTGCAAGCATCAAGATAATAAAACATCGGAGATGGGCAAGCCGAGCAAAATGAATGTGTTGGCTGGCTCTCCCGCGGCACCGTAGGGAGGACCGGGGAGAAAGGACACCCGAGGGATGCAGCCGCTCCACCGGCTCTTGTTTGCATCGCAGCTCTGCTGTTATTGTCCTCCTGCCTTGTCTGCTGGGGAAGTTTATGTGGAGGGCTTTTGCCGGGGCGAGGAGGAGGAGGAGGAGGAGGAGGGGAGTTTTCCCCAAAAGCACCCAGGAATCTGTCAAAAGAGGGACAGAAAAGAGAAGAAGAAGAAGAAGGGAGACAGAGAGTGGGAACGTCAAGGACCCCTGACTAATGAATAGCAAGTTTGCCCTTGAACCTCCCTGGGCTTTGCCATTCCCAGGCTCCAAACAAGGGCTGATGCATGCTTGGGCCCAGCTGCAGGGGGACCGGGCTATGGTTCATCTCAGACACTTTGACAGCCCGGGCCTTTTCCCCGCATAGCTCAGACTTGCCTAACTACTCCCCTGGCAACAGCTCAGTGCAGGAACCTGCGCTGAGGCCCTGCCTGCTGCATACAGAAGTGCGAGGAGGAGGGGAGACGCTGGGAGAAATTAGCTGGAGACCGGTTTAACCCATCAAATGCTGGGCAGGCGTCGCCAGCCTTGGCACCCTCCGCTCTGTCCCCGGCGCGGCTGGCCGGCTGCTCGCTGGCAAGCGTCCACAGCGGAGCAGGAGAGGGACAGTGATGGGTTAGACGTGCCGAGTCCCTGTGTATCGCAAATCCCATGACCTGCTGCTTCACCAAGACCCGGTACCTTGGACCTGTTGGGGGCTGGAGGTCCTCATGGTGCCAGGGAGTAGGAGGGAGCCGAAACAGCCGGCTGAAAAAGGCCACGGGACACTGAGTGGGAAGGGCATGGCCTCTCCCCGGTGCGGTGGGGACACGGCATCCCTCTCTGCCAGCCAAAACAAGGGCTCGGGCCGGACAAGAGAGGCACAAACTTGCCCCGGCCACTCTTTCTGCATTGCAGATCAAAGGCAAGGGACGAGCTGGCCTTAGGGGTCTGCACTGAATGGCTGGAGAAAACAGGGACGAGCACCCGGCGGCTCCAAAGCACGACCCAGAAACGTTCCCACATCCCAGCCCCATATAAATCAAGGGGGAAAAAGGGGGGGGCTCCATCCCAGCCTCTGTTTTTACAGAGCATCTTTCATGTGCAGCCCCTGAGAGAGAGGGCTTTGCCGAGCTTGTTAAGGACGGCTCCTGCGCCAGGCAGAGAGGGGGACGCACCATATGGAGAGGAGAAAAAGAAAAGGGGACACTGAAAATGGAAAATTATGCAAAGCAGGAGGAGAGGCGCTGGGGGAAGGGGGGGAGGGAGGCAGCGAGGTGGTGGGGGATGGGGAAAGGGTAGGCTGGGAAGGGAACCCTGATGTGGGGGACACCAGCAAGCTGGCATGGGGGCAGCAGGAGGGAGAGAAGTTTCCCGTGACTGGGTGCAGGACAGCCCTTGGCACCTTTGGGTGCCGTCACTGGAAGGCAGCTCTCCAGCCTGGCCTTCCCCAAGCAGGTCTGGGCATGGGGCGATGCCTGGCTGGACCACGGTGGGTGCACTCTGCATCCGGAGCCGTGCCACGCCGGGAGATGCAACAAAACAGGGCCTGCGGTGACCTACTTCAGAGGTGTCCTCAGGACCTCCGTTACTATGGCAATGAGGTTGCGAGCAAACATTATGGTTTTTTTGGTCAAGATTTTTTGCTTTTAATCAATCACAAAAACCGGACTCATGTACCCAGGTGCCGGGGGCCTTGTAAGAAATGGCCCTGAACAACAGCAACGACAGCAAGGGCCTGAAACGCCCCTGGGTCTCAGCCGCCCGCGCAGTGATGGTGTACACTGGGGTGAGTTAAGGAGAATCCGAACGCAGCTGCCAGAGCTCTTCCCTTCCCCTTGGTCCCCAGAGGGTCCTGGTGCCACAGGGCGGGCTGCAGCCCTGGCGTGGTGCAGGGATGCTGGGGATGCTCTGCAGGCACAGGAGGGAGAATGAACTTTCCAGTCCCTCACGTGTTATTGCCCAGCTTGTGCTCAAACACCAGCATCTGGCCTAAAATGGCATTTGGAGAAATGACTCGGCCCTTCCCAACCCAACTGCGGAGCACCTTCTTGCTCTCCTGGAAACCTTGGCCATGTCCTGGCTTCTGGGCTCAGCGCACCTTTGGGAAACCGCCCACCCTGGCAACATCACGGCTCCTCCGTCCCAAAGCCACCCGGCGCCTCCGGCTTGCGGGACTGTGCTGGCTCCCTGTCCATGGGCCAGGACCACCTTGCACACCCTCACTGGGTCCCAGCCCCCTTCTCTAGCCCATCTTTCACCCTGGCGTGGAGAGCCATCCACTTGGTCCTGCAAAAATCCTCAAGCTTGGTGCTTGTTGCTCTGCTTCCCCTGCTTGGTCCCCTCTATCCTGTTCCTGTCTCCCTCTGTCTCTCCTCTTGACGGCTTTCATTCAGAGCAGCCAGTGCTTTTCCTTCACTCTCCTTGGCATCGCCCAACACCCAGGAACACAAACTGCTCCTGGCTGCCACCTTCCCTCCCTCTCGGCCCCAGCACAGCCTTTGCTCTCACACCCATCTCTACTACGCCACTCACTTTTTAGCTCCTTCTCCCATGTGTTGCATCAGGAAACCTTCCCTCGCCACATCCCAAACGGATCGCTCCATTAATCCTTTCTACCTTGCTTCCCTCCATTTACCATCGGTAAATTTACCATTAGCCCTTGTGGTCACCCTACACCCCCAAACCCACGTTTCAGGCAGGCATGGGGCAGATTCACGCAGCGCGAGTGCACGGAGATGGGCTGGTACATGGGCAAGCGTGGGACCGTGCCTGCAGAGATGGGCACGCTTGCCCCAGCGTACACGTGTTCCTGCCTGCACACGCCAACACCTACATGTTCCTGCCCACGTTCCCGCTGCCGGATCCAAGGCTGCGGGATCTCGAGGGGAGCTCTTGTTCTCCCCCGGCGCATGGGCTTTACCTGCGCAACAGGGCTGCAGGCTGGGATTTGGGCTGTTCGGTCTTACAGTCACTAGATGAAAAAGGTGCTGTGTCCATCTTCCAGTTTCTTCAGGGGCTGTGCCCTGGAGTAAGGCTATATGTGTTGGCCAGATCCTCAGTAAAGCCCTGGAATAAGCTGTAGGCACTGAAGAGGATTCATCTAAGCAGCACACAAAGAAAAATAGCAAAAAATAAAGTTCACGGGGGCACAAGGAAAACAGAGCTTCCACCCACAGAGCAGCTGTGTGGGGCTCCAGGGACAGGCAGGCAACGTGGGAGACGTTTCGGAGCTTGGTCTCAAGATGATGCATTTGCAACCGCTTCCCTTCTGCAACCAGTGGAGGTGAACTGAGCCTCCTGCCGAGCAGACACACGTTTTAATCCATGTACCTTTGGGCACAGGTACATGTCCTGAGCTGCTTTAAGGCTGGTAAGCCATCGTGGCAGAATGATGCAAAAATGAGATGTGCCTTCATGGCAGAGGAAGAAGAGGGATCTCTTCTATCCCTCAGTATCCTGACCCAGGAAAGCAACTGCCCCTCCATGAACAAACCCAGGCGAAGGGGCTGCTTGGTGTTCTCACTGCAAATTCCCACCTGCTAAAAATGGGTGGTGTGGGGTATGGGGGGAGCACACGGGATTCAGGGTGTCCTTTGGATCAGGCTGGCCTCAGCTGCTGTGCTGGAAGCTGAACCGTTTCCAAGGAGGATACGTCAAGAACAGCGAGTCCTGCCCAAGTGACGGTCCAAAGCGTTGGCACTTCGTCCTGATTCAACCTCGCCCCAGATTCCCGCCCCTGGCGTGCATCCAGGTTTCTTTCTCCTTGACCCACCTCCGTCAAAAGAAGTGCAGTTACAAGTCTCCGCTCTGAGTTTCTAGTCTACAAATAGAAGCAAAGCAGCCCCTGCTCCAGCGCTGAACATTTCCACTAAACCCTATTTTGATGCCTGTCCTGGCAAAGGAAACCTTTGGGGAACCATGCCCCTTGTATGAGATGTTAAATATTTCAGCCTCCAGCAACACAAGACACTGATACGGTATTAAACTATAC
>NW_008824243.1:10675170-10691013 GCF_000699105.1 Pygoscelis adeliae | reverse complement strand
GGACGGGGCCAGGAAGCCGGCTGCCTCGAGCGCTGGGGAACGACGTGCTTATTGGGCTGCAGAGCTGGCTCTGCCACCCCACACGGAGAAGCTGTGCCACGGGAGCTGCTAAAAGAGCATTTCATTTCCAAACAGGGCCCCAGAGACCTCTTGTGTGAGGGTCTCGATGGAGCGAGCTGGAGGAGCGCAAAATAAGGAGACACGACCCCAGGCTAAAAACAAGCCAGACCCCAGGCTCGTTGGACCTTATTGCTCTACACCAGGCTTCAGGCTGGCCTGTCCCCTTGAATCAGTGCATATCTCCTATGCCACCACTGATGCGGAAACAGCAAATTGGGATTTTTTCACCTCCCTCTTTCTCCCGTTTCCCTCCCCTAACTCCTTTTCCGCATCATAAGCAAAGTCCTAATAAAGCTCCCATCCCCACTGCCAGCCCTGCACCATGCTCCCAGCAGAAAAGAGATGCAAAGCCACGCTTGGAATCTGATTCCCCGGCTTTAAACGCTGCTCTGCCAGCAAAGTGCGACTTGAAAGCTCCCCTGTCACAGTTACAAAGCTCCGAACAGCCCTTCCTCGGATAATCACGCTTATCTCCAGATTAAGAAAGAGAGACCTGCAGCTGAGGCTGGTCACATGGGCTGGGATGTGGGCAAATCTCTTTTAAACAATCCCCATATAGCTGTGACCTCCACCGCAGCCCAAATACACCATCCCTCAGTCCCACTCGAAAACCAGCTCTGGAGACATGACGGAGCATGCGAGAGGAGACCGCGCTGGAGAGAGCGGGGGCAGGAGGGAAACTGGGGGAAGGAGTGAGAAAGCAATGGCGAAGAGGAGGATGAGAAAGACAGAAGAAGAAATAAGTAAAGGGAGGATGTGGGAGAGGAACAGGATGTGGTGGAGGGGGAGGAAGAGTGCGTGGATGGAGGAGGAGGATGATGAAGGACAGGGAAGTCTCTGCTACTCTTCCTGCTGGGGATTAGTTGTCCCTGCACTGTCCCCAGGTTAACTCTTCCCTCTCTGTCCCCGGCTGGCAGCCTAGCCCGATTACGTGACTCCAGCTGTGCCAAGCAGCCTTGGCAGGGCGAGCACGTTACCTACTTTGCTGCCATGGATTCATTAAGAGGCTTTGCTTGTGTGGGAATAGTCATCCCAACGGGGAAAGAAAAAAAAACCCTTCTCCAGATCAACCTGGCGAGGAGCTCTGACAAAGCAGTTTCCATGGCCCTGCCTGGGGCTTGGGAGCAGAATTAAGGAGAGGCAGGGATGCGCAAACGGAAGAGGAGGGCGGAGGGGTGGGAGATCAGTGGGAAGGGGTCCCCAGCAAGGCCCCTGCTCGGGGACGAGGCACCAGCCAGGGAGGGAACTGCCAGCCCTTTGCAGGATGCTGGTCCCTGGTTATTCTTTGTGATTAAAGGCCACCTTGCATGCGGGTCAGGCATGGATGACACATTCACCCTGTGAGCAAATGAAAGGTCTGAGCAACCCCAGAGTGATTTTTTCCAACGGCAGGTTCCCCTCTTACGTCCATGTGGGATTAACGCAATTACTTTGCAATGGAGGAGCTCTGAAATAGTCACAGATGCAGAGCACTGGGGCTGGACCTCTCTGAGGATGCCCACGATCCGCTGGCACCAACTCAGGGTTTCCAGACGCGGGGCTCGGCCACCGGCTGCAAGCTCGCCGGGAGGGACCGCAGTGCTGCCTCCCCGGCTGCTCATTATTCACCCTGCGCAATTAGGCACTGCTGATAAGTCGCACAAAATTGCCTTTGTTCTCCAACTGGATGACCTGCGTTTCACGGGAGTCCTGTTTTCCTGCACATTACTCACGAATTGCCCACCACACCTACTGCTGGAACGGCAGTGAGGGTTTTGGGGCACTCTTCAGGCTGGCCACGAGTGCTCCCTCGCAGATGCCCCATGCAGGTCAATGGGGAGGTACAGCCTCACCCTGCCCGTGTTCCTGGACTTCTCTGAGCACAAAGGAGAGCTGCTGCTTCCACAGCCCGCCCTGCCTCGTCAGGGACATGTCAACTCTCCTCCAGGCAGGTGGCTTTGCGGCTCCCTGGCTACTCTACCATCTCTTCATGTCACCTCCCAGCTCCCTTCCCAGCAGCAAAGCCCAGTGCAGCTGCAGAGCCGTTGGGGGAAGAGGTGTCAGCCCTTGCTCAACCCAAACCCTGCTGATGCCAATGGCCACCTCACCTTGTTCATCATGACCTTCCCTTTCCTCCCCGGCCAGCCCACCAGAAGGAGTCTACCCCATTCTCTCCTGCTCCAACCAAGCCATCTCCCACCCAGGTTCCCTGCAGGACCAGCCCTGCACCATGGTGTGTCCGCTCCTGCTCTCCATCCCTTCACCGCCAACACCAGGACCCAAGTATGGAAGAGAAGGCAAAGCAGATCGGAGCCAGCATGAAGTTGGGTGCCACAAAACTCCACAGCAGACAAGCCGTGCTGCAGCAAAACTTCCCGAAATGACCTCCACTTCAGAGCGGCCTTGCGCCATGTAATTCCCTGCTCTTTTGGGATCCAGCAGCTGCTCAGAAGCAGATGGGAGCACAGGGAGAAAAGACATCTTGGCCCATTCTAGAGCTTCTTCCCAGTCTGCTCAAGAAATCCATGTGGGCTCTTAAGTCTTCTTGATTTAAGGGAAAGGATGCAAAATTATTTTAGATGGGAAATTAATTAGATATGAACTGGTGTTTACATCCCTACACATACAATGAATTCTTGTGTGAACCTACAGAATGCAGATGGATGGATGGATGGATGGATGGATGGATGGATGGATGGATGGATGATAATAGCACTCTAGGAATGACATTATGTACTGGTCCATATGCTGGGGATGTAGAAGGCTTTTCTCTACATTGGTAATTAATAACTCTATCCTGAGCAAATTTTGATAAATCCTTTATAGGGCGCATTATCTCTGTCTCCCCAACAGGAGTTCTGCATTTCCACTTGCCTGTTTCCACTGCTCCACCCCTGGCACCCACACGCTTCACTTCCCTCCCATATTTTGCAACTGGCAGCAGATTTGACTCCCTTTCTGGAGAAGCAGGTGGAGGTTCTGTTGCTGGGGCTTTGTGTGAGCAAGCATGTGTATGTGTATATACAAAGATGGATACAAATCCATTGGAAATAAACACCTTTTAAGGGACTTGAGAGAGACACAGGGCAGAGGAGAAGAAAGAGACTACAGACCCTCAGACAGACAATCAGCAAAGACGAAGAGAAAGACCCAGTGAACCAAAAAAAGCCTCAGTTCTCTTTTAAACTCTCCACGATTTGCAACGAAAGCAGCAGATCCCATCGCTGGGAAGCCCAGCTCCACCGATGCACCAGAAGTCGCAGCAATCCTCACCCTTTCTTCCCCCAGCTCTGCACAGCTCAATTACCCCAGGCTGCCAGGCTGCACTGAGCACACCCCCGCCGCCCTGCATCTCCCCCACAGCCGAGACAGCTTTCGCCAATGGAAGGAGTACAAATATATTCATTGGCACCTTATCAGACATGCATGCAAAACTAATTAACATGGGGAGACATGCAAGCTGCCACCCAGCCACAAATACACACCCACAAGCACGCACACACACACGCACGCATGCACAAGGCAACCCTTGTCTAGGGGGGACATTCAAAAGGCTTTGTCACTAATTTAGGCATCTGTCTCAGTCTGGTCTGGTCCTCCTGGCTAGGCTGGAGTTGTGGTTTTTTTCCCACTCTGTTTGACAATGCTGGGAACATGCCCGGAGACCCCTCATTCAAATCACCCCTTGACAATGGTCTCATTGTGTGAGCATATAGAAAAGGGAAAGGATGGGGGAGAAGATGTGGAAGGGGGGTAAGGAATTAAAATGTGAACCCAAGGAAGTGTTTACTAACACAAGCCTCGCAGCTGCCCCGTCTCTCCTCCACCCCCTTCTTCCGCCCCTGGCCGCTCCAATGGCCCAGCTTGTCCCCAGTGCGAGGCGGGCAGCAGGACAGCGGGACAGCAGGACAGCAGAGCGGGAGCAGGAGCAGGAGCAGGGCTGCACAGAGGTGCACGGAGAGATGGCAGACTGGAGGGATGATGCCTCAGGGCATTCAAGTCTTCAGCAGCAGGGGGGCAGGTACGGGTTAGGGAAAAGAAGATGGAATCAGAGATGACTTGGAGAGGATTAGTGACTTAAAATGTCCTGGGAAGGACATCTTCATGGAGGAGCAAGGGATTTATTGGTACAACCACTCCAAGGCTTTCCAGGCAGGGACAAAAAGTGTTTAAACCTGGCCTCATGGATTAGAGCAAGTGAGCAGACTCGCCGTGCGGTTTGGACTGCTCTCTTTGGTGCTGCTGCCAGACACGCTACAGTGTGAGAAGAAAGGGAAGGAGCAGCAGGGTGTCGGGGCTGGGGACTCAGGGAACAGACCAGACTCCCTTCAGGACCCGACTGTCTGCCTATCACTAGTTATTAAATATCAGGAGAAAAAAAACAGGAAAAAAAGCTCCCAATGCCCTGACCACCCCCCAGCCACGCCTGGGGAAGGAAATAGCGAAGGTGCAGATGGGGGGTGGTAGCCCCAAGCCCCACCACGCTTGGCTGGCCTCGGCAGACACCGTTCAGCTGGAAATGCCCACGAGTCAGCAAAGCAAAGGGAACAGGAGCTGGGGAGGGGAAGAAGATGATGACAACATTTTCCATATATGCAAATGCATCCGCACAAGATACCCAGAGGGAGACAAAACAAAGAGACCTCAAAGAGGCTGGCTCCGAGACCCGCACAAAGCCAGATACCTCCGTACACCTATGGTGCTTGCACATGAAGACCTGCACAACATGAGATGCGATGCTGCCCCGAGGTTCCCCCCATCTGAGCAGATATCAGCCCAAAGAAAGCCTCGCTGAGGAGCCCAGCAAAAGCTGCTAACACAAATGCCACAATCCCACGTCCTCCTACACAAACAGATGCACCTTAACAGTAAGAAACTATTTCTGATCATCAGCTTAGTCAGAGAAGAGAAAAGCTGTGATGCAAACCCAAAAAAGCCCTGCCTCGGTGTGGCAGAGGTAGCCCAGCTCCCCCGGCATTGCTCCTGCAGCCAGATTCACCACCTGGATCTTTGTTTGGTTTCCATAAGAGGAAAGCTAAGAGATTTCTGGACATCGCTATAAACAAGGCAGGGCAAAACGTCACACAAACCCAAGAACATGCGTGATGGCAAAACATTTCCTTCCCACAACCACTGCGACAAAATGAAAGTCACTTGTGCAAACATTACTGTTTAAAAAAGAGAAGCTACTGCCAAGTAAGCAAATCCGTGCTTTTTATCTAAACAAGTGGTTGTGAGCAGTTTTATTGCCACATTCCTCTGCCCCAATACACAGGGATAAGCACCTGACATACAGCGACACATAGGGACTCGGGGACAGAGCTGTGGTTTTAATAGGGCAATGCAGACACCGAATGAAATAAAACCCTACAGAGATCAGCTTGCCAGGGCTCAAGGCTGAGAAAAGCTATTTGACGGTAAAGAGAAACAAGGACACTCATGATTCTGCTCTCATTTCCATGCTGTAAATTTGGGCAGCTTTTACTGAATGCAATTAAATCCTCACTTAGGATTTAACCTGGTGAATCCAAGGGCGGACCTCGGTACAAGACCCACCTCTGGGCTCTTCCCCTTGACTTGCTCTGTGGAGGTCAGCAGGAGCTGTGAAAAAGTTGAGTGAAAAAGCAGGGGAATTCATAGCTCCCAGCCAACGTGGCCATTTCAAAGCCCCCTCAAGCTTCGTCTCGGCTGTTCTTTCCTTCACCGGTGATTTGCCGCTTCGCTCACGGAGCCCTGGCTGCAGGGGAAAGTCAGTACCAGGCTTGTAAACACAAAGACTCAAGGGTATTTGGCAATCTCCTTCCCTTTACCTCTAATGGGAGCTGAAGACCTCAGCAATCCTTCAACACATCTATTCCCTGCCCCTGGGGGCTGATCCTTGCTTTCCGATACCCCAAAGGGGTGTGTAGATTCTATACAAGACCCTTGCAAGAAACCACGCGAGACCCTCTGTTATTAACACCTATTTGACTATTCTTTAAATTTTACCTTATTCTAAGACAGTGCATTTCAAAGGCTCTTTTGCTCACCAGCACAGTTTAACACTCCGGGTTTCACAAGCAACAAGTGATAAAACTCTTCACCTACTTGCACCACATAGGTAAGGTCACCCTGGACTGTGACCTTAAATCTATACATGCCTTTCCCCTCAGAAGCTGAGAGGTGTAAATCTCAACATCTCATTAAATAGCTCTGCAGATCACTCAGAACAGATTGCCTCACAACATAACTTTTCAGCTGGTCACTACCCACGAGCGGATGATTTTACATGACATTTATTCATGCAAATTGCAGAGGCTGTAGTCTGGTTACCCAGCAAGAGCGTAAAAAATTACAGTTTAGATGCATAAATGCTGGCACCATCATAGAAGGCATGATGAGACTGGAAACACATCCCTGGGTTTCAAATGCACTGCAACAAAACTTAGAGCGAGTCCTCGTCAGATGGGGGTTTATCGGGAACGACCCCCCCGACATGACCCAGGGGAGGCAGAGAAGGGCATGTGCAAGGCTGCAGGGGCTACGGAGAAATGAACTTCTCCCGCTGCATGTGCAGGAACCTGCCATGGGGAGAGCACACGCGACATTTTACGTCACTCACAAAGCCTACCCTGTCCAATAAAGTGGGGAAGTAAAACAAAGCATGAAATCCAGGCATAAATTAGCATCCCTCTAGTCTAGCTTTATTTGTGCTGCTGCTGCTGTGGATTAGCATCTAGCTGGCTGACAGGCTGATAGGCAGACAGAAACAGGGAGAAATAAAAAAGAAAAAATAATCAGTGGGTGTCTTTTTTTCCCTATGGTTCCTGGGATGTCTGCCGTCAAAGTGCAGACAGTGTTCATCGGCCCGACTGTCTGCCTATCACTAGTTATTAAATATCAGGAGAAAAAAAACAGGAAAAAAAGCTCCCAATGCCCTGACCACCCCCCAGCCACGCCTGGGGAAGGAAATAGCGAAGGTGCAGATGGGGGGTGGTAGCCCCAAGCCCCACCACGCTTGGCTGGCCTCGGCAGACACCGTTCAGCTGGAAATGCCCACGAGTCAGCAAAGCAAAGGGAACAGGAGCTGGGGAGGGGAAGAAGATGATGACAACATTTTCCATATATGCAAATGCATCCGCACAAGATACCCAGAGGGAGACAAAACAAAGAGACCTCAAAGAGGCTGGCTCCGAGACCCGCACAAAGCCAGATACCTCCGTACACCTATGGTGCTTGCACATGAAGACCTGCACAACATGAGATGCGATGCTGCCCCGAGGTTCCCCCCATCTGAGCAGATATCAGCCCAAAGAAAGCCTCGCTGAGGAGCCCAGCAAAAGCTGCTAACACAAATGCCACAATCCCACGTCCTCCTACACAAACAGATGCACCTTAACAGTAAGAAACTATTTCTGATCATCAGCTTAGTCAGAGAAGAGAAAAGCTGTGATGCAAACCCAAAAAAGCCCTGCCTCGGTGTGGCAGAGGTAGCCCAGCTCCCCCGGCATTGCTCCTGCGGCCAGATCCACCTGGATCTTTGTTTGGTTTCTGTAAGAGGAAAGCTAAGAGATTTCTGGACATCGCTATAAACAAGGCAGGGCAAAACGTCACACAAACCCAAGAACATGCGTGATGGCAAAACATTTCCTTCCCACAACCACTGCGACAAAATGAAAGTCACTTGTGCAAACATTACTGTTTAAAAAAGAGAGTAAGAGGAAAGCTAAGAGATTTCTGGACATCGCTATAAACAAGGCAGGGCAAAACGTCACACAAACCCAAGAACATGCGTGATGGCAAAACATTTCCTTCCCACAACCACTGCGACAAAATGAAAGTCACTTGTGCAAACATTACTGTTTAAAAAAGAGAAGCTACTGCCAAGTAAGCAAATCCGTGCTTTTTATCTAAACAAGTGGTTGTGAGCAGTTTTATTGCCACATTCCTCTGCCCCAATACACAGGGATAAGCACCTGACATACAGCGACACATAGGGACTCGGGGACAGAGCTGTGGTTTTAATAGGGCAATGCAGACACCGAATGAAATAAAACCCTACAGAGATCAGCTTGCCAGGGCTCAAGGCTGAGAAAAGCTATTTGACGGTAAAGAGAAACAAGGACACTCATGATTCTGCTCTCATTTCCATGCTGTAAATTTGGGCAGCTTTTACTGAATGCAATTAAATCCTCACTTAGGATTTAACCTGGTGAATCCAAGGGCGGACCTCGGTACAAGACCCACCTCTGGGCTCTTCCCCTTGACTTGCTCTGTGGAGGTCAGCAGGAGCTGTGAAAAAGTTGAGTGAAAAAGCAGGGGAATTCATAGCTCCCAGCCAACGTGGCCATTTCAAAGCCCCCTCAAGCTTCGTCTCGGCTGTTCTTTCCTTCACCGGTGATTTGCCGCTTCGCTCACGGAGCCCTGGCTGCAGGGGAAAGTCAGTACCAGGCTTGTAAACACAAAGACTCAAGGGTATTTGGCAATCTCCTTCCCTTTACCTCTAATGGGAGCTGAAGACCTCAGCAATCCTTCAACACATCTATTCCCTGCCCCTGGGGGCTGATCCTTGCTTTCCGATACCCCAAAGGGGTGTGTAGATTCTATACAAGACCCTTGCAAGAAACCACGCGAGACCCTCTGTTATTAACACCTATTTGACTATTCTTTAAATTTTACCTTATTCTAAGACAGTGCATTTCAAAGGCTCTTTTGCTCACCAGCACAGTTTAACACTCCGGGTTTCACAAGCAACAAGTGATAAAACTCTTCACCTACTTGCACCACATAGGTAAGGTCACCCTGGACTGTGACCTTAAATCTATACATGCCTTTCCCCTCAGAAGCTGAGAGGTGTAAATCTCAACATCTCATTAAATAGCTCTGCAGATCACTCAGAACAGATTGCCTCACAACATAACTTTTCAGCTGGTCACTACCCACGAGCGGATGATTTTACATGACATTTATTCATGCAAATTGCAGAGGCTGTAGTCTGGTTACCCAGCAAGAGCGTAAAAAATTACAGTTTAGATGCATAAATGCTGGCACCATCATAGAAGGCATGATGAGACTGGAAACACATCCCTGGGTTTCAAATGCACTGCAACAAAACTTAGAGCGAGTCCTCGTCAGATGGGGGTTTATCGGGAACGACCCCCCCGACATGACCCAGGGGAGGCAGAGAAGGGCATGTGCAAGGCTGCAGGGGCTACGGAGAAATGAACTTCTCCCGCTGCATGTGCAGGAACCTGCCATGGGGAGAGCACACGCGACATTTTACGTCACTCACAAAGCCTACCCTGTCCAATAAAGTGGGGAAGTAAAACAAAGCATGAAATCCAGGCATAAATTAGCATCCCTCTAGTCTAGCTTTATTTGTGCTGCTGCTGCTGTGGATTAGCATCTAGCTGGCTGACAGGCTGATAGGCAGACAGAAACAGGGAGAAATAAAAAAGAAAAAATAATCAGTGGGTGTCTTTTTTTCCCTATGGTTCCTGGGATGTCTGCCGTCAAAGTGCAGACAGTGTTCATCCCTTTAGGACCAGAATTTTTCCATCTTCCTGGGAGAGCAATAGGCTCTGCAGGAAAGCAAATCCCCCCGAGACATTTGTGCCTGCGCCCTGCAAAGCTGGCACCCGTCGTCTGACTGTGCAAACCCATCACATCCACAGCCGGCATCCCTCCAGCATCCTCAGCATCACTCCAGCAGTGTTTCCAGAGAGCCACAGAGCCCCGGGAGCAGCTACGGTGTGGGGCTGGGAGACCTTGAGGATGGCATCTCGCCGCAGGCATGCATGGAGGGCAGACCCCCCAGGATTAGCTCTGGATCATGTTCACCACGCGCTCGGGGCGGCTGATTCCTTCACTGCTCGCAGCCACGGCCGGGTTTGGTACCTGATCCCAGATGACATGACCGGGATGTCACACCGGCATCTCCTCTCAGTTCATGTCAGAAATGTGTCACTGCCAGCTCCTCGGGCAGGGGGACCTGCAGAGAGCGTCCATCGGGCTGTCACGCAGCCTCCCGTTCCTCAGGGCTGCGTGGCAAAATGAGTGGTCATCACCAGAGACATCTCTTCTCTCTGGGCTCGGTAGCCTCGCGCCCACCCGCCCTTTCCAAGCACAGCCACAAAGGGACAACGCTAAAGAGGTGCCAGTCCTGATGGCCACCACTCCAGTCCTTCCCCAACCAGACAGCCCAGCCAAAGGACATGTTGCTGCCCTAGCAACTTCAGGCAGCAGAGGGGAGCTGGGATGCTCAGCGAGGACGATATCAACGTGGCACTCTTGCCCAAACCGGGGGAACAACAACAGCAACCTTGACTGTGTTCAAAACAAACTGCAAAACCCATTTCCACCCTCGCTGAGCCATTCACAGCTTGGTTGGGTTCTCAAGTCACAAGAGATCTCTAGTTCCTGCCTGTCACTTAAGAAGCCAAACAGAGAGCTCAGTTTTTAGGCTATGGAAAGCAAATTTTCAGCCGTTTTCAAAGGTGGCCTAGAAAACACAGACTAATTCTGCATAGCCATAAAGCGAGTCCCTCAGGAGCACAGCGCACAGTTCAAACACCCCTGTCTCCCTCTGCCTGCCAGCTGACACTTACTGAGTGGGTCTGATCAGAGGATGCAGGTGTGAAAATTCCCCGGGATGTAGTGAATCCCTCCTCGGCAGAGCCCACGCAGCTCTCGGCCCCACATTCAAGTGCTCTGGCCCTGTTGACCACTGGTGCCAACAATCCCAGGCTGACCCCAGCAGCTGGGCTCTGCCTTTGCAGCAGGGAGCAGGCAAAACCTTGCATGCAGCAGGCATCCGTGGCCAGCTCTGCATGCCCCATGCCAAAATGGGCTCTTCCCCAAAGGAGGCACAAGGGCACTCCGCAGGGCTTGGGAAGACAGTCGCTGCTGGGAATAGCCAAAGCAGAGGGGATGTATCCCTATTCCTCCAGCCATGCCTCCCCCAGCATGCATGGCCCAAGGCTGGAATAAGGCACATCATCACCATCCTCATCCCACTGCACACAGCAAGACAGTCCCCTCCACACCCACACACCCACAGAGGCATCTGTGGGAACATCCCGTGGTATCAGCAGGGTGGCTTCTTCTAGGGGCTAGGAAGGAAGGAGAGAAGGATGGAGACAGCGCAGAAACCCGAGCCTTTGTTTCCCAGCACTCAGCCATGTTGCACACTGTCGATTAGGTACTGGAGACCAGCCACTTCCTACCATTCCCTCAAGCTCTTGCAGCAATAGCAGGCACTCCTTTAACCTCTGGCATTTGGGGACAGAAGGAGGCAGAAGTCAGTCAGAGCCTACAGAAATGCAGCAAGCCGCAGGAAAGATCTCCCCTTTGCAAGGAAACAGTCCCCTAATGGGCTCCCCAGCCAGCGCTTATCTATGTGAACCATTTGTTTCCTCCCCAAGCTCTCAGCTTGCTCTGCCACATCACCCATCTACCTCATTGCAAGCAGAATGAGTCTGATGGGTCCCAGCCTAGCACCCACTCATGAGCCCTCTGTATTTCTACTCTGCTCCTCAGTGCCACGTCGTCAGGAAGCCCAGCCTGGGCATGGTGCAGGACCACAACTGCTTTAAACGTTTGTACAAGTCCAGACTCATGCATGCAGTTTGCCCGTTGTTTTGGAGAGCTCCAGTACACTTCTGCATAAGATATATTAAAACTTACGCTGGTTACAGCACATTCAGCCAAGTGGCCACTGGGGCCAGGGTGATGCCTATGAAATGCATCACAAACGGACTGAAGGAGTATGTTCCCCTGAGACGCTGGTCCGAGTGGCAACTTGGGACATGTCTGCAGCAGCCTGGGGAGATCCTGCACGGTCCCATGAGGACACCACAGAGACAGCATCTCCTCCTCTGGCTCTTAAGCAGAGTCTCCCACAGCACTGCACATAGTACATGACCTCTCAGTTAAAGCAAGGACCAAATAAATCTTAAAAGACATTTTTTCCCCAAGTCCTGGCAGTGGGGAAGTCAAATGCTGTTTTGCAAGCTGTCCCCAGAGCGAGACAGACCCGTACATGTTCACAGGCATAGCCAGCCTGCATCCATACAGCCTTGTCCCCACCACCTCCACAAGCACGTACACAGATATGCATCCTTCACTTGGTCTCTTACGGAACAGAGTGCCACAGACCAACGTCACCAATTATTACCTTCCAGAGGCTGAAGCACACACCACAGACCTTTGCTTCCAAGTTTCTCTGTGCCCAGGGCCATATGACAGTGGCTGGGACCACTCCTGAGAGTCATCAGTACATCTAGTGGCTTAAACAGGACCCAAGCCAGCCACCATCCAAGCCAATGTAATCCATGATACTTTGAGTTGTCAGGCTCTCTTTCACTCCCTGTTCAGTGTTACACAGCATGCTAGACTGTCAGCCTTGAGCTTTGAATACCAGGAGTCTGGATCCCCAAAATTGCTAAGCCTGACTCCAAAAAAACAAGTATTTGGAGGGATTTTTTTCAGACCGGTTAATGCCTAAATCCTGTGAGATCTTTGACTTGTTTCCAGAGTTTTCCCTGCAATGATAATGTCCCTAAATACATTCCCTGTTAGCATCATTTTGTTACCTTTAAGTGAGAACTGAGACTTTCAAACAGCCCTTGATTATAGTTGCTGGGGGTTTGCAACAGACACCCCAAATACCAAGCTTTGAACTAAAACCCCTGTGAGTCACTCTGGTCCAGCCTTGCCAGCTGCTCTTCTACCCAAAAGGCACCTGCCCTTGAGAGCAGGATAGTAGAAGAAGGGAGGAAAGCTGGCAAACAGCAATTTCTGGGACTACGAATTAAATCAGGAGGAACAGTCCCAAAAGCCTCCCCTAGCCTTGGCCACCAGCAGCAGCTACTCATGAAGCTCCCACCGAATTTGTTTGAGTGAGAGTCAGAAGAAAAGACACGTTGCTCGTGCCTCGCTAAATTTTCTGCTAAGCCTGTCAGCAAGGCATGCTCAGCCGTGGCTGCCCAGTGTATGCAAACCTGGCCTGGCACCCTCTCCTTTGCATGGCTTCCTGGACATCTCCCTCTGCTTCCCGCTGCCCTCCCTAAACCACAAAGCCAGCACCGCCACTCGCAAGGTGCGTGCCATGCCAGAGGCAGCGAAGGCATGCTCCTCGCGGCCTCCCTGCCCCAGGCCTTCTGCCAACACCGTCCCAACATGGGGCACGCAGGCAAAAGAGCTGCCGGAAGAATCCACGCCAAGCGGCGCTGAGCACGACCCTTCTGCTTTACAATGGTAACCTGAATCCTAAATACTGGATTTCTAGGCACGCATTAAAGCCATGAGACAATGGAGACAGTGAGGCTGGGGCTGGCTGCAAGCCAGCACCGTGCCGGCCCCACCAGCACCCGATGTTTCCCATTTCCTTCTTTATTCGCCCTGGTAGAGAAGGTGCATGCCCAAGCCCCCCCGTGACTTGGGGACTGTGCATGACTCCCCCCCCCAGAAGGTGGATGCCCGAGAAGACCCGGAGAGGTGGTTGTCTTCCTCTCTCTCTCTCTCTCTCTCTCTCTCATACGAGCATTGCTTCTCCTTTAATTGGTTTCATTCATGGCAGCCCTTCGCTAAATGTAATTATGCCAGGCTATCTCCATCTGTCTGTGTTCAGGAAGAGCCATTGCTCTCAGTGTTTTTATTTTCAATCTTTATTTCTGCATTAATCCCCCCTCTGCAGCTCACATGCACAACAATGTCCAGGACCTCCTGAGGACATACAGGCACCAAATGAAGAGCGGGATTTGTCCCTGGGTTTCTCCTGGCTGGAGGATGTTTCTTCACGGGGAAAGCCCCATACCTCAGTCGCTCTCTGTAACCACCTCCATCTCTCAACGACACCTGCATGAGCCAGTCCTTTTGCAGACACCCAAGGGCTGCCTGGGAGCCCAAGCAAGAGGAGATAGCTTGATTTTGTCTGCACCCAGAGACACAGAGCATCTCTGCCCTGTCTTCCCAAACCCAGTACATAAAGGTAGCAAGGAGATGTCTGCTCAAGCTGACATGGGCCGCTTTTCACATGAAGCCAGCATTCAATCCTACACAAACTAACAAGCTAATTTTCCTATCCAGGAATGCAGACGAGGCGAACATAGCTGAGCACAGGGATTAACAAACCTCAGCTCTGCAAGGGCAGCTGATAGCTGCATGGCTGAGGCTGCAAAGTGCCCAACGCACCCAGAAGCGTTTCGTCCCTTGGGGTACATTACCCAACGTCCTTACGCCTTCCTCAGCCAGGGTAGGTAGATCTTGGGGGGAAACACAATGCTAAAGGAGTTGTTGGTTTACCGAGAGACCAAAGCCAGCGACACAGACCCTGGGCAACCAAGCACCATCTGGTGACCGCCGACTCCCGACACAATAGCCCACATTGGCATGTTTATGATAGAGACCAGAGGCGGATTCCCATTATCCCCATCAGATCCTGTGATGTGGTTTCAGGAGAAGGACCACGAGAAGCAGATGGGATGGCAGAAGAGAAAAGAACGCAGCGAGACAGACAGACAGGAGAGATTTATACGAAGCTAAAGCGCATACCCATAAACATGGGATAAGTAAATAGCATGTAAGTATGAAATTAAATGCGGGGAATCTATGGCATCCAGTAAACAGTCAAATGTCTCCTTCACCTCTTTTTCAGTTTATCATCGGCATTTTAAAATGAGATATTTATGCCAATAAGTAACCCAGTTGTATATTGTAACCCTGCAAATATTGACTGGGATCTGAGAGATTCGTCCCGACAGACAATTCATTTTTACAGTTATTTTTGGACTCCCAGCTTTCGTGGAACACTGGCTTTCTGTGTTGGATTTTATGCCCCTGAAATGTATTTACAATGCATGGCATCTGTATTGTGCATTACACACTTAAATCATTGCTTTTCATTCATCGCTTATAAAAAAAAATACTGCAATATCCTGAAGCTCCAAATACTCAAATTCAAAATATTACTGCTGCATTTTCAGAGTAATACTATAACATAATGTTGCGTTTTTAGATAAAGGAGGGAAAATTGATCACGAGGAACATGGATTCCCAAGATCTGGGAAGAAGGGGAGTTTGGATTTCACACCACGATAAATGAAAAAAATAAAAATGAAAGCTGAAAACCCCACAAAGGTTTATTTTCTAAACAAGAACATAGAAACATTTTGTCATTTAAACAAAGGGAGGAGGGCGGGGGAGGCTCCGCATCCCTGGCTTGCTCTCTGCAACGGACAAATACTATCAGAAACAAAAAGCATGGCATAGTTAGCAGGAGCGGAGCTCAGCGCTTTAGATTTAATGATATGTATTTAAGTTCCTTTTAGGGGAAGCCTTCTGCAATCGTTGGGGGGGGGAATCATGGTTTTAAAGGCTTCTGTCATTGTTGCCTACGAGCCGAAGAGAAAGGCGCTTTCTTTGTCATCCGGGGGTTTATGGAAACACCTTAATGTGTCCTTTTCATAGGTGAAGCAAGGCGCACAAAGCAGCCGCGTGCCAACGCGTCCCCCCCGCCACCGGCAAAATAAATAAATGGAGGAACGCGGGGACGGCGGCCGTCGTAATCCCCCGGCAAAGCGGCAGCGAGGATGGTCTGGCGGGGTAAATATCGCACGTCTCCTGCCAAACCCCGCGTGGGCTATTGTCCCGCCACCCCTTTTAGATGTCATTAAGGATTTTTCGCATACAACCAAACGAGCGGAGGGGATGAACGCGCTTGCTCCTTCCCCACCAGTTGGAGAAGCCATGACGAGGCGGCTGGGA
>NW_008824243.1:10670371-10674820 GCF_000699105.1 Pygoscelis adeliae | reverse complement strand
GGCAGCGGGGAGCAGCAGCAGCCATCCTGCAGGCCCACAATGAAAGGGGGGCCCTGGGGGCGAGGGAGTCGCCATGGCGGGCCAGAGTGTGCTCAAGGCCTGGCTAGCGGCCATCTTAGCCCGGGCCTCGCTCACACAGTGCCAAGGCATCGGGCACGCAGCGCTCCCACAGCTTTTACCCCAGCTCTCCTGACTGGAAAATCATAATACACCTCTCCTTCACGAGGCAGCACAAGTTGCCCGGGGCCACAGAGGCGGCTGCGCCCTCACCATGGCTTTCCCCTCAGACGTGAGCGGTGCAGGAGCAAAGGCAGGGTTAGCCCTGTGCAGGCAGCCACTTTTGGGGCACAACTGCCCGCCTGAACGTGCCCCGATGAGTCCTGTAAGCTGCCAGGCACTGGGCTGGCGTCCTGACTGGAGTCTGACCCTGGAAGACGCGGCCTGAACAGGTACAGCAATACAGGTTGGCAGTCCGAGAGCTATGAGAGAAAACGTCGCCTGCCTGGCCATCAGAGAGCGAGTTATGGGCAAATTCTGCCTTTCTCCTGGCCGAAACAAAATAAATCCCAAACCAAAACTGCAGAGACACCAGTAAAGAAGATGCGAGCTTCCTAACTCTTAGTTTAATACACATTTAAAACAAGATCAGTTAGAAAAGCAAAAGGCACGGTTACACAGACAACACGGACAAAGCTACACCTGCATTTCCCACTCCACGGGAGCTTTGCAGTGGAAACATCAGAGTTGTTCAGTTCTTCAAATGAGCAATACTAAATACCAACCGAGGAACCCTCACCCGGGGTCCCGGGCTGTCCTCAGATAGGCTACAGCTATTACTGACATTAAAGTAGTATTTGGGGAGCGTTTCACGTGTCTTTAGCCACAACGGGGCTATTTCACACGGTGCAATAGGCACATGACGCACATTGAAAATTTGGCGTCTGCTCCAGTACTCTGTGGAGAACCAGAGCACGAGGGTGATTGCAACCGCACACAGACAGGGCCGTGTTATACATCTCGGTTAGACAGTGAAACATAAGGGATGGCAGGCTAGCTGCTCTGCTCCGGGGTTGTCTACATGGAAACCCACACCATTATAATGACAGCACTATAGGTCAACCGCTACTGCTCCTCGCCACGCTGGCGCACATCTCCACTCTTAAACTGGCTTTCTCCAGTTTAGCTTAAATGGCTTCCAGCGTGACATAACCGGTACACAGGAGAGTCCTGCCTTCTGCTAAAGTAAATATCCACGGAGGTTGTACGTGTACAGCTCCTTGCTTTAAAATCCGCCCCCAACCGTACGTCTGTAGCTAGACCTGGCCTTCGGCTACCGTTTCTGTACTCCGCACACTTCTGGGCTGTTCACAGTGCCCGTGAAACACTATTACACCCTGCTTCCCTTGGGTGCTAATCCTGCTTGTCAACCCAAAGGCAGAAGCAGACGGTGGCTTGGCATTTTGATTACGTTGTGATCTGTTTGAACCTTCCAGACTCTTTTGATGTCTGTGCAAATTTGAAAGGGGGAGCCTTCATCCTCCACAATGAAACTCCGCTATCGCATGGTGAAACATCTCGGGACTCCTACGTCCGTAGCCATTGCTAGATTTGAAGTGGGGAGGGAAGTTATGGCTCCTCCAGGAAGAGTCTGAATTTCAGACTAACCAGTTCTGGCCCTGAGCGGAGAACACCACGGGGACAGCATGTTGCTTTTCAAACAAATGCATGCGTAGGGGAGCATGCGCATGCACAGAGACACCATATTTATACAAATAGATGCATTCATAGGAAAATGCAAATAGCATCCTCTTCCGTCCCAGGCTCCCTTAGAGCTCCTGACATCCCAAGGTTTCAGAGGAGTACAATCGAGCTTCAGATCAAACATTAGCCCTGCGGGGGCTCCCTCAGGGAAGCAGCCGTGCACCGGGGTCTTTTCCCCGCTTCCGCGCGAGGTTTTCCGACCCGGCCTTCCTTGGGTGCTCTGTTCTGACACACGTACAACACACGCGCGCGCATGCAGAGCCTTGCTAAAAGGTGCTCTGGGAATTGAGCTCCGCTTCCTCCTTCTTCTAAATCAACTGTCATAAACCAGCTTTTGTTTTATTTTTAACAAAGCGACAGAAATAATCTCCACGCACAGCCCTTGCCACTCCCACGGCCCTGTCCTTTGGCACAACAAGCTGCCCAGGGTACCCCGAGGACAGGGGCATGGGAAGACAGCAGGGTAAGAAAGACCAGGAGAGGCTGCTTTCTGCTGCACAGAAATCCGCTCCTCCTCTCTTGAGCCCATTACCTGGGCTCAAGTAATTACTCCCAGGCAGCGAGGCAGTGGGATGGGAAGGGGGCTGGATGGTGGGTAAGGCACTCCCAACCTCCCCGACCCAATCTCCAGCTGGCCCCTTCATCCCCAGCCCACTGAGGTGCCCACTTTCGACCTGCATTTTACCTTGCGCTCTGCAAACCACGGTTTCTCTCGCTCTTTGGTACCAGCAAGAGGTGACCGCCGCAGCACCATTGCAGCAATTGATGGGCTGACATGCAACTTGTGACAGCCCGAGCTCTGCCTGCCTGTGGCGCATCCCTCTCTCCAGCCTAGCCAAGGACCGGTGCCTCCTCCTCCTCCTCCTCCTGTCCCATTCGCCTGGGTCCAGGACTCAGACATACGGAGACATTTCTTGATGAAACCTATCAGTGAATGAGTGGCAGCTGAGCAGGTACCGAGCAAGACGCGGGGCCAGACAGCAGCCAGGGGGGAAGGCAGCGGGTGGAGGGAACGTGCCTCGGGAGGAATACTCACAAAGGGCTGCTTTCATTAATAAAACATTCCCCCCTCGGTCGCCTTTTGATTTGGGTGTAAGAATTAACCCCATCTGCCCAACAGCACGCTACCTACCACGTAATCTCTGCTGAGGAAGGCCGTCTGACGTGTCCGCTCAATTGCTACGCTTCCCCCTGCCCACACTCCTCGGCTCTCCAGACCCCCTCCAAACAGCTCACCAGCCTCGCTGGGTCTGCCCTGTTGAAGAGATCCTCTTCCCACAACATAGATTAGACCCAGTGAAAATAGGCTTAGTGAAAATACCATTTCACTATTAATGCCCCCCCCCGCCTTCACACTCTCTCACACCCAGAAAGATTATAACAAATCCTGGTCACCTTTTGCCCCTGCTAACTACTGCTCCAGTCTTTGCACTGCACGCTTTCTACCGCGAGTAGAGAGCCGGGCACAGGGTAGCACTTATATATATACACACACATATATCTAGTCAGCATTGGAGATGTTCAGCCGCAGAACACAGATCTCCCTGCACAGCATCTCGCCTTGTCACGATACCCCAACCAGTCCCTCTCTGCTGTAATTGCAATGCCTGGTCCTTGGGCATCAGCTGAAAGTTGCAGCAAAACCTGCGTTGGTTTAAGCATGATCTGTCCGTTCAAAATTGGTGGGGGGTTCCTTTTACATCACTGAGACATTTCTATTCTCTTTCTGTTTCAAGTAAAACCGAGATGCAGAGACGCCTTCGAACAGACAGCCCCTTCATTTTTCCAGAGGTGTGTTTTAATGAGTGACTCGCCTTCCAAAAAGGGGCCGGTGGAGGGGAAGGACAGCAGATTCTCCACACAAATTCAATAGCTGGTAGGTTGCCATGGGCTAAAGTATTTCTTTGCACACAGGAAGGGAAGGGACTCCAGAGCACTAAGGGTTTTGCCTCCCATGAGTTATAGCTCTACCCTTCAAGAGCGGAATAAATGCTTTATCCCATTGCAGCCTGCGATGTATTCTACATAGATGGATTGATTTCCCCTATTGTTCTTAATAAATCCTGGCGCATGAAGAAACTCACTGCACAGCCATTTTTCCTGCCTTGTTCTACCTTGCAGAAGTAATAAGGGTCAGATGTGACTGCAGTGGGAAGCAAAGGCCGTACGCGAGGCGGTACTTTGCTGGATGCAGTGGGTGTGCTCGCAGGGGCTCGGTGGGTGCAGACAAGCAACGCCCTTTTCTCGGTTTATTCCCCCTTCTAGTCTAAGCTGAGGAAAAGGGGAACCATGGCTGGGTACCACAGCATCGGCGTGGCTCCAAGGGGAGCAGTTGCTCTACAAGCTGAGCCTGCATGAGCCCCCCTGCTCTGCACGGGGACAGGCAAGGCTCTGGCCCTCTCCAACCGGAGCTCTCACAATGGCTGATAAATACAGGGCTGAGCCCTGCACCTCTGTAGAGCCTCCCTGAGCACACTCTACTCCCTGCTGTGCCCTGTCCATCAGACCTGCCCCTGCCCACGTCCCAGCCGAGAGAAGCCCACACTGCCAGCCCGGGGGCTCCTCTGGTTTCTAAAAACCAAAAAAAAACCCCAAAACGCCAAACCATCGCCTTCTCAATGACTCCCAACTGCACAATTCAGACCCCCAGGTTGTTGTTGAAAGGCTCTCTCCCTCCCTACCGCCTTT
>NW_008824243.1:10666712-10670336 GCF_000699105.1 Pygoscelis adeliae | reverse complement strand
CTCCAGGAGGGTGTTTGCTGGCCACAGCTTCACTGGTGCCCCGCAAGGAAGCACTGCTGGGCTCCAGGAAGCAGGTGGCTTTGCATGGACCTGCCTTGGCCACCTGCCTCCAGCTCCGTCCAGGCTCCCTGGATTATCGCTGCTGGCCTTCTCTAGCAGCAGCTAACAACTGGCCCTGTTTCAAAAGCCTGGCTGGGAAATTTGGCTGCGGGAGGGAGGGATCAGGTAAAAGAGCTGGTCTCCCATGCACGAGTTGGACTCGATCCTTCAGCAAGACTCCCAGGGACTCACCTCTCCTTGCTCGGGTGGAGACGTCCCAGCCCTTCCCAAGGCATCCCACTCCGCGAACTCGCAGTCATGTCTGATTAAGGAAAAGAGAATTTATCTCAATTAGAAAGAGGCTCCCATATGTATGTATGGATGTCAAGTAATTACCAAATGTCACTCATGGCTGGAAAAGAGACCTTAAATTTGGGACTGTGCAAACTCGCACGCAGAATTGCAAGTGAGTTACGGACCTTGGCATGCTTCAGAGCATACCTTGTGTGGATGCTTTCAAGCCCGTCCCCTCGGCTGAAATACACCCAGCCACGTAAAATACAGCCAGACACAACCCCGTTCTCTAATAAGGAAATAAAGCCGAGCGGACCTGTGTTGCCAGAGCCCAGAGAGCAACACTGTCTCTTTAATTTTCTCCCTGGCTATCTCATCCTTTGCACAAACTCTTTCCTCCCCGTGGCTTCTTCCAGCCTGATGGGCAAAGTGGGAAAACATCATTAGGGAGGAAAAATAATTTAGTTTGTTAATCAGTATCCAGTGGTGGGAAACAAGAAAGACAGAGAGCAGGGCTGGCGGTTAGGGCTTAGGAAGGGCCAGCACAAAGCCCACCATTCATGACATCTGGGGCTGGGATTCTCATTGAATTAAACAGACACAAAGAGCAGAGGCATTTCATGCTCTCTTCACAAGAATTATCATATCTCCCTGGCACTAGGAAACCTTCAGCACGGGAAAGGGGGAGAGAGAGAGAGAGAGAGGGGAAAGCGGGCAGGCTGGGTAGAAATATGGGGCAGGGTAGAGGAGGCTTTGTTCCAGGGTTGGATTTATGGATGGGATGCGGCGCGTTGCTTTGCGGGGAGAGACAGGGCCCTGGTGCTCTGGGTCTAATAAGAATCAGCAAATGTGAAACAGGGGGCCCCTGTGTACCATGAAGCAGGGAAACCCGCGTTTGACAAGCCAACAGAATAACCGCTCGCGTCTCAAGGCTGTGGAAGGATGCTGACGTTTGTACGAGATGTGTCGTCTTGTGTGTGTGTCAGCGAGGAGGGGGGAGAAGGGGAGCGTCGAGGAGTATAAACAAGAGACCAGGCAGCATCGTTCAGTCATGAAAATTAATTAGCTAATGTGCAAACCACGGCTGCCTCTTCCCACTGCCCTGCAAGCACTTCCCATAAAGCTACGGTGTGTGCGGGGCCTGTGACTGGGAATGACAGGGGCAGATTAGGCAGCTCCTTGGGACACAAGCCTGGCAGCAAGAAACCCACAGCCCGTGCAAAAGAAGTGAGAAGGGGACAGTTAGGGTCCTTGGGGAAGGGGCAGAGCCCCGGGGCCAGGAGAAAGAGAAACGGAAGAGACCAGGCACCAAGCTGTGACCGGGCATCATGTTGCTGCAGCAGCAGAAGTTGGGGTGGATCTGAAAAACCAGCCATTAACGGGGTCTGGTGGGGAGCAAAATCATTTAGGGTTTAGACCGCAAGCTCTCTGGGGTAGGACCTGTCATCTCCTGCAGGTTCACACCGCGGAGGCCCGTCCTACTTGGTCTCTGGGCATCACCAGAGGATCCGCTTTAAATACTAATTGCTCCATGACCAAGACCTGTGAGCTGCTGGGAGCCTCCCTACATCATTACCTGTGGGAAGAGGGGACAGATCTCTGACCTCACGTCCCTGGGGTAATTTGACCTCATGCACTGGTGCCACAAGCGAATATTGCTAGCCGGTGATGAAGATGAGAAACTCCTGACCGACTTCATGTGCCCCATCCCTAAGCTTTCAGATCCTGCTACAATATCGTGCTTATTCTTCGCTGGGAGCAACCACAAGAGAATGAGGGTGCAGGTGGCAATTACCCAGGGGAAAAGGGCACAAAAAGGGAATGAGGAGATGCAGAAAGCAATTGGCAGGGAAAAAATAAAGAGAGAAGCCTCTTCGACATGGGATGTGCGCGGTGAACAAGGTACGCGCTGGAAACAAAGGGATGCAAGGAGAGAGGAGAGGCTGGGATGGGCATCTCGGCAGACATGTAGGTAAAAGTTGAAAAGGAAGCACTAATTAGCACCCAGACCATCACTTTCCATTAATAGCTTGTCACCGTTTCCTTGATGTTGCTGAGAGCAGGAAAGTTGGTATGTGTGATGCTTACCTGTCTCTATCTCATTAACAGAAGTCAGGGTGAGAACAGACGTTTATTGCCTGCATCCAGATAGACAGGCCCTTTGCTGAACTGAGATGCAGGAGAGAGGGGGAAAGTTACGAAAAAGACGCTCATGAAACACAAGCCCATACCCACACGATGGAACCCCAAACGCAGGACACTTAGATACCTGTGCCGATGCAGGAACAGCCCCAGGCAGGTATCAGGCTCCAGGAGTCCACAAGGCACAAACGCTAGTTCAAATAATTATAACCCAGGGCAAATACACCGCTGGTCGGGGGAAAATGCTCCAGTATCAGCACAAGGTATGTGCAAGGGGCCATGACTGCATTACACCTGGGAAAGTAAAACAAAAGACTGCCTACTTCCCCAGACAAATTTGCTCAGCCAGAGTCCACTCCGCTAGAAAACAGACAGCCAAATGTCTTATCGCAAGCCAGAATGGAGAAACTCCCCCGGTAAACAAAGAAAAAAGAAAACAAAAAAAAGCCAATTCAAGCAAAGATAAATCTGCGTTGCATGTAATCACCTCCGAAGTAATTCTTCCAGCAGTTAAAAAAAGAGATTAGATCTCCTATGGAATACACAAAGGCCTCTCCTGTCCCTCCAACATGTGCAATGGCTCCTGTTAGCGACGCTGGAAAGAGGGAGTGTGCAAGGCAAGGCAAGGACGCCAAGCAGCAAGTATCTGCGAGCTGGTAGCACACGTCTGCTGGTGCGACGAGAGGAGCCGGCTTGCGCGTGCACATTCCTAGGGACACCCTCGCTTTCACAAGCACACAAATTCACTACGCAAGCTGAAGGTTCCTCAAGAGCAGGAGCCCAAACCTCCCTAGGAGTGAATGAGGCAAAACCGAAGGCAAAGAAAACATCAAGGCTGGGGCTGGAGGAACAAAGGCTTCCCCCTCTCAGCTTGGAGGCATCTTCTTGGCCATTTAGCTCAGATCAAGTGTAGGATCTGTTGACTCCCCCATCTATTCAAACGAGCGCTTTCAATAGTCTGCTAGGTCTTTTCTGCTCTACAGCTTCTCTACCCCTGTATTTGCCATCCCTGACCAACGCAGTTAATGCCACACGCAGAAATACTGCCCTGAAGAGCCCTCGTTTAGATTGCATGGTCAAGCACTTCAAAGTTAGGAAGTGTCCAATTTATGGCTGTCCGTGCAACCTTAATTCCACCTCGCTGTGCAG
>NW_008824243.1:10661038-10666652 GCF_000699105.1 Pygoscelis adeliae | reverse complement strand
AAAGAGGGAGCGAGCTAAAAATAGGCTGTGACCGTGTCATTACAGCCTCGTAAGGGCACGGGCAGGGAGAGGCTGAATTAACATCTCATGGTCAAACTGCAATCGGGTGCCCCCCGACTTGCCAGCGCTTGCTTTGGTGCCTTCAACCATGTACATTTTTAATATACAGAAATCACATGCATTCTAAACATACAGAAAAATGCATTATTTATAGCTAATAAATAATAGATTGTTTATACAAGCAAAAAGAAAAACAATTGTAGGCAAGTGTAACAAATTCCCCACCCTCCAACCCCGCACCCATCCCCGCCTTCGTCCTGCGCGGGCAGAGCGATTTCAAGCCCCGAGCCTCGGCACAGATTTCTGCCACTATGAAATGCAGGACTAATGTTATCTGGCAGCGGCAGAAGGCTCCTCTCCCGGGGCCGGCGGGGAAGGGGGACCGCTGGGGCTGGCAGTGCCCAGGCCAACGCACCCACACCCCCCTACACTTTTTCCTCCCGGCGCCAGGACCCGGAGGATGTTTTCTCCCAGGAGATGGAGCCGTGCTGGAAGAATATGAGCTAGAGGTGGAAGGGGGTCGTGGAGTTGGCCGTAACTGTCCTCCCGCCTTCCCCAGCTGGTCCAGAGCTCTGCAATACAGTGGTGGGAGTCCAGGGCTTCACCCTGCTCGTGGTCTGTTATTATTATTCCAGGGAAACAATAAATTATAATTTCCACCCACCCCCCCAAGAGGCAACCGAAGGGAAATCGTGATTCCGAACAATTCATAATTCAGCTAAACCTGAAAGGAATTTAAGGGACAAAGAATAGGCATTTCTCAAGCCGAAGAGCTTCCCCCGGCCGAATTTCAAGGGCCCGCAGTGAACAATGGGAGTGTCAGAGGTGCTCAAAAAGAAAAAAAAAGTTCAAGAATCTTTACAATAAAAAGTGTTAGGCAACACAGAGGTCAGAGCCAGCTCCTCCTATAATAAATAGCACGACTATCCTACATTAACTATAGGAGACATTTTAATGCAGTGCCTCGGCTTCGTGCTAATTATACTTTTTCACCATATTTTGAACCTAAGAAAGAATGTCATCAGTTAATTATAACAGATGAGGGAGTGTGAAGACTTCCTCAATAAATAATGCCTTGATATCTCATATCCAACAAGCTGCGTGCACTGCTCTGAAGGTGCCCAGAAATATGTCCTCTCAGGAAATATATCAAGAAATGATGGTCCCATAAGCTGGCTTTGTTTCCAAGCCTTGATTTTCGGCCCAATAATTAAGCGATTTTTATGGATCGGGGAGAGTAAAGGTCGTGGGACTGCTGGAACCGTGCCAGAGAGTCAATGTTTAAAAATAAATAAATTCCCAAATCAAAATGAGATACAAAAGACCTCAGCAAATTCCCCCCACGGCCGCACACGCGAACACACAGAAGCGATTTGGTTTCTGGACCCAGGTCCCATCCTTCCTTGGCTCCCGACATCTCCACAGGAGTCTGGCGTGCACAGAAAAAGCCTGGTTTTAATGAAAACAGGCCACCGATGCCAGCGTGCCACCGGGAGCCAGCCACCGCCAGCCACCTGCCCCAGGCAGATGCCAGCGTGCCACCGGGAGCCAGCCACCGCCAGCCACCTGCCCCGAGGAGGAGGGACCCCGTCCCCCTGCTGCCGTGCCACCCTGGGCACAGCCTCCCACTGCACCCATCCCTGCCGAGGCCGGTGGGCGTCCGGGTCGTTACGAAGGTTCCTCAACTAAACCACCTTTCTTTCAGCTCCCTTCCCCACCCGGCACCCCTCACTTCCCCCTCTGAAGAGCCGGGATTTGGCGTGGGAAAGATGTCTTTGGGCTTTTCACAAATCCAGTATCCCCTTGAACCAAAACCAATTAGCCTGGCCCAAGGTCCTGCCATTGAAGGACTGTCCCTTCTTTTCAAACCCCCGGGGGCTCAATTGCTCTAAGGAGCCTGGATGTGAATGAGCAAAGCCCACTTAAAGTGGTACTTAAGGCCAGACCAGGGTGAAGGAAAAGAGAAAGCCTCTATAGGAACAGCAAGCCGAGTTTCCAAGAGACAGCTAACTGCCGGAGATTGTGTTCTTTTGCTCCCCCCCATTTTCTTTTTTGTACCCCCACTCCTGAGCTTTTGAGGCAAACGCTCCTAACCAAACCTGAGACCCTGAATAAATATTAGACGGCACCTGAAAACGTGAAAGCCAGAGCCCCATCCCGACTCTTTGAGGATGCCGGGAGCCCGGCCGCGGGCAGCGTGATGGCTCAGCCTCGTACCAGCACAAGCTCTGGTCCCGAACACGTGCGCCCAGAGGGATGGAGGGAGGGAGGATGAGCAGCCCGAGACGACGCTTTTGCAGCTGGGCTCTTGGCAAACGCTTTCCCCAGGCGACCGGACTCGTGGGCATGAAATGCCGAAATCCCCAACCTGGAAAGGGCGACTCCCGGCATCACGTGGCGGGGAAGCCAGCACGGGCAGCCACACGGCCATCTTACACTCGCGGCCCCCGAGGCTTTCCAGAGGCTCAGGGCCGCGATGTGGCAGCACCGGTGGCAGGGGGGACACGCGGTACCCACACCACGCACGATGTGCGTGCACCGCCACGTGCCAGCACCTCGGCGCTCGCAGCGGGCAGAAGCTCCCATCACCTGCACAGATGCCAAATTAGCAACTTCCCTCCACCGAGATGTGAGAAAGCGTGTTTCCAGCACACAGCCGCGCATCCCTCCCCGCTGCAGGAGCAACACCCATCCGCAGCCACAGGTAAGATGGACCCTCCAAGCCCCTGGGCTCTGCCCCTTCTCCGGCGACACGGACAAAGCCAGGGCAGAGCAGCAGGTAAAGGGAGGCACCGTCCGCCTGCGTCAAGGGTGCGGGGAGGGGGTGGGAGCCGAGAGAGACAAAAGAAATGGCTGAGCCCAGCCTCAAGCGTCGAACGCGCCATTGCCAGGCGATTCCGCAAAAATGCCCATTGATGGGATTTCATCCATAACTGAGCGGGAGAGCTCGCGTGGCCCGGCTCCCGAGGTGGCTCCTTCGAACGGCCGGGATCGAACAGCGCCTTCTCCACCTACCCCCAAGCCTGGGCAGCTTTGGCTTCCCCGGGTATCTGGTACAAAGCCCCTTCACCTCACGCCTCGAGCCAAACCTGCTGCATGGCAGCCAAGTTTTAGGAAAAGATGGGAAATAATGAGTTGGAGCGCGCGATGTCCCAGGACATCACTTCCCCGGGGTGAAACCTACAAACGGTATTTTCCATTTATCCCCCAACGGCACACGCCGATTCTTCCGTTTCTGGCTCCCTCTGCCCATCCCCAGCTCTGCCTGAAGAACAAAGACATCAGGGCCCAGCTCCTGAAACCTCACCCACGTCTGGCCTAACGCTGTATCCTATCGCTCCACCGGGAGAGCGCCACCGAGGAGAGAAACCCACCAGCAAAGACCACCAATGCCAGGACTTGGGCTCTTCTCCCTGCACAGCCAAAAAAGACGCCTTCCCTTCTGGGTTTGGGCTGTGCAGGGGAAAAGATCCAGCTGAAGCCAACAGCTACGCAAACAGGGCAAGGGGCTAAGCCACAAAGGGACCCGCGTGTAGCCAAAACCCATCCCTGGTCCAAAGACGGACCCTTGGGGACCCTCCTTCCACTGCGGCGCTAAGAAAAAAAAAAAAAAAAAAGACAGAAAGCAGAGACCTGACGGCGGGCTGCCAGGGACTCTCTAAATGCAGCGGGTATTTCACAAGCACGGATTTACCGGGGGGCTTTATCCGCCTCCTCGCCCCCCACCCACGCGCGTATGACCTGGGGATGCTCGTACCACCGTCCCCCATCACTCACTGCCACCTCCCTCGTTCATGGAGGGGGCCGCCTCCACGCCTCCCCCAAACACCCGCGGATTCACGCCGACAACAGGGGCGAAAATGAAGAATTTAAGCGCCAGTGAAAATTCAACCGCGGTTTCTCTCCCCCGCAAACTAAAGGCCAAATTGCTCAGTCCCTGTCTCAGTCCGCTTTGGGGGGAACTGCTCTGGGCTAAGCGAACCAAGCCCACGGCCTGAAAAATTACCTGAAAAATCAGCTCAGAAGAGGCGATTTTGGGGAGAAAAAAAATTTAGGAGTCAAGGGCGGCTTCTGGCCAGCTGATCCCATAGCAAGGTGAAAGAGCTTGCATCGATCCTTTGTAAGAGTTCACATGTAGACACGGATTTCCACACTTCCATTTTATTTCATAAAATTATATAGATATGTATTTATATGCACACACACAAAGACATTTATGATATGTGTGTGTATATGTATTTTTTTTTTCCTCAGGTCCTCGTTTTTATATTTTCACCTTTTGCAATTACAAAAGCCGGGGACAGAAATACCTCCTGGGTTCTGCCAGTGCAGAAACACTCCCACCAAACAGATTTTCTCTAACACGCTGGTCGAATGATTCCTCCTGAATTATATTCATTAGGAATTTGAATGTTTCTTTCCTCCATCCCCCATCAAATCATTACTCCGGAATAAATGCATTCATCAACCACCTTGCTCAGTTCCCTCCTGCTTTGTTCAGTCTAGTTTTAAAGCATCTCCACTGAAACCGTTTGCACCTGACTCGATGCTAGCGTACGGAAGGGGGAAAAAAAAATAGGAGAAGAATTGAGTGCCACTCACAATATTGTGGAAATAATTGGAAAATTATTTCTTAAAAATAGGCAACATAATAAAGGAGGGAAAGGACTACATTCCCTCCTCCCCACCTCCGATCTCTTCCACAATTTCTGGGATTGCATCGAGCATACACATTCCAGATGGGCTGGAGAGAAGGAGGTTGGATCTTAACGACACGTCTTTCGCTGCCTTTGGAATGAATGATTCATTCGGATCTCGCTGAGACTCGGTGCCACAGTTGAGTTACATTTCTAGAAAATCCGTATCTTTAATTCTGGCGCTGCGTGTGGGACCCAGCAAATCATGGAATTACTGCTGTAACTTCAGATTAGTAACGCTTTCTAAATGATAGTCTAATTCCAGGCCTTCATGCTTTTCAGCGTTCACACTCACACAGCCTTTTCCCTGGGAGGCTTCCTGTGGAATTAGTGCTGGCGTCTTCGTCTTTCTCTGCCCTTTTTAATTTCTCCAATGACTTCTCATTAGAATATATAATAACAACAGCTCCTCAGAACTTTTCTTTCTCCCGGTATAGCCGAATTCAGGCTGAGATCCTTTTTCCTTACTGTGGTTATGGCGGTGCTTTGCTGGCCCCGGAAGGGTGCACAGGCATATTTAGCTTTGCGGGCCTACGTGGCGTCTGACGCCATTACCCCGTGCAAGGGAAGGTGGAAAACCTGCCTCCGAGGTGCGCGGGGCTCCCACCTCTCGCCGTCCCTGCACGCCGACGGGCGCAGGCGGCTCAGCCCTGCGGTGCCACCCTCTCCCCTCAGCGAGGGGTGCCCAACGGCAAAGGATGGAGCAGGGCACCCGCTCTCCACCTCTCCGAGCGGTGGGAGCGCAGCAGCATCTTCCCCCCCGCCCTCCCCATCTCCTGCAGCATCTCCCTGGGGACAGAGAGCCGGCAAACAGCCCACTCGCAACCCCAGCCACGAGAAGCTTTTATTCTCTTTCG
>NW_008824243.1:10660198-10661013 GCF_000699105.1 Pygoscelis adeliae | reverse complement strand
GATTTGCCAAGTGCTTTTCTTTCTTTCTTTCTTTCTTTCTTTCTTTCTTTCTTTCTTTCTTTCTTTTTTTCTTTTCTTTCTTTCCTCCCGTCCTTCTTCTTTCCTCCCTTCCTTCTTTCCTCCCTTCCTTCTTTTCTTTCCTTCTTCCTTTTCTTTCCTTCTTTTCTTTTCTCCTTCTTTTCTTTCCTTCTTTCTTTTCTTTTCCGCTTACCTTTCTTTCTTTTCTTTCTTTTCTTTCTTTTCTTTCCTTTCTTTCCTTTCTTTCTTTCCTTTCCTTTCTTTCCTTCCTTTTTTTTTTTATTATTTGGCAGACATTGTAATACATATTATGTTTCAACTTCTGGGGCTCGCAGCGGAGGTGAGGGAGGCTTTGTGCCTTGCCAACCGCTCGGCTCCCGAAGAAGCCTCAAGGCCGGCGGCTGCACGCCGGAGGGGTGCACCCAGCAGCAGGACCCCTTCCCTGGGCATCCTCCTCCCCGGAGATCCCCCCCCTCCAGCTACGGACAAAAGCAACAGCCACCGCACAAGTGATCACGTTACCACCAACTTGACCTTCCAAAGGGAGGCCAGGATCAAACCCAAAGCCGAAAAAATAAAGAAAGAGGAAGGGAGAGAGGAGAAAAAGGAAAACATCCAAAAGCCGGGGTTTTTCGAGGTCTGACCCGCAGGCTGGGGCGGGGGAGGATTTATTTGGGGAGGGCGCTCGCCCCCTCCATCCTCCCGGAGCCGCGACACCCCGCAGCCTAGGAGTGAATTTCGAGGTGCGCCCAACCGAGTGTTAAACCCCGGATTTCTTCGGCAATGAAAGCGTTCGC
>NW_008824243.1:10646144-10646761 GCF_000699105.1 Pygoscelis adeliae | reverse complement strand
GGGGGACAGCTTTGGGAAGGATGGGGATGCTCTGGAGCAGAGCCTCTTCCTGCAAACCACCGCTGGCTTGCGGCAAAAACACAGCAAAGCCCCGAAGCGCGGCTCTGGGATGTGGGACGTGTGTCCTGCTTAGCGAGTGCAGCGCTCCCACGGGTGGGATCCTGCTCAGCACCCCACATCACAGCGGGTGCTTTTGGTCCTGGGAACCCGTTCTTTATTTTTTACGGCCGAGCCAGGAGCCCGCCAAGGGCCAGCGGCGCGTGAACCCCCTCAACATCCAGATGCTGTCCAGGACCCTCCACGAGCAGATCTTCCGGGGGGCCCAGGTACAATACTCGGCGGCGGAGATCCAGAGGAGCGTGGAGCACCTGCAACGCCACGACCTGTGGGGCAAGGAGACCTCCATGCTGCCCGACGTGGACCTGCAGCTGCCCCGTATGTACGGGGACAACATCGACGAGCATTTTCGCCTCCTGGCGCAGAAGCAGAGCTTGCCCTACCTGGAGGCGGCCAACGAGCTGCTGCGGTGTGAGCTGCCCCCCATGCCCGCGCAGTGGGCATGGCAGCTCGGCTGGGCCCGCTACCGCCCCCGCGGGGGCGGGGGAGGCGGCGGCTCC
>NW_008824243.1:10642044-10645798 GCF_000699105.1 Pygoscelis adeliae | reverse complement strand
GCCGCCAAGCGGCTGCTGGAGCAGCGGTACTCCTGGTCCAGCCACCTCACCCTGGCCGACCTCATTCCCCTGGAGAGCCCGGCGGGCACCGGCTGTGCCGGCAAGCAGGACTGTCCGGAGAGAGTGGTGGTGGGGCACAACGTGGCCTTCGACCGGGCATTCATCAAGGAGCAGTACCTCATCCAGGTAATCCGCGGTGCCGTTGCTTCATGCCGGCAGCTGCGGTTCGTTATCCGGATAGTCGTTTGCGCTGGCTTTTCAGGGTTATTTTGACAGATACCCCATGGTTGTGCTCGCCTTGTCCCGCAGCACGGGTTGAGGTTGAATCCCTTTAGAGGGAGATATTCTTGCACCCCATAAGGTTGCTGGAGGCTGCAGGATTGCAGCTGGACATGTGGCAGGAGCCTTTGAGCAGCTGACAGCCTGCGCTGGGGATGCTCTCGGCTCTCAGGAGAGGGGTGCCAGGAGGTAAAACTTTGCCTTGACAAAAGCGGCCCGAGCAGAGGACTTGCAGCTCTGTAACACAGGGCGGTGCTTGCTGGCAGCTACAGGACATTTGGCAGCACGTTCCTCCTCCAGCACAACCCAGACCACCTCTCCTCTCTCCCCTGATGCGCCTCAGGGCTCCCGGGTGCGTTTCCTGGACACCATGAGCATGCACATGGCCATCTCGGGGCTGACGGGCTTCCAGCGCAGCCTCTGGATGGCTGCCAAGCACGGCAAGAGGAGGGGACTGCAGCAGGTCAAGGAGCACATGAAGAAAACGCGCAGCAAAACGGAGGGGCCAGCTGTGAGTAAGGGAGCTGAGCCGCTGGCAGTGGCGTGGGTGGCAGGGGACCGTTTGATCCTGTAATGGGACCGTTTGCTCCTGTACCGGGACCGTCAGCTCCTGTGCTGGCTGAGTAGGAGCTGTTAGAGCAGCTCTGCTGGGTGAAGCTCTCCCAGCGCCCTCCGGATGAGGTGGCCTTGGTTTAGAATGGAGCAGCAGCATCCTTTATTCCTCCTGATCTTGGCCGCGGCCCATCCTTGTCCCGCACCGTCTGACCCCCCTCTCGTTCACAGGTCACTTCGTGGGACTGGGTGAACGTCAGCAGCATCAACAACCTGGCGGACGTGCACGCGCTGTACGTCGGGGGGGACCCGCTGGAGAAGGAGGCGCGGGAGCTCTTTGTGAAGGGGAGCATGGCCGACATCAGGAGTCACTTCCAGGTGCGGGCGGCGATCCCAACATCCCGACGGGCAGCAGGAGCTGGAAATGGGAGCGGGATGGGAGCAGCTGCCGGGGTAGTTGCCATTTTGCCGCCCTTTCTTGCGAGGGCTTTGGGGGTGCGTGGGGCTGTGAAGTCCCTCATCCTCCCGCAGCCCCGGGTGCCTTGCCCCATGCTGGCAGAGGGGCGGCTGCTTTGCCTGCTCTCACCTGCCTCTGCCCCCAGGACCTGATGTCGTACTGCGCCCGCGATGTCCAGGCCGGTGTTTCAGGAGCAGCTGCCACTCTTCATGGAGAGGTGAGAGCCGCCGAGCTCTGGCCGGCGTTGGCCGAGGGGCTGTGGTCTTCGCCGGCAGTGGGGAGGATTGTGGAACCTCTGGGCATGGGGTGCGGCTCCTCTTGTCCTTGGGGTGGCGGTGGGAGGTTGGGGGGGGCCCTGAACCCCTTTTCAGGAGGGACGTCAGACTCCCCCTCTGTAGGTGAGAAGGAATAAACAGCAGCACAGCGTGTCTGGAGAAGGTGAGCAGACTTAATGAGGCAGATCGGAGCGATACAGCTTTGGGGTTATTGCACAGGGTTGTTTTTAGGGCAGCAATTTATGTGCAGGCAGGTAGAAGATACAGGGATCATTACAGGTTTAGGGGAAGAGCATCAAGGGATGGGCTGGGAACTTCCCTTCCCCGTAGGGCTGGGAAACTCTAGGTGAAGACACGTTCATGTCCATTGTAGTCTGGTGCTTCCAGGGCAAATCCCCTCCAGCAGACATCTAATTTCTTGCTGCTTTGCGTTCTAGGTGCCCCCACCCCGTGACGTTTGCAGGGATGCTGGAGATGGGGGTGTCCTACCTGCCGGTCAACGGGAACTGGAAGAGGTACCTGGATGATGCTCAGGGCATCTACGAGGAGCTGCAGAAGGAGATGAAGAAGTCCCTGATGAACCTGGCCAATGACGCCTGCCAGCTGCTGCACGAGGACAAGTACCCGTGGGCTGGGGGTGCAGGTCCTGCCGCTTGCAGGACAGAGACCGGACGCCGGGTGGTCCATGGGGGGGCTGCGGGCGAGTGCTGGGGACGGGAGCAAAGCTGCGGTGTGACAATGGTGTGTCGGCAGGTACAAAGATGACCCCTGGCTCTGGGATCTCGAGTGGGACACGCAGGAGTTTAAGCAGAAGAAGAATCCGGGGAAGAAGAAGAAGAATCAGAACAGGAACAGCAAAGCCCCCGCAGAGGCGGTGGGCTCAGACGGGTCCACGCAGGAGTGGCAGGAAGGTGAGTGCGGGTGGTCCCTGGAGACGAGGGATGCTCGAGGGACGCCTTCCCGTGGGTGCCCAGACGAAGGGACACGGTTTGTTGGTGCCGGCAGGGTGAAGCATCGCTGGCCTGCGTCCCCGTGCTGGGGCGCGTGGTGGGGGGCTGGCTCGAGGTCCCCGTCCCTGGCACGGCGTCACGGAGGGCTCTTTGCCAGCCAGTCCTCCTTGCCCCACCAGACCCCGGCCCCCCCAGTGAGGACGAGGAGCTGAAAGCCCCTGCGAGCCAGGTCTGCCTGGAGCGTCTGAAGGAGACGGTTGCGCTGCAACCCAAGAGACTCCAGCACCTGCCGGGCCACCCGGGGTGAGTTGGGGACCCTGGGTGTCCCCGAGGGTTGATCTGCGCTCTCTGTTTTGTCCCCGAGGGTTGCCCTGCGCTCTCTGACCCATCCCTGCTGCTCCCCAGCTGGTACCGCAAGCTGTGCCCGCGCCTGGAGGAGGTGGGGTGGGTGCCGGGACCCAGCCTCATCAGCCTGCAGATGAGGGTGACCCCGAAGCTGATGCGCCTGGCCTGGGACGGCTTCCCTCTCCATTACTCGGAGAAGCACGGCTGGGGCTACCTGGTGCCGGGGCGACAGGACAATTTGCTGGCAGCCCCCTCGGAGGCAGAGGGCCCTCCCTGCCCACACAGGTGAGGGGGATGTAGGGGGGTGCTGAGCCGGGGGCTGCCCCACAGAGGGGTTTGGGAGCTCCCTGGGACCCTGCCCAGGTGCTGCCCTGGAGCCTCGGTCCTTGTCGTGGGTGCGTGAGCCTTGCCCTCTCCCCTGCCAGGGTGATCGAGTACCTGTACAGGCAGTACTGCCTGGAGAAAGGCAAGGAGCAGCCCCCAGGGCCGGAGGCCGCCATGGAGGATGAGCTGCTGGTGATGGACGGCAGCACGATGTGGCAGAAGGTGAAGGAAGGGATGGAGGGTCCCCTCGGTGGGCGGGAGACGTGGGGCTGGGCTTATTCCTGTGTGCATGCGAAAACCAGCCCCATGCATAGCTCCGGGGGCTGGAAGTAAGAAATTTCCTTTAATAAGTGTTAAATCACTGGAGAATTGGTGTTTGACCCGGCTCCCCCCCGCGGTCCCTCTGTGCCGCAGGTGGAGGAGCTGAGCCAGCTGGAGGTGGATGCGGAGGAGAAAATGGGCAGAGCAGACCAGAGCCTGGCACAGGTAAAGGGGGTTTCCTGCGGGACGGGGTGGCAAATCGGTCCCTCTTTCCTCGATTCCCCCCCCCCCCCCCCCCCCCCCCCGCGGGC
>NW_008824243.1:10640364-10642004 GCF_000699105.1 Pygoscelis adeliae | reverse complement strand
CCCCCCCCCATGCCGGAGGGGGTCCTGGCATCGCCTCGCACCACTGGTCGCAGGAGGAGATGGATGAGCTGTGCGAGCTGGCGGAGGCAAGGAGCCAGCCCTCGTACCACCACGGCAATGGGCCCTACAACGATGTCAACATTCCCGGGTGCTGGTTCTTCAAGCTGCCTCACAAGGCAAGTTGGGTGCTCCTGGGGCTCTTCCTGGGGGCTTCCCCGCGTCCCAGTTCCCCTCGTCCTGCTGCACAGCCGTGTCACCTTGCCTGTCACCCCGGTGCTGCAGCACTCCTGGGACCCCTGTGATCTCGTCCCATGGGATAGGGTGGTGGAAAGGCATCTCTCTAGGTGGGGCAGGAGGATGCACAGAGCTTTACTGATGCTGAGCGGTGGCACACTGAGCCTTGGCATCTCTTTTGCTGCTACAGGACGGGAACGCTAACAACGTGGGAAGCCCTTTTGCCAAGGATTTCTTGCCCCAGATGGAGGACGGCACCCTGCGGGCTGCCGTGGGCCGCACCCATGGGACCAGAGCCCTCGAGATTAACAAAATGATCTCGTTTTGGAGGAACGCTCACAAGCGGATCAGGTGAGTGGCCACCTTCAGCTGAATCACGACATCCCCGCGGATGGACGGAGGCTGCGTCACAGCCAGGGGAGGTCGTGCAGATGCGGGGGGCTCAGCATCTCGCCTGCCGCGTGTCCCCCCAGTTCCCAGATGGTGGTGTGGCTGAAGAAAGGGGAGCTGCCTCGCGTGGTGACCAGGTACGGGGAAGAACGGGCCCAGCTGCGACCACAATCCCTTCTACGCCGCTCCGGGAGGGCTCTCGCAGGATGATGCTCACCCTCACCTCTGTCCCAGGCACCCCAACTATAACGAGGAGGATGATTACGGAGCCATCCTGCCGCAGGTGGTGACCGCAGGCACCATCACCCGCCGGGCGGTGGAGCCCACATGGCTGACGGCCAGCAATGCCCGGGTACGGCTCCGCTCGGGTCCTTGCGGGGGTGTTTTGGGGCATCCTCTGTGTGTTCTGGACTGGTGGGAGCAGCCTGGGTTGGAAATAGGAGTTGGGGCTGGGCACTGGGGTTTGAGGTGGCAGGGCTGGTGCTGGGGCCCTTCCTTTGCTGACGTGCTTTGACTTTGGGAGAGGGGAAGGAGTCAGCAGAGGCTCCTGAGCTTCAAAATTTGGTCAAAGGAGAAGAAAACGCTGAAGCACTGGTTTCTCTCCTTCCCCAAGCTCCCTTTCTTCCGCGGTGGAAGAGCCTAGGGGGAGTAACCAAGTGGGCGATGCCCCACGTGTGTGTTAAACCCGGTTTTGACTTTCAGAGCAAAATTTAGGGGCACAGGGAGCACCGTGCCGGCACACCACAGCTGCGGGAGGAAGGCTGCTTCTGTGCCGCTGAGGATGAGAGGGAGGTGCGGGGCTTGCGCTGAGTTGGGCATCGTGTCCCGCAGGCCGACCGGGTGGGCAGCGAGCTGAAAGCCATGGTGCAGGTGCCGCCCGGCTACTCCCTGGTGGGCGCAGACGTGGATTCCCAGGAGCTCTGGATAGCCGCTGTCCTCGGCGAGGCGCACTTCGCCGGCATGCACGGTGAGCCGGGCCTGCGCCGCAGGGGACGGGTTCGCTGGGTAGCGGGGTG
>NW_008824243.1:10619092-10639934 GCF_000699105.1 Pygoscelis adeliae | reverse complement strand
GTGAGGCAGCGGGACCTGGCTGTGGACAGGGCGGAGGACGGATCGGTGTCGGCCCAGGATGTCCAACAGCTCCAGAGGGAAGCCGTGAAGAGGTGAGATGCTCCGACCCCGTGCAGCTTTGGTGGCATCGGGGTGTGAGGCGGAGGGAGCTGCAGCCCCGCAGGCAGAGAAGGGAGACGGGGCTGGACGGTCCCAATCCTCCCTCCCTGTTGTCCCAAGGCTGAGTCCCATTTGATCTGGGGGCTCCCAGTCCCTCCCAGTGAGCAATTAGCAGCAGGATGCTGCAGGGGCTTGTCCGGCTGCCCCAAGCCGGGAGGGAGCATTTGAGGGTCTCAAACGGGGCCCGCAGCCTCGTCCCACGCTTCCAGCAAACCTCCCCTCTGCCCTGCCAGGTCCCGGAGGAAGAAGAAGTGGGACGTGGTGGAGCACCGAGTGTGGGCTGGAGGCACCGAGTCGGAAATGTTCAACAAGCTGGAGAGCATCGCCTTATCCCCGTCCCCGCAGACCCCGGTGCTGGGCTGTCACATCAGCAGGGCCCTGGAACCCGCCGTGGCCAGGGGGGAGGTAAGGACACGTCTCTGTGCTGCTGAGCTCTCGGCTTCGCTTGTTGTATCCAAAACGGCTGAACCCCAAGTTCAGCCCTGCTTAGATGCTGGAGACCCAGTAGGCTCTTGGAGCCATGCAGCAAACCCATTGCCTCTTTATCTGCATGCCATCAAGAAAACCCAACCCTGAATTTAACGGGCTTCTCCCAGGAGCTCTCCTGTATCGGGCCCGGGACCCCGATGCTCCCCTGGCATCCGTCTGTGTTTCCTTCCACCAGTTTCTGACCAGCAGAGTGAACTGGGTGGTGCAGAGCTCGGCCGTCGACTACCTGCACCTCATGCTGGTCGCCATGAAGTGGCTCTTCGAGGAGTTCGACATCAATGGGCGCTTCTGCATCAGCATCCACGACGAGGTGCGCTACCTGGTCCAGCAGCAGGATCGCTACCGGGCAGCCCTGGCCCTGCAGATCACCAACCTCCTCACGCGGTGAGATGTGACGGCTGTGGTGTCTCCTGGGGATGAGCACCGGTGCCTCTGGGGTGGGACGGGGCAAGCTCGAGGGACTGGGGTGACAGCAAAGGTGTTGGCTTTGCCCGCAGCAAGCTGGTGCAGAGCAGTTTTCTGCTCAAGGGAAGTTGGCGGTGCTGGGGATTGCCATTTCTTCACGCGTGACTTGGGTGGCTATAAACAGAGCTCAGCTTTGATTTCCAGGGATAATCTGCTGGCGAGAGGGGGGCTGTCATCAGGTTTTGGCTCCTGCGGAGACAGAGCCAGTCGCTCCGCTCTGCTGGGATGCGAGCACACCACCTCCCATTCCCTTCAGGTCTGCGGCCGTCGCGTGGCAGCAGCCCTTGGGCTTGACTGAGCGGCCGGGAGCCTGAAACTGTTCCCCATCCCTCGTCTCCCCCGTGCCTTCAGGGGAGAGCAAGGGGCACGGCTTGTCGCCTCTGCTGCGAGCACCAGCGCTGTTGCCCCTTCCGCAGCGTGGGGGCGTTCCTGCTGCCTCCCCGCCTCGCGCAAGGTTAAGCTCAGCCTGGAAAGCTCTTGGATCTCAAAGGCCTCCCTTCGATCCGGCTCCGGCACAGCCAGCTTTGCCAAATCCCCTTCCCGGCGCCGTGGGGTATTTAGTGATATGGGAGCCGGCCAAAGCTGAGCTGTTTTCTCCTGCGCTGAGGCAGGGATACAGCAAACAGCCTTTCTGTGCCGGCGCGGCAGGCGCAGCGGGGGCAGACGCCCTGATGTTCGTGCCTTTGTGGCAGCTCCTGCGAGCACTGGGCTTCCCGCTGGGAAAATCCAGCATCTTCTCTGCCTGGGAGGATTAGCCAGCAGCGAAGGGCCGGGTCCTTCCTTTCTTCCGAGGAGGCTCAACGTACCGTTACTCTGTCCCTCCCACATCCACTTCAGCAATACTTGACCCTCCTGCTACCCAGGACTGAAAAAAGCACCTTGTCTTCCAGCCGCTGAGTGACGTGGGTGCAGAGTAACCTGTTAGCGGTGGCCGGCCAACATTTTGTCAAGCTGTGGTGGATCAAAGCCGGCTGCGAGAAGGCTAAGGGTGACGCGTAGCACCGTCCCACCTGGTCTCTTGTTCTTCCAGGTGCATGTTTGCCTACAAACTGGGCCTCCAGGATCTGCCACAGTCAGTGGCTTTTTTCAGCGCAGTGGACGTTGACCAGTGCTTAAGGAAAGAGGTGACCATGAACTGCGTGACGCCATCAAATCCGACCGGGATGGAGAAGAAGTACGGCATCCCTCAAGGTGAGCAGTGTCCGTGCGAGCTAACCCCTGCCCTGTAATCCCCTCTGTGCACGAGCCTCCCCAGCTTAGGCAGAGCATTTGGCCTAAGCCGCCGTTCCCCGAGGGCTCCTCCGTTCGGCAGAGGCGCCTCGTGAGCCCCTTGCTTCCCGACCCACCAGCTGCCCTGCAGGGCAACAGTCACCCTGGCGCCAGCCCCTCTGTACCCCTCTTTCCTTTCTCAATCCCCAAGTAGCTTGTGCTGCTGCTTCCAAATATTTCTGTCCTGGCTCCGTTATCCCGTGCACACATTTGCTTTGTGCCCCTGAAAGAGAGAGGAGCCCTCCTGTGCACGTTTAACACAGCCCAAGATTGAATTGTTCCTTCTCTGAAATGAGGTGCCTCAAGAACCTGGTCTGTTTTGCCCTCTAGACCCAAACTTTTCCAGCCTTGGGTGCTTTCTCTCCATCCCCGCGCCCCCTTAGCCCAGCACAGCCTTGGCTGTGTTCAGAGAACTGCCTTGGCATTGCTGCGTTCTTCCCCAACAATCCCAAGGCCTGCAGCCATCTCTGACTGCACTCAACATAACCCTTGAACTGCTGCAAGCAAACGTTTAACTCTCGGCTGGCAGCTGCTTTAAAAAGCTCCTCCTCCACGTGCGGCAGCGTTTTCCCAGATAAGAAGAACCCGCCCTCAGATTTGTTCTCTCAGTCACTGAATACCTCAGGCGCTCCACCCTTAGGTAACCTTTATTAGGAGTCTTACAGGCAAAGAGTGCTTTTAGAAACGGGATTTGTGTTCTGTGGGCAAAAAAGGGCACTTTTGTTCTCACCAAGAGCGAGACAAGTTAAACAAGTGCATGGTACCAGGGTCAGCAAAAATGTAACAGCAAAGCCAGCCTCGCCAGAGGACACCGTCACTCCTCTGCTTCTCAGGAGCTGCCCACAGCAGCAAGCCTCCCCTCCGAGGCAGAACAGCTCGTGTTTCCGGCTTCCTGCTGGTGCTGGCTCCCGCGTTCACACCACCACACAAAACAGAAGTTTGAATAAATTTAGGGCTTTTTGTGCTACACGCTCTGAACTAAAGGAAATCGTGACCGTCACACTCTCATGTCACGCAGTCTCTGAGTGTGCTGCAGAATGCAGGGACCTGATTGTGCCATTGTCTTCCAGGAGAAGCACTGGATATATACCAGCTAATTGAAATAACCAAAGGTTCGCTGGAAAAGAAATGATGACGCTAGAGTGCCAGAATGACAGCTGTCCAGAGAGCGTGCCAGAGCCTAGCTGTCCTTTTCAGAAGGAGATCTTTTGGCAGGGACTGATCCCGGTCACCCTGTTCCCTTTTTGCTGTAAGAAGGGACGTTCCTGGGGAAGAAGGTTTTGATAGCAGCACGTTGGAACAGCAGAGGCGCTTCCGAGGGCAGCAGCCAGCTGTAAAACCTGAGACAGTGGCCCAAGTCACTGCTTGCACGCCCGTGGGCACAAAGGAAGAAGTCATAAGTATTTGGCAAGAGAAACAACAAACCGTCGTCTCTATACACGCAGTTCTCCAAGACCAAGGCGAGTCTGCCACAGAACAGGCGCTGTGGGAGGGCAGCAGCGGCAACCCCAGCTTTATTTTTTTCGCCGTCTCTTCTTTTTGGGTTCCTGGTTCTCATCTGGCTGCTCTGCGGTGCTGCTCTGGAGAGGGAGGGAGAGAGTAGCAGTACAGAGTGTGATTGTTTTTGTGTGATTAGTCTAAGGAATGTTTACCTAAAGCAAGAAACCAGATGTGCAGAACAGGATTTAGCTCTTTTTCCTCCCCAACAAAATGACCCGAATATGGGACTCCTCTCACCCACTGGGACTTTCCCCATGGACCCCCCACGTCACTTCATGCTGGAACTTAGACCATGGGTTATCAATGGCACAGGACAGGGGCTGTTTGTGCGGGGTTTTGGCTTGTTGAAACACTCAGGAAAATATGGACAGAAGCACCAATAAAAACCTGGACAATCAGCAAAGTAAATTGTTTATTTTTTTATCCAGCACAGGTTGCGTTACCTTCACCAGCACTATCTAGTAGAGGAGATGGGCCTGAGGAGAATGATGCCTTGCAGAGTTTGCCCTGCCAGCTCTTTATCTACAAGAGTTAACCTGGATGCAAAACCACTTTGCATCATGCTGCGAAGGTCTGATCCTGGCCAGCCAGTAGGTCCTCAGAGGTAACACTGATAGACCTCTCTGCTGAGGCAAACAGCAAGGCCTTACGAGCAGTCTCACTTCCCTAGGACCAGAGATCCAGAGAATTGGTGCATGGAAATAAAGGTCACTCAAGGCAGAGGGCTGGAGTGTAGGGGATGTTAGCCGGACTAACTGTTCACTCCTTCGTATCAGCTTAGTATTAAAGTGAGAGCTAACCCAGGGAAGACAAACTGTCCTAATTTCACATATACCTGCACAGCTCACAAATACAGTTGGCCTCAAAAGAGGGGGAGACCTATCGGTAAAAGCAGCTGAATGAGTTCTGACCTGCTCGTTGTCTGGCTCATTTTCAGCATCCTCTGTGTTATGCTCCTGCAGTGCGCTGTCTAGCATGGATGCGTTGATGCGGAAGTCCCGGGAGGTGCTTAGCTTCATATATTGCATCAAGTTCACCTGCAGCAACCAAGGTGAAACCATTATGCCATTAGCATCTTAGTTTAGTATTCTACCCTGCCTAGTCCTTTGCGCAGAACTGGGACTGAGTCCATCACAGTAATAATGCAGGATTGAAGCAAAAGGTAAGTGAAAAAGCACCTGCCCCCATGCAATCCAGTGGCCCATTTATGCTTTCCTAAAAGCCAAGTGATTACCAGTTACTCTCACTCTCATGTAGTGCCTCATCATGGTACATTTCTCTCCTGCTTACGAAACAGCCTGGGGGAGAGGGGTGAGGAAAGCTGGCATTAGGTGTGCAAGTTTCTGCTCGTCCAGAAACCGTATGAGGTTTCGGGTTGAGGTCACAGGCAGTACTGCCATTGACACCCGCTGGTACCAGCGTGACAGCAATTCAGTAGCGTTGGGCCAGGAGCTCGGGCAAAGGCTGTAAGAGATGCAAGGTCCTTACACCTTCCTAATCTGAGCATTAATAGAGACTTTAAAAGGTGGACCAGCAGTAGCCTTCCACCATGCCACTGATCCCACTGTTCCACCGAGTTCAGGTCACAGAAGAGCTCTGCTTTACATTACCTTTGATTTCTTGGAGAGATGGATAAGGAACTTCTCATATTGCTCTATTGCAAAAATCAGGTTTGGGATTGGCTTGGTCTCCCGAAGCACCTTGGCCTGAAATGCAGAAAGGAGTGTGATTGATAGGTCAGATTTGGAAGTGAACAATGACGCTGTAGCATGACATGAAGACCGCAACACTCCCAGTTTAGAAAAGCGTCTTCAGTAGCCTTGCTCCATACCAGTCCTGCCCCAGCAAGCCTTGCCAGCTTTGTTACTGGTTTTAAATCGACGCCCACGACGGTTCTGCAGTGAGGCTCTCCCATGTATTGTTTTGCACTCTGCCTGCAGTCCACAGCCCTGATATGCCTCAGAGCCATCAGAACAAAACTTCCTCTGCTCCGGCTCTGCAAAGGCATCACAAGCAGACACCTTCCGGGCCACGACCCCATTGCTGTTTCACCACATTTTTGCCCTGTTTATTTACCACCTCTGATATTTGTTCCCTATGGTGACAGAGTGGTAAAAGGACACGTAGCATTTCAGTCCATTTCCATACACTCAGGGAACAGCTAGGAAGGTCATGCTTGTGGCTTTTAAACCCTTCTTAACATCACAGAGATGTCTGGGACAACTGATGAGACAGAGGAAATGCTGGCTGGGAACACAAACAAAGGACACAAAAGATCAGGAACCTGCCAGCCTGCTCACTTGCTCCCAACCAAATCATCCAGTCATTCTCAACTGCCTCACTTTAGTGGAATCCACTACTTTACCTTTAAATGTACTGATAAAATTAAGAAACACTTAAACAGAGTGCAGTATTGGTTCCAATAAATTAGCCCGTTTCTTTCATAGCTTACCCCAAATGATAAAATCCCAGACAAGACAGACTACCCAGACTCGACCTTTGTTCCACGTCTGTGAGCATTTAGGCTGCATTTAGTGAAGGTGGGTTTTTTTGTTGTTTTTGGTTGTTTTTTGTTTGTTTGTTTGGGGTTTTTTAGATTTTCTCTGAAGTTAAGGTAGATTAAATTTTATTTTTACTTAAAGGCCCAAATGACAATTTGTCATTGGTGATCCTTAAGAAGCCACCAGGTAACACAAGCCTTGAGGTATGATCCCAAGTTCAAATACAGCCCATGTTCTAATAGAGAGTGAGTCAATCTTACCATGACTGTGGAGACTGCAGCAGCTTCATCCTCTTTATTCTTCTTCTTTTTCTTCTCTTCTACAAAGCTTAAGCTCTCACTGTGGATGTTCTGAAGGAGGATGCCAAAAGATGTGGCATTAGAGGGTAAGCAAGGAAGAAAGGCCAGCCAACTAAGACCAGAGAAGTTTTTGCTCTGGCCAGCTAACAGCATTGCCAGCTAGATGACAGAAAGGTAGTGATACAAGAAGGATGGAATTGGGGGTAATCTCAAAAAAAGAAGGAAAGAAAAGCTAATTTCATAATTTATACATTCAGAAATACGTATGTGTGAGAAGTCCCCAGGAGTGGCAGCTCTGCACACCACTACACCTTCCCTGATATGCCACGTCTGTTGTACAATTCCTGTGGTCCTCGCTCAAGCACCCAATTCCTCTCCAGGCAGCTAAATCCCATCTTCAGCACTGCAGTCTTCGGCACCCACAGTACGTTACGCTGTGATGACTGCAGTGTTGTTGACCTTTATTTGCCATTGTGGTTAACAGCAGTATTAATCTCATCCAAAAAACCCCACATGAACAGAGGGAAAAAACCCCACCAACTAAAAACCAGCTCCCCAAACACTCTTCCTTCCCTGCTCAAGCAGATATCAGCACGCTTGGTCCCAATGGTGCTGAAATGTCTTATACTATTATTTGACATAGTAAAGCTTGAACTATAAGAAACTCAAGTCACGTCAAGAAGATTAATAATCCCCAAAGGTGTCTGTGTACTGCAGCTGATGATACACCGCACAGACTGACACTGATTTTGCCAGTAAATTTAAGCCTTACCTGTACATAAGTAATGAATGAATAACACTGTGGGGTCAAATGGGAACCTGAGAGCTTCACCTGCAAAGACGCAGAGAGGTTGGTGTTACTCCTAACTTAAGGCAATGACCCACTTCCTCCAGCAGTTCGCTTGCACTCACCAGCTTTTCTAGCCTTCCTGGAATCGTATTCGAGGCGCTGCGGCAAGCTTGGATATACTGCAAGGAAAACATGAGAGAGTTTCTTCTAAGTACGCTGTTCCCATCCCGCAACCTGTACTTCAGGCAGGTCTCAAAGCAGCTCATCCAATGGCACAGTGGGGAGGGCAGGATTTGCAAGAACTATCCTCCCCAGTGGCTTGCTATATCCCAAATGCCACGTCTGCATTGCAGAGCTGTGAGAGAGCTCTGGGGTATTCACCACCTTGTCTCAAACTAGCTCCACTGGCCTGTTTTCATGGCCCAGTTCCCCCAGGTCCGATGCTTCAAGCCTTAGATGGGAACGAGTGGCAAGGGCAGGATTGGTGAGCACTGTGAGAACACCGCTAGTGCCGTTCATTGTGGCACACAGCTGCGTACAGAGGAACCTACAAGATACACCGGAAAGAGCCACTCCAAGCCACGCACAGCCAAATTCAGCTGGAGAGAAGCTTTCCTTTATCTCCACTGGTACAAATATCACTGCTCAGAAAGGTCATGAAATTGAGGGCGTGAAAGCCAACAGAATAAGGACTCAACTCCTGCAAGAGATCAACAGCCCAGTCCTGAGCGTAGCTGCTGCCAGGGGTCAGTGTGAGCTTGCTGTAGCAGATGGGGAAAAAGTTCTTAGATCCTAGCCAGTCCACTGTCAGCAGAGCAGCACTCACATGTTTGATGAGGGAGGTGAGAATTGCGTATGTCTTGCTAAGGCTTCTCAGCAGCGTGTCCACACAGCTCCCTGCAGGGAGTGCTGTCTGTACCAGCTCATGATAAACTGTCAGAAGAGTTCCCAGCTGCAGAATTACACCTTTCTCCAGAGCCTGGGTTTGGTTTGATGCCTGAGAAGAGTCTTCTAAAATAAAGAGATGAATACCTGGTGAATGTGTGTCTAATGAATCCAGTTATGCAGGTGGGAGGCACAAAAGACCACCTTTGTGTCCAGTGCACAAAGCACTAGTGTGGCACAGGGAAAATAATCACTGGAGGGATTTTGTGACAACACTCTCTATCTTACATTGTTCATGTGGAACCAGCTCAAGGGAGAGTTTAACCTGCCCTCAGATGATGCTACCTCAAAATCCCAAAGTATCTTTTTGCTCTCTGTCTTCATCTGTTTTTGACAAAGGCATAACAGTAAGAAGTGGACCACTTTTGTTACCTGATGTGTCTGATCCCAGACTGGTGAATTTCTTGATAAGCCAATCCACCTCTTCAAGGACCTTATCCGCCTGACCCAGAACCAGCAGCTAAGACAGAAACACCAATAACAAAACAGGTTTTTGGAGGAGTTTGAGACAACAGGAATCCACAAGCCCCTTGTAGCAGAGTAGCCCTGGACACTACAGGTTGTTCCATACAGACTATTTTGACTCACACAGACAGTAGGGGCTGCGGTCTTGGCATTCACTATGGCGAAATGGGACCGACTCTCCACTTCTATGTCCTGATCGGAGGAGAGAAAACAAATTCTTGTGAGTAAAACTTTAGCTGCTGTCACACAGTTTGCGCCAGAGATGCACTCAATTCTGCCCTGACAGCACTAAGTGACGAAGAGTTAGGCTGCTTCTGCATCATACCTGATCTATGTCTCCCAGGCAAGCGTGGATGTCTTGTGCGAGTTCACGCAGCAGACTGACAGGACTCTTGTACAGAACATGGAGACTGAAGAGCAGAGACAGCAAACCCTTGCAGCAAGCGATATCCTCTGTGGGGAAGGGAAAAGAAAACAACACATTACCAGGTGCAGAGCTCCCCTAGCTATTTAGGAATATCAGACATCCAGTGAGGGAAGGTCTCAGATTCAGATTTAACAGTCTGCATTCCCAGAAACGATACACAGTAGGTGAAAATCCTATCAAAACACCGCAGTTACAAAAGCAGAGTTTACGACATCAGGCATCACATATAATACTGCAAGGGGAAGTACGGCACACTGGAGCCCTCAGCTCATAGAAAAATGATGACCAGAAGCACCGAGGAAGCGCAATACAAAACTCTGGCAAGAATAATATCTTTCCAGAGTATAAATCCAGATTTGAGCAACAGATGTGCTAAATAACAAGGGAGAAAAGTCAAGTAAGTGGCTTCTCTTTCTTCAGCAATGCTAATATTTATAAAGATGGAGTTTCTTCCTAATACTTGTGCTAATAACCATAACAATGTCACGGCAATCTGCCACAGAATGGGACCTGAATATATCTGTAACAAAGAGGTAAAAACAGGACAGACAACAGCAGAGCATCTAAGGGTCTGATATCAGACCTGACACATCACATCTAAACACGCTCCCCAAAGCTTACTTACCGAGAGCATTTTCTTTGCAAATTTTGACTGTCCAAGTCAGGAATTGAAGGAACTGCATAGGGGGAGAAAAGATATTATGGCTTTGAAACAGAATTCAAAGCACAACACTAATAATAATTAAAAAACAAAAAAAAAAAACAGAAAAGGGAGACCAGCAGAGTCCCCTTCTGGCAGAAAGGCACCCAGCCATGCTCTGCGAAGTTCCACAAGGGTAACTTAACCTACTCAGGAGTGAAAAGCTGAGATCCAGGACAGGGGAATGGCTATACATTCCCTTGGACAGAGTAACAGCTCCATTTAATTTAAGGTAAATGACGACTCCAGAATTCTGGCACACTTTGAGGGCAGTCCCTAGCTTGTAAAAAATGGGACACCTCTAGTCCACTTTAGAAAACGCCTCCTTGCATGGAAGGAATTAGGCACTCGGCCAGTTTGGACTGGTCTGCTGGTTTTGGCTCTATTCCCATGGGGAAGCCATACCACATTTAGACTCAGTTAGGAGTCCCTGCTCAGGTGGGCAAGTCATTCAGGCTCCAGGTGCCCAAAGGCAGGATCAGAACGTGCAGGGGTGGGGTGGGAAGACAACTTGTTCCTAACTGTCCTTGCAGGCATTTGACAGGGGCGTGCTTGATAACGTACTAAAACTGTCACTTTGACATGGTGTGGCCTGCAAGAGAAGGCAGAACACGCACACATGTCAAAGCCCTCAGATGTCAACCCAGTCTGATAATCTTCCCACACAACGGCTACTACACACATCCCTGCCACCCCTTGAAGGTTGTGAAGTACCTGCTGAGAGGCCGGATCCAGGAGTTTGGACAAAGTGGAGAGAACTGTGATGAGTGACTGTGTTTCCTTGGAGTTGAAGTCATCTTCAGCACTGCTGAACTGGTTCACCAGGGACCTCTGATCATGGGAAGGAAAGAGTTTGCATGCTTGTTGCAGGGCCATTTTAAGAAGCAAATAACCAGAAGCTGCAGCAGATAAAGGAATTGGCAACAAGGAGAATGACAAAGAATATAAAAAGAGGACTCTTCCTAAAGAGCGAGTGCTGGTTTTTGTTATGAGTGCTTACATAGAGGCCCACATATGATTCAGTGTGACTTTTACAATACTCAGGTAAGTTTATGCTGCACTGAAGGACCTTATAGCTCTGTAAATACATGTGCACTTCAAGCCAGCTCTGCACAGCGCCCTGAAGCAGCTTTCCTTAGGGGTCAGAAACTTTTCTGAACTGCCAGTGAATCAGTGTCACAGTGGCTATCACATACTCAATCCTGTGGTCAAGTAACAGAGAGCTAGCAGCGTTTTCTGCCAGAATTACCAGTGCCTTGGAACATTTGCAGCACACAGTGGTACTTACCTGAAACTGTCGGATCTGGAAGGCAGCTTTCTCTGTGACATTAATATCCGTTTCTTCTGCGTCACCATCAGTAATATCTGGCAGAGACAGAGAGGTGCAGAAAAAAGCTAAATGCCAAGAGCAGAATACAGGATTTATTTCCAAAAGTGGGAAAGACTGCAACTGCTCACAGCTAGAGGAGGAATACAGACTGCAAAACCGTGGTGAGCACAAAAATGTGTTAAAGGCAAACTTCAAATAGACGAATGCTGTATCAGACCCCAACTATCCTCTGCTGACAGACTAAGCGCTCTATAGAAGCAGGTAAAGATATCTCCGGAACTTGCCTCTGGCATGAAAATCAATGCTACTAAGCCCACCTTGTTACTGAGAGACAAGGACCAGACCCCTCTCCCTACTTATGGATAAAGGGCACTGGGTCCCTAACTGCCCACACATGGGCTGGAACACAAAGCCTGGAAACCAGAGCAGAATTGTACCATGTGCCTACCCAGGGCTTGTAGAAACTGGGGTATCCTGGCAGCATACAGCTGCTGCACCGTGTTGAAGATCCGCAGCAAACCTTCCAAGCACAGAAGCGAAATGCTTTTGCCCTTCTTCTTTCCTGACTCTTCAACGACAGTGGGAATTGAAGTGTACCTCCAAAGCAGAACCCTAGGGGATGGTAGATGAGTTAACATCACATGCTCCAGTAAAGCTGGCTGCACAGCACAAGAACTAGAACAGGGCTAATCACAGATTCTGCTCTTAGGATCGTATTTTTAATATAGCAAATTGGAAGGTCTTTTTCCTATAGGAAAAGTAGAGGAGAAGAAATCCATTTTTAAGATCTTGTTTCAATGTCTACTGCATTCTTCCTGCAAAGCTAAATAATTTAATTCTTTCCAGGTGCCAAGGGAGCTTCCAATCCCATTTCAAGTCCATCTTTATACACTACACTCATTTCTTCCACCTGGCTTTCCTTCTGTCTCAAACTACCCAAACACCGACCGCTGGTGTCAAATCTGTCAGTGACAAAAAGAGCTTTTCTCTTGGCAGTTTGAATCTGTGAAATGTCAGATATCTCTATAGGACTCTATATAAATAAACTCAGAAAGGTAAAGGCAGGCAAAGCAAAGTGAAAAGCTTTGAAGAAAGCAAAATTGTTTGGCCCAAAGAAGACTTTTCTATTTGTAGGCAAACATCTTTTTCCTGCTCCCCTAAGCCTACTTCTGCCCTTTTTTGTTCCCTCTCCTTTCTTCTCATTAGTTCTGTCGCCGGCACAGATGATTTTATTCTACTTCAATGTCCAATCACGCAAAACATGTAGCTCACATGTAGTCCTAATGACTGCAACAAAAATAGCCTCTGTTATTTGGGGCAAGACACAAAATGGGCATTATTCATGACGGGTAATTTGCATTTTGTGCTCTCTGCTGACTGGGATCTGAAAAGATCCCACGCAGATATGACCTAGATCCTAAAAGACATTTAGATGCTTAACATTCTTGGATTTCCAAAGGATTAGACGCATGAATGTCTTCCAGCATCTTGCAAAAGTCCTAAACAAATGTTTTCTAAAGTTTGTGTCCCTCCTACATCTGTTTCATAGTGTAGCTAGGAGTGAATTTTGACCTCATTGCATTCCAGAGGCCTCAAGAATCCAGCCTGTAACCATCCACCTCCTCTGTGACAATGAGTGATGAGCCAAAAGTCAGAAAGAGGCTGAAAATGAGAGTTTGATGGCATTTGGTTCTTCCAGGCCAAGTACCGTTATTAGAGCTGTATCACTCACTCTGACACAGAAACTGGAGTGTCTCCACTTGATTTCTCAGGAGCAAAGAAAGGCAATGATCTCAACCCAGTAATAATAACCGTTTGAAACAGTTATAGTCTGCATTCTTCTTTCAAAACCCTACCAGAAATCCCCAAAATGCCTTGCTGCTTTTTAGGGCTGATGTCTTCACGTGCCACAGTGACTCACCGTGTGATTTTGCAGAGGTTCTGAAACATCTTCTCAGGATTTTGTCCATCTGGTCCATCAGTTTGTCCTGTCTCCTCCAGCTGCTGCACCTTCTGCAGAGCTACACTGACAGCATAGCGCAGGAACTCTGTGCTGGAGCGCAGAACTGCTAGGCTCTCCTCATGCCCTTGGGCATTGTCCCTGGAGAATCAAGAGCACCGTCAGAGAATTGAGGATGCACTGAAAAAGCACAGGGATGGCCCACAAGATTTAAAATCTAAATAATGCATTTACAAATAAAATCACTAGCTGAATTCAGGGTGGAAAAGACCCTTTGTTTTGGTAGCTTGTAGTGAACACTCGGAGGATAGAGTTCCACCAGCCTTTCCAAATACACTAGCAGACATGGTTTGAATTGATGTCTGGCTCTGTTCCATAGAGGACTGGAGCTCAAACACTGGAGTTTTTTGTCTGGGGAATGACCCAGGACTGGAAAAGCAGAGACTCGCTGAGGTCTTACGAGTCATAAGCAAGGTCCAGGAAAGCTGGTCTGTCAATACCAGGAGTTGCACAGCTATGGTTCCTGCCTAGACTACGAGGCTCTCCAGACAACAAGTGCAGTTACCACGCATGCTTTGTACAGAGATGAAAATGCCTGTACTGTGTGTGCAGTGCATAAGACAGCCAGCATGCAGACACCACAAAAGCAGCTTGTGAATAGGCCTTAAAGCTTCGCCAGGTATGACAGCTTCTCACCTGAACAGAGCTGTGAGCAGAGTAGATACAAAACCCATGGACAGGAAGCTCCGTGCAGTTTTGTTGCCCAAGGTAGATTTGTTCTTTCCAGCTTTCTCCTTCAGGATTTCAGAGAGTTTGTTGTAACATGTAAACAAGCCTAGGACATCCTCAAACTTGTTCTTACTGTAATAAAGTAGTAGAAAGCATTAATGGAGAAAATCCAGTCTTATAGTTTCCCATTTGAAGCTTCAGTTGCCAAATTACACAATGACACTTTCTAAATGATAAAACCATGACATGACATCTCCCCACCTCCCTAACAGTGTATACCGTATCCATTCCTCCTTGACCTGCTCTTCTACAAAATGTCACGTCCCATCTCCCACAACACACGACATTCAAAAGGAAGACGCTCCCCAAGGTTCTGTGAATGTCTGTGCCACAAGGCGCACACACTCAGAAAGCATCATTCTGACTCTGTGTTGGCACTATTATCCTGTGCTTGCAATGAGTCTGTGTCCTGTACTCCAAAGAGCTAGGCGCAGCATAGTGCAGCTAGTGCCGGAGGGTAAGATTTGATGTTTTACCTGAAATTCCCTATGTTGAAATTGTACTCAATCAGGACCTCACAAATTCCCATCACCTGGATGGCATAGATGTTATTCTTTACACCGACACCGGAAGACAGAGAAAAATCTGCTGATTTATCCTAAGAGGTAAAGAAAACAAGTGAAAAATCTTTTCAAAACCTGACAAGAACTCAGTGTCTTCTTTGACTGAGTCAAACTGAAAATCTGATTTACCAGTTCAAAGTCTTCCAACTCGCTCTTGATCATGCGTCGTGTCACAGATTCCAGCATCTCTTCAAAGTTTTGCTCAAATCCCACATCCTCCTCCTCCTCGTCATCTTCAGCTCCTTGGCATAGATGCACAGTGCTCTTATACCAGGCGAGACAGTGTTGGATACAGCAGAGCAGATGGGCCTGAAAGAAGCAGCCACACAGTCACACTCAGCCTTCTAGCTGGAGGTCACTGGCAGAAGTGGACACAGGCCAGACTATTATAGCTGGATGCAAAGAGCCATAGCTGCCGTCAGAGGTTCATGTGTCTCAAGAATATGCCTCACTCCCAGAATGAGGGGATCTGTAATCCTACACACAGCTACCCAGTTCTAGCTTCAGACAATGTTGTCTGCCTGAGCTTGCCTATATGGGATGTAAAGACTTAACTCTCACTGCTCCCTCAACCCAGCTACCTCAACTGCTGAAGAGGATGGAAAGTGAATTTCCAAAAGGGCTCTCACTCTAGCTGAAGCGTCTGCTCCCTTTCTGGGTGTGCTACTACAGCACAGCATGGAAACTTCCTTAGGGGAAAACAAAGTGATTAATTTGAATTTGTTCCCTTGGAAATCCAATGAATCATTGAGGTGTCATCTCCAACAATTTCAAAGGAGCAAAACCAAAGGACAGATTCTTCCCTCTGCTACACACACACCGCACGACTATTTTATGTGGAATTAAGTTGAAGGAGGGAAAAAAACCCCCCAGGGTGAGCTCAATAGAGGATAATAGAACTACGCTGTTCCTAGAGCATTTTTCACACAGGTCCCCAAACCACTTTGCTAGGGAGCTCTAATAGATAGCCTGAGGCAGGGGTGAGATGCCCAGCTCTATTGTCATTAAAAGAATTGCTCCAGGCTAGAAAAGGATGAAGAAACACAAGGTATTCAGCTCATGTAGCAGCACAACTAAAATGCTATGGAACAGACAAGCTGCAGCTGTGGCCAGCCAGTATAGCTCTTACCAGCGGTTCCTGCAGAAAGATTTGATCTCCTTGAGCCATAATACATCCCTCAAGTTTCAGTGGAGGCAGGAGGTCTGGCTGGGGCAAGTAATATTGCTTTATCTGTCATAGAAAACAAGAAATAACCAGTTACTTGGTAACTGAGCCTCTTAGGTTGTTTGAAAACAGAATACAATAATCTTTGTACTCCATTCTACAGAGCGAAAACTAGCACTATGATAATGGGACTGTACATGTACATGAGTCACGTCACCTGCTTTATTACTAATTAAAATCCCCTCTTGAGTTGCTCATGTACCTCTCAGCCAGGACACATCACTGCCCTAAAACAAGTTTATCTGACCACTTGCTGTTGTGTTGCCTCAACAAGCAACATCACTTGCACTTCACCTGCGGTGCTACCCATTCTTTAAACAGAGAGGAAAAGTAACTGCTTCTGCTGCCCGTCACCCGTACTCAATGCTTGTCCCTGTTATGGCATCCAGCTTCCTGGCCTAAGGTCACAGACAGTTACAGAGGCTACACTCGGCACTAAAATAAATCCATGAGAGACCATGCTTGCACCAGTTCCTGGCTGTTTGGCACACCACAGGAAGGAGATACGCACTGAGTACTGATATAGGATGAGAACCAAATAGGGAAAGTTTATATATAATGATGCTATAAAATTTTATACATTTACACCAAGTTCCCATTAAGTGCCCTCTACTACCCAAAAGCTGCCTTGGCTCCGTTCATGTTCTCTTCTCAGACCCTATACTGTCATGGGAAAGCTGGAATTAATCAGCATGAACTCTACGGATGATTAAAGGGAAGAAAACTACTTGTCTCAAAGAAGGCACAGCCTGTCCAATGGATTGAGGAAATGTGATTGTGTTGTTGCCATGAGCAACACTGTTGGGGGATGAGTTAATCCTCCTAGATCCTAGATGGACTTGGGTATTCTCCCGATGGGAGGACAAGCAATAATAATTACTGTGTCAGCCCACATCCTTGGGGAAGTATGGGAGGGTAACTGCTGTGCACTGCTAAGGAAGAGGGAACACACAAAGCACTTCTCTGGGCATCACACTTCTCACAGCATCTCAGAACTGAAGGGTTGGAAAGGGCTCCAAGAGATCCATTCTCTTCCACCCTGTGACAGGATATGAATCAGTCTCCAGACGTTTACCTAGTCTGCTCTCCCAATATAGCAGGGATTTGAACACCTCCTTAGAGAAGTGCCGCAGCACTTAAACATGTTTCCAGTGTAAGGGAGAACTATTTTCCCAATATTTAACCTGAATTGCGTGCTATACTGGTTGCAGTACAGAATTCTTAGGGTCTCTGCAGCCATGCCACAGAGCAGTACTTTACCTGGGACAAGAGCGTTTCCATTATAGAGCTGGCCAGCTGGGAGTTCCTGCGAAGGACATCATAAAAACCCTGAAGACAGGAAGGAAGGACAAGTTGGCTTACACAACAAAGAAAATGAACCACATGCGTAGTAAGTTGGTGTCATAAGACAGCAACGACCCTTTGGCACCACAAGGAACCATGAGGAAGTAACAATGTGCTCAGTGTAAAACCCCATACCTGGCAAAGCAAAGGCACCACAGAAAGAAGGTATGAATCAGAAAGAGTCTGAACTTCCTCACAGGGGCCCTCTCACAAGCTGTATCTCCCTAGCAGCGGTGGCATCAAGCCCAGAGTGACTTTCACTGCTATTTAACGCTAGCACTAGATCCAACTTCAAACTGTGAAATCCTGCTTCAAAGGCAAAACAAGCCAGTGGGGAAACTGTAGGAGGCAAAAAATCCTTCAGAGAAAACAGTGGATGGATAAAGCAAGCACAAGTCTTATAGCAACGTTGACAAACACACCCAAAACTTGCAGCTCACCAAAGGTCAGTCCAACCAAGTCAAGAAGGAAACAAAATCTCTGACCTGAAGAGTTTTCCTTTTCTCAAGCTATGTGCCTTTGGGCTTATAATGGTCCAAAATAAAAAGAAGCAGAAGGATTGAAAAAAAAAAAATAGTCCTTGGTACATGTGTCCCATGAAGAACATAACTGAGACGATAGGTTGTTTTCCACAATAACATGATCGTTATTCACCTGGAGCTACAGTAGAACCAGACTACAGAAGGGCTAGTGGCCGTTTAAAAGGAGTTTGAAGAAACAGTGTTTACCTCGTATAACATGAGTCGAACATCCGCTTGCTGGCTCAAACATCGCCTCAGGCTGCCCAGGATTTCAAGGCAGAAGGCCTCATTAGCTGCAGAATTATAGCAGGCATGAACATCTGCCTGGACCTGAGAGGGAATATTAGTCACATTATACTGGTTACAATTCTCAAATATCACAACACAGAAGCAAGGTGATAAGGGGCCTGGCCCCTGAACAATCACTGAAATAGTCCTTAGCGTGCTGCCAGGCTCTTTATCATCATCATGGAGCAGTGTAAATGCTCCCCAGAATACTGGTGCTGTAAGAGAGAATGACTCTGAAAAGCAACATCCCTAGGCCAGCTTCTCTTTGCACATTGCATTTCCCAAAGCTTTCCTTCCAGGACTAATCCTTACTGAAGTTATATTTCCATTCTGGGGAAACACTCCACTCGAGTTGTTTCAAACAGCGCATATTAGACATGAGACTGTCTCATATGTCCACACCAGGGACTGCAGAACAGCGCTTACCTGAGTGGCACCAATGACCTGGCTGCACTGGGAAGAGGACAAGCTGCCCAGAATCTTAAAATTTCTTAACAGAAGCAAAAACCCAGCAACCGCAGCTTTACGAGCATCGAGCTGCCTGTGAGTCAGGGGGAGAAAAGAGAAGCATAAGGAAAAGGGGAAGCAAGAAGCTCAGAAGTAAATACAAGATCAACTCAGCAATCAAAAGGGGTCCACAAATACAGAGTGACTGGACCCAGTGGAACAGTATTCCCCAAGAGGGCAGCACAGTCCCAAGTAGTTAAGAACTTGGCAGTTTGCTGAGAACTTCCTTGCTCTACACTCTCACAACGTTCAATTTCCTTTCTGTCCTTGCAATGCTCACACTGAGGGAGAGTCCCAGGCCAAGACCCAAGCATTAAATGTTCCCTGAAAACTGGAGTGGGAGAGTATCACAGAGCTCAGAGTTGGAAAGTTCCTCACAAAAAGCTGGTGTTTTGCTTTGCTCACCGAAACCCTGGGTCTTTCCCAAGACCAAGTCCCTTGCCTTGAGTAATAATCCTAAATTATGAATTCTGTATTCATAACCAGGCAGCCACTGCCCAACAAAATCCAGTCTACGATCACAGCATTATGAAGACAGCAGGGTGGTTTGCTCAAAGCATTACCAAGACAACAAACCTGCTTCTCTACCACTTCGTAAGGGATCAGAGGGAAGGTGGCAGCTCAGCGTTCTGATCAGTGGTTCCTTCCAGACTCTCCCTAGCATCTGGATGTACTCAGGTGTATAGACACATGTTGGAATTGGTTTTGGTTGGAATTTGCCTGCTTATTTGGAGTTCCCAACAGCTGTCTGAATTTCCAAAGCCCATTCAGCTGGGTGTTGGGATTTGTGTCTCAGTTCAGTAGAGCTGTGACTGTATTACAGTCCTAGGCTAAAGGGGTAGGAGATGTCACCATCCAGTTATGGGAAGAGCATAGTAAGAAGGCACTTAGTCAAAACAAACAAAAAATACTTCTGCTCCAAAAACATAAATGAGTTGTAGAAATCTTTTCAAAGAATCCCCTTCCCAGCTTACCTGGAAAAGATAGCTTTTTGGAGAACAAGTATCAGGGAGTCCCTCACTGACATGCTGACTTTGAGCAGAGGCTGGAAAGGAAGATACACTTTGGAGAGAAAAGCACTAAGGCATGCCAAGCCCTTGGGGCATATGAGCTCATCTTCCTCAGGCCCATCTGGCCCTGCATTTCCAATACTGTCATCAGTACAGTAGGAGAACCAAAACATTTTAAAACAATATAAAATTAAACCCAGAGAGCTGTAGCAGTGAGACACCTTAGCAGGTTAGTGAGGACACGGTGCAAGGGTTTGGGAAAAGAACTGTTATCCCCAGATTGGACGAAGCAGGCAAAAGTTTTAACGCCAGGGCAATATCTCAGCCCAGGCAAAGAGAAACACTGACATGGAGCTTGGAAGGAGAAAAATCAATGTGACAGCTACAGCTGTTCAGCTAAACACTGTATACTTAGTTTTCTACAGCGTGCAGCATCTGGACATCTTCCAGATGAAAGGTCAGCACAGAGCAGTTTCGGTACCATGCCAGACCGCACCATACGCTTTTTGCTAGAGGGCACATGCAAATCCATGCTTGAAGAACAGTTCCATGCTACACCGAACAACATACAGCAGAGTATGAAGGTTTATTTTTACGAGGAGGGTTATTAGATCATGCATATAATTGTGGCCTAGAGCTGTCACTGGAACTAAACTAGCAAGGATATTCATGGAGAAATGCAAAGCTTTACCTGTACTGCCCGGAGGAGCCCTTGCACTGTGTCGATGGGCAGAAAGGACAAATTGTCAAAGGTCTCCGTGACTTTGGAGGATGAAGTCTGAAGCACAAGAGGAGCAGACACAACAATATTGGACAGCAAGTCTGAAAAATAAAAGGACAAAAGGAGCAGCTGCTGCCAAGGGGCCAGAAAAGTCTGAGCAGAAGATGTCTATAGAGCTAACAATTACTGAATAATCAAAGCCCTTCCATTACACGGAGAGGTCATGATAGGATAAGCATTGAAAATCCGAGCTCTGCTGCAGGCACAAAACGCAAAACACTCACAACCTGGCTGCAGGGCCTCATCCCACCAGAGGGCACTGAGGTATAAGAGAAGAGGCTGCGGCATAGGCATCTCTGCAGCCCAAACACCTGCCCAGGGACAAGGAGGAAGGCAGGGCTAGGAACGTGTAGCAAGTTACTGACTGATGGATACCAACTTCCTGTGCATCAGCTGTTCCATGGCAACTGCCTGCAAACATGTTTTCACCTGTGATGAATACAAGGTAATCTGATGCAGTCGACACCTCAGTAAGAGGGGAAGGAACAACTGATTTTCTTGGCTTCAGGTCACTT
>NW_008824243.1:10612272-10619041 GCF_000699105.1 Pygoscelis adeliae | reverse complement strand
AGCAGGAACTTGTTCTCTGAGTGTCCACAGAGCAGGACACATTTCTCTCTCTTTCCTGTTACCTATGAAGTGGCTGACAGGAGACGCTGCTTTTGTGAGGACTCTGTTCAGGACCTGCTCAAGAATATCACTTCTGATGGGCTCATGAACCTGAAATGAGAAAGAAAAATAAATAAAACCCAAAACCTACATAAATTTAAGATATTCATATACATCAGAGCACAGGCATTGTGAAGTACAAAGCAAATCCAGAGCTGAAAGGTAAGCTGGGACTGGTTGCCAGAAGTCCTCTTTCAGCTAAATTCACACAGACCGATTCAGATTTCATCCCAGTCCCATCAGAACCAGCACATCAGAGACACAGAGAGTACACTCGGAACATAATGGGTCAAATGCTCTGTGGGATGCAAATTTACCACTTCAGTGACGATGCTGATTTCAATCCCACCTCTGTCAGATTTTCTTTGTACCTCTGAATTTCTCTACCTTCTCTGCAGTTTCTTGGAAACAGTAATAGGGATTACACAAATATTGTGGTAGTTGGAACAGATTAGGATTAGGACTTTATGAAGATGGCCTCTATCAGCTGGACAGGGGCAAATAGGAGACTAAATCTAGTATTGTTTGTAAAACACTCATGAGGGATACAGCAGGCAAGGTTTTGACACCATTTACTGTGAGAGAATATGAACAGAGTTCCCTTCCTCCCAAAAAATAACCCTCTCCAAACCATACGCTACCTTAAAAGTTTCTAGCAGGATACTCGCTCCCAGTCTGCAAGCCTGCTGGGCTGGCATTTTTGAAAGGCCGTAAGTGGTATCAGCAGCTTTTCCTCCAAAGGGCTTTTTTGGTTCATATGATTCCATTAGGCTGAAGCCAAGATCCACCAGGCCCTGAGTAACGTGGTCCCAGCCAAACGCACTGAAGAAAACATTAAACAGGCCAAGAAAGAAACAACTCAGTCACAGAAAAAAGTCATTCCAGGGTCCAAAGCAGCAGTGAGAGATGCTTGATCACGCCAGGGAAGATGCATCCCTCACAACCCCATAACTGTCTTTAGGCTGAGGGGCAGGTGCTCAGCACAACACGTCTTGCAGTCCTGGTTCTCCAGCCATGAGACTTCCTTTCCAGTCCAAAGGTTTCCTCGCTATGGGGAATGATGTGCATGCACTCAGGTCTGATCTGAACGTGACAGTAGGCTACAGTCGGGATGCACAAACATCCTACTGATCCTAAGATCTTCAAGTCAGAGAGGAAGACAGAAGAGGAATGCCTCGCATCAAACTAAAGGACAACTGGTGACAGATCACAGACCTATCCCACAGGATGATTAAAGGACTAACCATGTGGGGGAAGAAAACAGTGAAGCTATCACTCATCCCTTGATCAGAACACAAACTACAGCTGGCAGCATGACTCATACCATCAGCTGCTTTACCAGTAAGAAACAGATAGGGTCCTGATCAGTTTAGTCCTTTGTACCACCAGATGCCAAGATCTGAGGTAGAGGGGGCAGATTTATACAGCTGCATTTTGTTCCTTTTTTTTTTTTTAATTCACCAATATAAAACTGGGATAAAAACTTTGGATTTTGACACTGTTCCCTGCTGGCACCTTGTCAGCAGTATTTAGCACCCCAGAGCATTCTAGAGAGGCTGAAACTCTCCCCCTCCCAAAGCCCATTGAGCGTTCTGCAGCATGCGGCAACAACTCACCTATTTTTCACCACTTCCAGAATTACAGTGGTTACATCATATTGTTGAGGAAACAAATCCTGCAGAAACTTGGAGGCCTGAAGGAACTGCAGGTCCTTGCAGCTTCTTGTGATTGATGTTTTCAAGAAATCAAATATCTGAAACATAAAATCATTGAGTGTGAGGAAATGATCTTTGAAATGGGACCTGTATAGTCTTGGGTATGTTCCAGTAAGAGCACCGGCCAGAGCACAAGTTCCAGTACAGCCTGCCAAAAATCTTAACTCAGTTCTTTCTCAGGACAAATACACCAACCTCATTAAGTGCCTCAAGGAGGGTAGCTTGCTGCCAGATGTTCTTCAGGTGGCTACCACAGAGCCAAAACATTAAAAAAAGACGACATTGCTTTTCTTCTCATCCTACAATACCAACCCACAGGAATCAAACTCTGGAAAATTCTGATACCGCTCTGGGGTCTTTTATAGTGTTCAGAAAACTACAGCATACCAATGATCTAACTGCCTCCCCACGAGCATCCTGAAACCATTTTAAGCTTAATTCTGATGGGACTATGACCTAAACCATGCTTCCTTTCCTTTACAAGGAGTGCAGTGTGCATCCCCATGGAAGTTCTCCGCAAGCTTATCACCCACATACCTGCTCTTGCAGTCTGTGTTTCACCGCAACCGATAGCAAAAGAGCCACGCTGAAGGGACACAGGGCTTTACCAGGGTCCTTCTGTTGCTCAGTCTAGAAAATAGCAAGCAACAGTCAGAAAGCTTGTTACGTTCAACTGCAGCGTCCTGCAAGTTCAGGGAAGCTATCAGGCCCATATCGCACTGCTGTTGTGGTGTAGAAAGGGACATGTCTCTTCAAACATATCATAGCACTTGTTAAAGCGAACATGACTACGATTATAAAAATTATTAAATCCCTTCTACGGATAACTAATTAAGTTTTAAAAACCCTGCCTCAACATCTTGAAGAACAGTGCCTGCTCCATCTTTGTCGTACCTTTAGATGCTTGATTAGTTCCTCCCCTAGGTCCTGATCCAGGTTGATAACAGAAACAATATGGAGAATAACAGTGCCTTCCACGTGGCGGAGCTGGTCTAGGGGCATTGTGGCTACCTCAAGGTCCACTGATCTGTAAGTTTTATCAGAAAAAAACAAGCCATCCAAAGCCATAAATCATTTCTTATGTATCAAGGAGGACCTACTTGTACAAGGTTTAACAATTCAAATTCAAGGAGCCCTGGGCAGGACCAGGGTCACTACAAATACCTAGGTAGCAAAGAAAGGGGATGACACAGAACTTACTGTGGAACCCTCTGTTCTTCCTTTTGTCTCTTATCCAACTGATTGAAAAAAACGATGATTCCTTCTAAAACAGTCTTCTTACTGCCCTGCAAGGCAGGACATTACATTAAGCCACTGCAGGGTCTGCAGTATCCCAGAGAACTACACACTATTCCCACACCAACTACAAATGTCATGGTATCCTTCATAAATAGCTGAGGTGGGGGAGGGCTCCTGTGTGGCTCATTTCCAGATGAAGTGACTCTGGTTTAGTTTGCATATTTCTTTTGACTGTGCTTATCAAATTGTTGGAAGAAGCTGAAGCTCTCAGCTGTTGTTTTTTTTTTTAAGTTATTATTAATTAGAAGGGATCCTTTATGTTATAATCAATTAGGGAGGCTTTCAAACTCCTAACCTTAAATCTAACATTTTTTGGCCAGTGGACCCAAACGACCTCCTGTAACACACATGTAATTTGTCTTTGACTGGATCATTTTGGCGTTGACTCAGTCACAAATGAAGCAAGCAAAAGAGCCAGATCACCCTGTCAAAGGGCTGAGATGTCACTGGCAGCCTCTGCTTGCAGGAAGAGGACAAGGGATGAGACATTTCCAGTACGAGTCAGACTACAACCCAGAAGACAGTCATATTGCATGAGCTATTATTACAGCATGCAGACCACAGAGAGTGAGCAAAACCACACTTAAGAAAACTGGAAAAAAAACCCCAATCCTCTCTGCTGTCTGCTAGGTCTGTGCTCATCCCTTGTTTCCCAAAGGTTTCCTCCTTTCCCCAGAAGAAAGATCAAGATTGTATCTTTCTCTGAGCAGTCACCTTCTTCAGGCTAGAGAGAGTTAGAGACAAAAAACCTACTGATGTCCTGCTGTGTCCTGCTCCCCACAGCACAGTTTGGGAACAACCACAATCCCCACCAAAATGCAGCCTACAGCTCAGTCTACATATTTTTTTTCTCATGGTATATGCTTAGGGGGAGGCCAGCTCCCGTGAGCTTTTACCTTTGCAGAAAGCAGCAGCAGCTGATAGACCAGAGGGGGAATTTCCTGCAGGTCTAATTTGGAGAACATCCTAAGGACCTTTTCCACCACAAACTGCAGCTCCTCTGCCGATAGTGGAATATCCCTGTTGAATCAAAGATGCAGCCTAATCATTTTCACTAATTTCCTTCAGAATCCCACAGTAGATTCAACCCGTAACTAGACAAAGGGTCCTAAAGTAGACAGGCAGCGAATGCTCCCAAAGCCCTCACCAGAAGCAGTTGCCACAGATCCCTCAGTAACCTACTACTGTCCCAGGATACTCTTCAACCTTCGATGCTTAGCTCTCCTTCGCATTATGCTTGTTCATTAATGTATTGTTAATTTGCCAAGGCTGACTCACACATGGAATAAAAAACACAATGCCATGCCCAGTCTCTGAGGCATGCCTGCCCAGCTGGTTTTTGTATCCATATGGATCTGATGTGAGTTCATCGACTCAACCATCCATGGCGCTGTACCTGGTACAGTCAGATCTACTATTGGTACTTGCCCCAAACTACATGTGAAATAGGACGTGGGCATGACTGCGGCACAAGAAAGTGTTGATGTTGAAGGTAAAAGGAATTACCTGAACATGTTGGCAAGATGTATTACAGTCCAAGGATCCCACCTGGTAAAACAAAAATATGTTGGAAAATTGAGAGCAAGCAGAATTATCATTTATCCCTTCCCTCCTCATACACAATTATTCAATGTCACCATTTCCCTGTCACGTTCTGATATTAAGATTAAAAGCCAAATTTCGACCAGAAGTCACCACCACCACCAGCCTAACCACCCAGACTTAGAATGCTCCAAACTGCCCCCATCCCCACAGTTACAAATAACCAAGAAAGGAATGAAAACGAGTGCTTCCTGAGACCAATTCACGCAACACTATTAAAACATCTGGGAACAGGGTGTTCCCTTGCCTTCCCAGGCAGAGAAGACACTGCCACGGAGGGCACAGATTCAAAGATGGTAGAACAGGATACAGACGGTAACGTCCAGCTCATCATGATGTCTTTTTCAAAGCACAACGTGAAACACACTGTTTTGTAACTTAGTTTTGTAACTAAGAGGATGTTGGGGCTACGGACACACTTAGCGACTGCAGATTTAGCTCCCACTGTACCTGTAGGGTATCACAGGGAATTTTGTAAAAGGCCCAAACAGGACTAGGCACTGACTGATCTTTAAATAGACTAAAGCATGGTGGAGCTGGCAGAGAGGTACGTACTTGCTGGAGCAGAGGGTATTTATCAGCTGTTTCTTAAACTCTTCCCCATTCAGTTCACCTGAAAAAGCAACAGTTTTTTAGGAGCCGATTCCAGAGGATGGGAGGACGGGCTGAGGAGAAGGAACTGAGAGGGGTTACCTTTCCCATAAGCCAGGCTCTCCTTCGAACTGGCCAATGCAGTGAGAACAGTGGAAAACAACTCCAAGGATTTCCCGTTAGACAGGCTGCCGCCTTTAATAACATCAACAAACAGGGTGGCAAGCTCAGCCAATGCGTGGCCTGGCAGCTGGCGAGCCTGGGAGAAGATACAACAACATGAAAGAGCCTGAGGCAGTGTACAGGAGAATTCCACACACACGTCCAAACCGTCACCAGAAACCAGCAAAGGACAACATTTCTTACAGTGAAATGTTCCCCTAAAAGGGGAATTCACCCCCAAGACTGTCATGCTGTCATTTACAGAACAGAGCAGTAAATCAAGCTGATGTAATTATAGGTTTGAAGTTTCCAGCCTAAGTATCATTATCCAAAGATAACCACATTTACACACACAGCAAATTCCAACACCAGCTAACTTAGTCCAGGGCAGATCCATGGAAAGGACACAACTCATTTTCCTCAGTGGCCTAGTGAAGTATCTCAATCTACATACGAAATGATACCCAGCAGACCCCAGGAAAGCCAGCCCAAAGGAACTTCTACCTCCAGCATCAGCAGTCCTATGATTTCAGACACCTTGCCCAAATGCAGGTCCCCTGACTCCACTAGCGGGACGCAGTGCTTGTAAACCTGAAGCCTCCTGAGAACACCGCTTCGCTGGGAACAAGGGGAGCCTTGTGACAAGAAAATAAAGAAAAAGAATGGAAAAAAAGTTATGCAAGTAGCAACATGTTGCTAAACAACAGGAAATTAGCAGGGCTAAACTGTCACCTGGCTGCAACTCCATTTTATCTATCTGACAGAACAGATAAAAACCAGAGAACAGGAAATGAGAATCTCTTGGATAAAATAGCTGAAGCACCCAACCCTGTTATCACACCCTGTGGTTCATTCAACCTGCTGCCTGAGAGCAGGAAGCGTCAAAGTGTTGAGAAGAATCAGCTTGGCAATTAAACTTCAGCTGGCCAGCTCAGTTCTACTCCAAGGTACCTCAGGGCTCCCAAAAGTAAAGCCCACTTACAACAGGTTCATTAGAAATACATTAGTCCGGTTTCCTATTTCCCGTATCTAGTTTTGGATGTCCCGTCTCCCTGTGACAGCCCTGACTGGCTGGTTCTTACCAAAAGTGAGGCTTCCTCGTGCTGCTGAGCGCTTACTTCACCCAGCCAGCCTGTAACCCACCGGCGATCAGCAGGGCCGCGGCCACAGTCCCCCTCCCCACCCACCCCCCAAAAGCGCAGCTCACAGACCACCCACCTTTGAAGATCCCTCTTAGCAAAGCTGCCGTCTCCCTCCCCTTCAGGGCCTGCCTTGTCACCATATCGCCCAGCTGCACAGAG
>NW_008824243.1:10580752-10611565 GCF_000699105.1 Pygoscelis adeliae | reverse complement strand
GCCCCTGCGAGTGCCACCCACGTGGGGTGCGTATCCCTTCGAGTAAACCCCTTAATTCCAGCGGGCACGAGGGGAGGCCTTGGGCGCACGAGGAGGTTTAGCCTGCCTTTAAGCAGCGGGATTTAGCCGGAGGATCCGGTGCCAGCACAGCATGGGAGATTTCACAAGCCCCATGCTCACAGGGAGCGGGAGCTGATGCTGCTGAGCGACGGGGAGCGGGTTCGCCCCAGGGCCAGGCGCCGTGGGGAGAGGGATAACTGGACCTGGCCGAGAGCTTCCCTAAGGGATCCGGCGACAGCGCCTTGGGGTGGGTCCCCCTTGGGGTGGGTCCCTCTTGGGGCTGCCACCCCTTCCGAAGACCCCTTTTCCCAGGACAAAGCACCCGCCCGGTGATGCCAGGGGTTGTGCCTGAGTCTGCAAAACTATTTTATCTGCGATGAGCATGATGGCCAGGATGCCCAGGTGGCCAGGGGAGCGCAGGTCCCCTCTGCCACCCCCGTGCAGGGCCGTTGGGTCTGTTGGGGAGCCCCCACGCTGAGGATGTCCCCCCGTCACACACTGTCTTGCTAGCTGGGCTGCAGACAAACATCCAACAAGCTCTAGGAGGGAGCTGAGCCTTGTGCCAGGGCTGGCGTGGGAAAGGGACAGGGAGGTTGGGAGGTCTCCAGTGGAGAGCAGCACGTGGTGCCCCTGGCCATGGTGGCATCGCTCGGGGTCTTGGCACAGGTCCGGGTTTTCCCTCCCTGCTCCCCCCTGCCCTTCATCTGGAGTCTCGTGCCTTCCTCCTCCTCCCTCCCTCGCAGCGGGGTCTCGGTTGGTTTGCAGGGCAGCCCTGTGGAAACCAAATCCGTAAATCCCAGTGGCATTACAAAACATGCCTTGTGTAAGCCCCTTCAGTCCTGCTCCGCTGCTTAGGCCGGCCCCACCACCTCCCCAAAATCCCCATCACAGTAAGAGCCCGGCCGAGCTCTTCTGGGCTTGGGGAAAGAGCCGTGCACAGCCCCATCCTCGCTGCATCCTCACCTAGCTCCCGCAACCCTGGGCCCAAAAAGACTTAAGGCTGCAAGGGCTCCCCTGCCCAATGCAGCTTCAGCATGCTGTGATGTCCCAAAAAACCTCATTTTGCCATCCCGCTGCTCAGTGTGGTCCCTGCTGCATCCCGGGGCTCCCCTCCCTCACAGGTCTGCGGCATCACCCCGGGGGTGGACTGGGTTCCAGTTCCCAAAGCTGCAAGCAGGCAACCATCGCCTGGGGGCCTTGTAAAAAAAAAAAATCTGCCCATGTTTTTTTTATTTTAAAAGCTGAAAGTAGCCTTGTATGGATGCTGGTTTGGGTGGCCTCGTTGCAGAGCCCCAGGAGGGACCGGCCCCAGGAGCATCCTCTGCCGTGGACCTGTCCCCACAGCCCTGCCCACGCGGCCAAACTCACAGTGGGACCTTGCCAGGCTTTTCGGGGCAGAAGCTGGGGAAGAGATGTGGCCCGCTCACCCTGAGGGACTGGGCTGGGGTGGCAGGCTGCCCATCGCCTCCTCTGCCCCTGCCCCGTGCTAATGAGCGAGTTACACAATGAGAAGCTTTTATACTTCGTTAATCGGGTCCGGCATCCCAGCCCACCCCTCCACGCACGCTCCGGCTGGCCAGTGGAGCCCCGGCTCCCTCCTTCCCTCTCCTCAGCTGCCTTTTGTAATGTTTTAATGGGGTTTCTTGCCTGGGTTATGCTGATTTAATTACAAAGCTGCAGTGAGTTGATGCCTTGTGACGGTCTAATCCCAACCTGGTGACTCTACAAAGCTTTCGCCCGGCTTTCTTCCTGCTCCACTCTGGCCTCGCCATCCTTGCGTCCGTCTCTGCCCCGTGCACTGACCCTCTGTCGACGGTTCAGCTTTTCCTTTTCCTGGTGAGTACCTGGGACTTTTTCCACCCAAAATAACTTTGCATCGGAGACCGTAACGCAGCCCTCCCTTAACCTGGCACCTCCAAGGCTGGGATTGCTTTTAGTGCCTGGAAAAAGGGGATGCCCGTCCCTTCCCTGGGAGCTGGTGGGGAAGAGGATGCCCCTGGGAAGTGGTTGAACTGAAGCCAAGCATCCCTCGCACATCCTGGGCTCGGAGCCGGTGCTATGGCCTGGCAGGGGTAGGGTTGGGTGCTGGAGGGAGGATGAAGGCAGGCTTCCTCCTCCTCATGCATGGGAACAAGGCGTTTCACCCAGACAGCGTCAGAAAGATGCCGAGAGGCTCACGGTCCAACCTGGCAGCCGGCGACGGGCTCTGGGCTGGAGCAGCAGGGGCTCGAGGGTTTGGGAAACACCTTGGGGATAATGGGGCAGTAGAAACAAAAGGCAGTAAAAGCATGAGCCGGCTGCCCGCCTGGCCAAAGCTGGGCGCTCGCCTCTGCCTGTGTGAGGATGGTCTGAGATGAAATGGCGCTGGGTGAGCTCGTGGGATTGGGGGTCCCCATGAGATGCCCCCAGCCTCCAGCGGACAGACCGAGCCAGAAAAAAAGGATGAAGGTGTCAGACGACCAATACCCACATTTTTAAGCTGCTTTTGCAAGCGTCCCTGGTGTTTCTCAAAGCTGCTCAGTCTCCGGCAGGCAGGCAGAGATGCAGGCAGTATGTGATGGAGCTGAGGACGGTTGGGGTGTCCCTGCCCGAGCAAGAGGGGCAGGGGATGGGGCACAGCGGGGCTGAAGGGATCCCCGCCGCTGCTGATTCCTCCTTCCCTCTCCAGTGTCCTGCGGCTGACGGAGGACAGAGGACGACATGTCTGCGGTTGTGAGTACTGCCCCTGCGCCGCCCCGTCCCCCGGGCTCTGAGCATCCCCTCCCCGCAGCGCTGGGATGGGGCACACCCCACGCACCCCTCGCCCTCCCGGCTGCTCTCAGCCCATGGCAGGGACCCTGGGTGGCACACAGCCTATTCCCATCCCATTGCATCCCCTCAGGTGCAGGCATGGAGGCTCTGCCCTTCCTCATAGCCCCCCTCCATCCTAGGAGACCAGCGGTGGGGCAGGGAGGTGGGGGGCTGGCTGGGGAGACCCCACATCCTCTCCTTGCTCCCAGACGGGCACCTTCCGCATCGTCTCAGAGGAGGAGCAGGCCCTGCGCACCAAGCTGGAGCACCTCACCACTAAGGACCATGGCCCCGTCTTCGGGAGGTGCGAGAAGATCCCCCCACACACCCTGCAGAAGGTGAGGGCAGCCGCAGGGGGCAGGCACAGCCAGGGGCACCTGCTCCTTCTCGGAGGTCAGAGGAGACCCTCGACGGGCTCTTGTGTTGGGGGGGAGATGCGCTTACTCCAGAGGGTCTGTGAGTAGAGGACCTGGGTCACCCTGCCCTCCTTGCACCGGGATGCTGCAGTGAGCATCACTGCACCCCACCGGGCTTTTGGGTGCCTAAATGACTCCTGGGGTGTTTTGGGATGCATGGGGAGCATCATTGAGCTGGGCCCCCTCCCTGCTCCCCCCCAGGCGAAGGATGAGCTGAACGAGACAGAGGAGCAGAAGGAGGTGGCGGTGAAGGCGCTGCGGGAGCTGGTGCAGGAGCGGGCGGGTGGCGAGGAGGTGTGCAAGGCAGTGGCAGAGAAGGTGCAGGGGAAGGACGACTCCTTCTTCCTCCGCTTCATCCGCGCCCGCAAGTTCGACGTCCACAGGGCCTACGACCTGCTGAAAGGTGGGGAGGGGTCCCGGGCTGTGACACTGGGCGAGGACGGGGGTACACATCCACCAGCAGCTCCCGGCCCCGTTCTGGAGCCTTCCAGCTCCCTGGTCTGGGCTGTGCCAGCAGAGCAGGACCCTGACATGGGAAGCGGATGAGGAGAGAGGATAAATAGAAAAAGGCAGGGCTGGGGGCTCGGGATACAGAGGAAAGAGTTGGAATGGGGAAGGAACTAAATGAGGGTGGTGCCAGGCATCCTGCAACGCCAAGACAGTCCCATTTCTTGCTGATTTACCGGACAAAATGGGGAAAAAAATGTGTTTGGTGGTGGCAGGCTGTTTCATTTGTGCAGCAAACCCAGCTGGTTTGAGCTGCATCCCCTTGAGACCCCCATGCCCTATACATGCCCTATGTACCCCTGTAAGGAGCAGATCCTGCACCCACCCGTATGCTTCTGTGCACGGTGCCTGGTGGGCTCAACACCCCTGGGACCCCTCGAGGGCTGGGAGCAGGCTGGGGGGCTTGTGGCACCCCCTCCCCACACTGAGAGTGACCCATAAGGATGGAGGGGGAGCGGGAGGGCAGCCCCGGGGGTGGCCCCTGGCAGGGACCTGCCTGGCTCCGGCTCTGCTCTTCTTTGTGTCAGCTTGGGGGATAATGAGTTGTAATTATCAGCGCTGGCTCCCGAAGAGCTGTTTTGTTCGCTGCATTTTCCCAGGACGAGATTCCTAATTTCGTGCCCGCAGGGTGCCAAGGGAGGGAAGCTGGGGGATGTCACCCAAATGGGGAGGAAGGGGAGAAGGGAGATGAGGGGAGAAATGACTTTATCTGCTCGTTGAGGTGTTGGAGAGAAGGCAGGCGTGGGAAGCCCCTGGCATGGGGAGAATAACACCGAGTGCGCTGGGGCCAGGGCTGAGCACCTCTCACCCCCTGTGCTGGAGAAGACCTGACCCACGTGGACTCCGGGCACAGCTGGTCCACAGCTCTCGGGCTCAGGACCGACGTCTCACCATTGCCAGCCTGCCCTGTCTCTGGCGGCTTCCCAAGCGGTGCCCTGGTTTCCTGAGGCCGGGCGAGCAGCCGTTGTCCTCCCCGATTTCTGCCTCTCTCCAGGCTACGTGAACTTCCGCCAGCAGTACCCCGAGCTCTTCGACAACCTGACCCCCGAGGCCGTGCGCAGCACCATCGAAGCCGGCTACCCCGGCATCCTGGCCAGCAGAGACAAGTACGGCCGGGTGGTGATGCTCTTCAACATCGAGAACTGGGATTACGAGGAGATCACCTTTGATGAGGTCAGCCCAGCCCAGCCCAGCCATCGCTCCCAGAGCAGAGTGGTCCCGCTCCTGGGCTTGTCCCACTCGGCACGTCTGAGCGCAGCATCCCTTACACGCGCATATACATATGTCCACACACACCCTCCAGCCATCCAGGTTGAAGCAAATCTGTAGCCCTTTGAATTTATCCTTCCAGGGAGTGTGGGAGAGCATGGTCCATCCGAAAGGGTTCCCTTTCCTTTGCACCCTGATGCGGTGCAAGGTGCAGGCTAAATTCGGGGTGTGCATCCCCCAGCCCAGGTAACACAGGGTGAAGAAAGGCACCATGCCATTAAATCAAGGTGCTTTAGAAAGGAGGGACCTGCAGGGCAGAGGAGGAAACTGAGGCACAGGGCACGGAAAGGGCTTCTTGGCAAAGAGGTCTCCAGGCATTGTAACTCACAACTTCTCCCAGCTCCTTTTTCTGCTCAGCTCTGAATTTGGTCTCAGCATATCGTTGATCCAGATCTGAGATGCACCCAACTTGAAAGGGGAACGTGGTGGTTGTTGAGCATCCCCCGAAATGCCCTCCCTGCTCTGAAGTCCTGGGGCTGGCTGCGACAAGCAGGCCGGAGTCAAGCAGACCCTGGCTAATGCTCCATGGGACTCTTCCCAGGAACCTCCTGGGGTCTATGGGAGGTGAGACCTAATACCAGACCTGCTGTCTCTCCTCTCCATCAGATCCTTCGTGCCTATTGCGTTATCTTGGAGAAGCTGCTGGAAAACGAAGAGACCCAGATCAACGGGTTCTGCATCATTGAGAACTTCAAGGGCTTCACCATGCAGCAGGCGTCAGGGATCAAACCCTCTGAGCTCAAGAAAATGGTGGACATGCTGCAGGTGAGGTGGCAAAGTCTGCGCCCAGCAGTGGCAGAGCAGGTCCTGGGGGAATAGAGGGCTCAGGGAAAGGAGCAGGCAGGGCTAGCAGGGTTTGTGATTTCCACCACGCTGACACCAGCAGAAAGCATCGTGGAGAGGCTGTTCCCCATCACATGCTCCTTCCCTTGCCAGCTAATTGGCTTAATCCTGCAAGATGGATCCTGTTTTTCCAGCCCCAGGTCCCTGTCCTCTCAAAAGCCCAACCAGAAGCAGTACCACCACTCCTTGCAGCATCCTGCGGCATGGCCTGGAGGCCTTTCCTCACCACCCTCTCAGCCCAGCCTGGTCCAGGCTGGACGGAGATTCACAGGCACTCCAGGATTTCTGCCAAAGAAACTTGGCTCTCTCCAGGGAAGGAGGACCAGAGAGATGCGGTCCTTCTTGTGGAGTGGGAGCAATGAACCATCCGGGAGGCTCTTCAGCTTCCCTGGTACTCCTGGGGCTGGGACGGCCGATCCTCTGGGTCAGAACAAAAAAGGGCCCATCAAAGAGAGAAGGGGAGACTGGGCAAGGGGAGCCACGGCAGTGCCTGGGTGTCCATTGCTGCCCGCCTGGCTCCATGTGGCCAGCACCCTCTGTAACCATCCGTGTCTGGGTTTGGGATCCTAGGACTCCTTCCCAGCACGGTTCAAGGCCGTCCACTTCATCCACCAGCCTTGGTACTTCACCACCACCTACAACGTGGTCAAACCATTCCTCAAGAGCAAACTGCTGGAGAGGGTGAGTGTGGGAAAGGGACCCGGAGGCAGAGACACGTCCCTGGGTGAAACAGAGCAGCAGGGAAGAGTCGCCCTGGTCCTCTGCTGAGGGTCGCTCCCATCTCCCTCCAGGTCTTTGTGCACGGAGAGGAGCTGGAGTCCTTCTACCAGGAGATCGATGCTGACATCTTGCCAGCAGACTTTGGTGGCAACCTGCCCAAGTACGATGGCAAAGCAACTGCAGAGCAGCTCTTTGGGCCCCGCATTGAAGCTGAAGACACGGCTCTCTAAACTGGGGTCTGCTCCTCCTCCCCTGTACAATAGGATCAGAGGTGGCCCTCTAACCCCAACCACCTCCTTACCGTAGCTTTGGTTGAACGACTGCTCGTGATGAGGCACTCTGGGCGCGTTGCTCCACGCCTGTCCCTCCCCTCCCCAAACCTGGCAGCGGGCTGCCCGGCAGCTCTGTCCCTCCCAGGCAGAGCATCCTTCCCTCAGGAGCCAGCATAGAAAGGAGGTCACCAGCCCTCTCCCGCAGCATGCCCTAGAGCTGTGGTGGGAGGACAGGACAGCGTCTGCTCTGGGAAGGGAGGGCTACAGCGAGGGAGAAATAAAGTGTTTAACAGCAGAGCTCTGGGGTCCCTTGGGGCATGTGGCAAGGAACAGGGGTGCAGCTTTTTGGGCACAGGCACTGGCTGCGCTGCTGGTTGTAAGGAGGCCAGGAGTGTCAGCGCTTGGTAGGAGACCCCTGTCCCCCCATCATTGACTGCCCCTTGGCACAGGGGCCAAGGAACCAGCTGTCTCCATCCCCCATGCATCCCAGAACGAGCCCCACCCCTGCCCGAGCAAAGACCCCCCATTGTCAGTTATCTGCTCTAACCAGGAAAGAGAAAACAGCCCAAAAGATTCAAACAAGAACCCAAACAGGGACCCAGGTGGAGCTGGCTCTGCCTAATTCCTGCTCAGCGAGGCAGGCGGGGGGAGGAACAGAGGCTGCAGCAGCCACTGAGAGCAGGAGATGGGCTTTAGCCACAGGACAGTGAAAGACAAGCAGAATATACCCTCCTAAATCCTTCAAACATCTCAGCACAGCTTTTTCTCCTAGCGTTGCACCGTGAGAGGGAGCTCAGTCAGGTAAGCCCCACCAAAAGCCACCATGGAGGGCAGAGGAGGGTCCTCACCTGGCAAACTGAGCCATGCCTGATGCTAATTAGCCTTTGCTAACGTGGAGTCTGCAGGACTGGAGTGGGGAGGAGGGAGGCAGAAGTAGCTGTGTCCCAGGGAAGGCGGTCTGTTCTGGTTCATGAATCAGGCATCTCCTCCGAGGAAGTAATTGGATACCAGTTTCCAGACCGTCTTCTCCTCCCTTGGTGAGCAGTAGGGCTCAGAGAAGAGCAAGGCACTGGTCTCTGCCCAGGTTACCACCTTCTCTGTCAAGCTGGTCCCGCAGCGTGCCCCATCTCCCCTCCCTCCCTCCCAGCTCTGCACCTACACACGGGTGCCTTTCATCAGCCAAGCAGAGGACCGGACCCCCACCCGAAGCTGGCTGAAGTGGAGGGTGCTGACAAGAGCCGCATTCATCAGGGCACTGGCGCAGGCTCAAACCAAACAGGACATCGGCTCCAAAGCTGCGGGGAGGATGGGGCCTGTCTGGGCAGAGGCGACTGGGGTTAAATCTGTTTTCTCCAGCCTCAGCAGCACGGTGGCTGGTCCGCACATGGCGAGTCCCAGCCCAGGGCTGCACCAACCTTGTGCGAGAGCCCAGAGGGAGAGCGAAAGGCACCTCTGCTGCGTTCGGCTCCTTACTGTGCAGTGCTCTTCACGGGAAGCATCTGGAGCCATCCTAAGGAAACCATGTGTGACAACTCTACAACCATCAGGCCACTGCAAACGCAACAGCACAGCTTGCTTGGGAGACAGAGCAATTGCAGCTCACTTAGAAAAACAGAAAAAGACAAAAAAAATACCCATACACACAGATGGGAGCACCACACTGCTGCCTCTGGGGCTTGGACTGGGACAGCCATAGCTCTTGGGAGGTCCCTGTGGCTGCTCACTACTGCTGGGACAAATTGTCAGCCAGTAGCTTGCTTTGATGGTGAGACAGAGAACAGCACAGCAGAGCAGGGAGCACAATCCATGCCAGCCTCAGCTTCACCCCAGAGTGACTCTGACCAAGCCAGGAAGGAGTTTTGAAGTAGACCTAACAGCTAAATCGCAATGGCCAATAAACTAGAGATGGAGCCCGAAACGCTGCCTCCCACAGAGCAATTCTCATTACAGGGAAACAGCAGCAACGGTCCTGGCCCAGCCCAGCTGCCCCAACAGCTCACCAGTCCCAGTTACCCTCCACATCTGTCTCACTTGGTCTGTAGTTAAAAACCACACACCAGTGAGCTCTTAGTGTCAGTCAAGTAGTGCTTTTAGCAGGGCTTTTCTATGCCCCGGGCTCAAACAAGTGGTTAACTCCTTAGATATCAAAGTGTCCCAGCCAGAGATGCTGTTGTATTTTTTTTTTTCCTGTCAGCCGCTGAAAGATTAGGAACTCCACTCACTCTGATGATTTCTGCAGAGACGCATGAGCCAAAAGCTTTACTGCACGCTGCAGAAAAGCTGTCACCCCAGAGGGGAGTCCTTCCACACGCTGCAGGAAGGGCCACAGCTAAGCCCTACTTCAGGTCTTAGTCTGACACAGCTATAGGTCTGGCTCTAGAGGAGTCCTCTAACCAGTGACCTAGTGGTCCTGGGAGAACCTGGGGGTCGATACAGGATTGCCATAATCTGCTCTTGTCCACAGGCAAAAATAGCCCTTCTTCAGCATTTTCAGGACAGGCATTCATTTTTTTTTAAGCTGATGCCATCTCCATTCTCCAGCAGAGAGGCATCAAGGACCTCTCTTGGCCGTAAGACAAAAAGCAACTAAGAAAGACTGGAGCATCACTAGGGCTTGTGTCACATGCTGCAAGGGAGAAAGGGGGGAAGAAGACAAAGTGCCCCCCCACAGCTCACTCCCCAAGCTGAGCTTGAGGGAAGGCTGAGCCGCCAGCCTCTGTCAACTGCCAAGAAAGCCACACGTTCCTTAGCTCAAGAGCCTGCTAGATACCCTGTGCTTAGCCACCAAGCCCAGCCCCAGCAGACGTGAGAGCCAGGGCACTTGTGTAATGCTCCTGCTATATATATATATATATCTATCAGGATTGTTAAGACTGACTTCTCCCTGGAGGCTTTCTGTAGCAGCTCTGTCCTTGTTCTGCTCTCTGGAACACAACAGAGGTAGAGGAAGGCTCCAGCTGGAGATGACAGTGGTGGCAGGGGCTGGCCCACCATCCATGTGTTGTCACGTACAGCCCCTGTGCAGTCTTCCTGTTTATTTACTTGACACTCACTTCAGCTTTCAGCAGGGGGGTAGGGTCAGGTTTTTGAGAGGTGGGCTCAGAAGCTGCAGCTGCTGAAAGGAGTGAAAGGCAGAGAAGACATGCCCCCAACACTGCCACCCCTCTTGTCCTCCCCACCCCAGAAGTATGGAAGGAGAGGAGTGCAAGCTTGAGGTTTCTCCCTCAAAAGAGGGGGTTATTCACATTTCCTAGAACAATCAGAGCCCTTGCATTTACCACTAGAACAGCCAACTAGTGGGTCAAAATGTAGAGGCAACACCAGAGTTCACGAAACAGGAGTTACTGACAAAGGTTGTCCTGTCTGGAAGTCAGGGAGCAGCAAGCCAGCTCCTGCCTTGGTGTATACCACAGGGATATAAGGACAGCCTTTCCCCAAGGCAGTCTTGGTTTAGACAGCACTAGTGAACAGAAACTACCATCTAATACTAATTCACACACAAGGGCTGGGGCTAAAGGATTGCTCTTGTTCCTCCTTTAGCTAATCCAAATCTCAGAACTGAGGGAACATGTTCAGATATCCAGTGGCATTTTAATCAATATTACCTTGTTGGCCCAATATATGCCCACATCAGCTGACCCTCTCCCCACTGCAGAGGAAGTAAGAAGGCATAGCTGCTTTGCCTGTCAAGAGTGACAGCTGGACTTCATCACCTAATAACACTGCACACAGTCACTACATGTAGCACTGACTTCAATAAGTCCTTTATTTTTAAATAAAGAAATCCCACAGAATCAAAGATAACAAAATTACATTTTGTTTTGCAATGACCTCCATTTTATACCACACAGAAGAACAAAAATTAAAGAAAAAAATCAAAGACACTGTTATATATATACTTATATATAATTTTAAAGGTAAACATCAGCAGATATAGAAAAATTGCATTGCTAGTTGCAAATCATCTCCCCTGCAGCTGTCGGCTCCAGAGGATCTGACTCAGAACATGGCAGCGGGAAGGTGTCTCAGTATACAAGCTTTTTTTCAGGGCAGCATTTAGAGATGGTTCCAGAGTATAATTCAGCCAATTTGAAGATATTTTCATAGCAAACTGCTCACCAAGAATATTAGAAGTCACTCAGCCTGTTCCAACACACCTGCATGGGCAAAACAAGGGCACAAGTCTGTTCTTCCTGAGGTCTCCACTCACCTCTTCAGCTTGGGATTTTCAGAGGAAGAGGTTATGCTTTCTCAAGAAGAATGCCTAGTGATCTGTCACTGGGAATTACGGTCAAGCAGTCAAGTAACACAATGAGAAAATGTGCTCCTTTAGAAAGCTGCTGACTTGGGCTAAGCAGTAGGGTTTGGTTATATCAAATACAAGTGGGTTTTGTTTGGCTTTTTTTTTTTTTTAAGACTTCCCAGTTGGCAGGAGCCATGAAAGAGGTCAACATCCCAGTAGAGCTTAGTGGAGATCCTAGAAGAAAGTTCTGTATCTAATCAAAGCTCTTGCATGACCAGAGAGAGACAATGCAAGCTTGTCATTCAGACAAAAGCAAAAAGGCTTTGTGTAGAGCCACCTTGTGGGATCAGGCTCCTTACTGGCATTAAAACTGCCTGGTTTAGGCAAGGCCATTTTGGTGAGAAGGAAGGACATGGCCTTTAGCGGGTGCGGGGCTGGAGCTTTTGGAGAGTGTCAGAGAGACTTGGAAAAGCCTGTTCAATACTAGCAGATCCAACCTGATAAATGCTGCCCTGGATTGCAGTGTTTGTGTCCATTGATTAACTAGCAAAACCAAGAATACAGATGTTCAGAATGCAACGGTTCAGGGTAACCCCAGAAACCCTTCCACCACAGCATAGAAAGCTGGCAACTGCTTTGACTCACTGATTGCACTTGTGCCTTAAACTCCCTCAACAGCAGAGAAAGTCCAGGCCAGTGTAACAGACACTCCCAGCAATAAGAGGGGTACAGTTACAAGACACCCCCCCTTCCTTGGGGCAGTGTTGCTCTGAGAAAACTCAGAAAGTCCTCACACTAAGAAGAGCTGTTTGCTTTCCACCTAGAAGCCATGAAGGAGACACTGCTTTAAGTCACTGTGGCTCCAGGACCTACCCTACCATCAGATCTGCCAAAGGAATAAGGACGCATGGAGCAAGACTCAAACCAGAAACAAGATGCTCTTCACAACAAATGACTTACACATGCAGCACAAGGCTAGGGCCTTTTCTGGTCTCACTGAAATTCTTCACAGCCTTTTTCAAGAAGCTTCAGACAGGCATAACATTTCTCAAAAAACTTGGAAGCAATTCAGGTGACTAAACTGTTTGGCAATTAAATCCTGAAGTTGCTACTCTCTGCTTTTTCTTTTGAGATGTAGTCACTTCGGCAATTACCTCCAGCTACGCTGCTGGAGAGTTAATAGACATGAGAACTTTGGGATTGTAAGGTAACAAGTCACATATTAAGCAAAGCAAACCCTCCTTCTATGACTCAATCCCTACTGCTAGAGGAGCAGAGAGCTGAAAATGATCCACTGCTTATATAAATTATTTTAAGCCTTAAAATAGACTGTAGCTAGTTGTAGGCTGCCCACAAAGGTCCTTTAAGTCAGCACACTTATACAGTGTACATTGCCAGAGTTGTTTCACTACCTAGTGTCTGAAAATTCATTGACTAAAAAGCAAAGCCCCAAAAGCTCTGTCAGAGCTGTTACTGAAGTCTCTAGATATGCTGATGTGAAGGGAGGGGGAGAAAAAGGGCAAGGCACCACGTGTCAAAGGGCTGTGATCTAGGAACTTGTGACAGACCCAGGACAGAGGACACACAGGTAAGCTTGGCTAAATTCAGTACGTAAGCCAACGGTTCCCAACATCTTTGCTTAATGCCCTGTCTTTGTAACCTAGATCTTCATAAACAGGAACTGCAGATAAACACTTCGGAAAAGATTGCAGGGAAGTTACAGTGCAACTACAACACTGTCAGACCCATCTGAAAACACCTTCAATTTAGAAGCTATCCAAGGGACCATTAAAAATGCTGGCAGATCTGATGTAGTGGAAGCTGCAAGTTCCTTGTGTTCAGTAAGAGCAAGTCCCAGCTTCTCACCTACAAGCTTCAGATCTCTCCAGACACTGAGGTGATGGTTAGACCAGCCTAACCATCAAACAGTAATAGTTCTGCAGCTTGCTATCTGATTGAGAGAGTCCTTAGGGTTTATGTTCAAGTGCTACTTACATCCAGTGATGGGAGAGGTGTGTACACCACACGAGACTAGCTGTGGAAGAGCTCTGCTAATGCTTTTTCTAATCCCAGTTTGAAACTAAACAGAGCACACGACAGATTCATCATGCTGTAGTCTTGAACTGCACTATCAGACTACACTGTAATGATATAGAAATGCACACTTCAACAACCTCGTGTCTTGACAAGAGATGAAAAAGACGACTTCGCCTCTAAGACTTAAAAATTCAGATTACATTTAAGGTTGAGTTCACTGGGCAAATGAAGGCCACCTGTCCACATCACAAGACTAGTATTGCCTTATTTTGGGAGAGAAGAGTATTTCAGATTAGGATTGGACGAAGTCACATGCATCTTGGGGCACTGGCACTAGGTATCAGTTGCCAGTCACTGTCAGCAGCAAGATTTAATACAGGATTCCCTTTAGGTAACATGTACCGCAGCTTAACTTTCTCCTCTGCCACTTCCCCAAGATCTCTTTAAGTTACTGCTGCAAGTCTGACACCATGAGTCTTGCTTTGAAAGTAGCAAATTGGGTGGGATGGGGAGAATAGATTTTCCACTGCTTCCACCTACAACAAGCTTAGTAAGCTGAACCTCAGGCTTCAGAAGCCTTGCACAAACAAGCCGCTGACAAAAGCTCTTCTTCCCCAACCAGGCTAGAATTAGTTGGTCAAGTCACAAGTGGTTTGAACAGCTGTAGATGCAAGTGCAAAAGCAGGTCAAAGAAGCAAGACAGATACCCATATTACTTCTGCAGTTGAGAGTTTCAGAAAGTCCACAGCATCAGCACTTCTGAAGTACGATGGCTTGGGTTGCAGGGCAGGAAGGAGTATTCTTGAAGAGACCCTTCAACTTTAAAGCAAAATCTCTAATTAGACAAAGCTACACCTTTACAAAATGGAAGGAAGAAAATTTTTTCCAAGAAAAAGCTGCTCAGGACAAAGCTCCACTTTCAGAGGGACTGGCATGATTTGGCCAAAAAGCAGAGGCAAACCACTTGCTTTGCCTCAGCATTAACCTTCCCAGACAGTACTGAGCCAGTTCTCACCCTCCTGACTTCCACATTCTGGGCCAGTCAACAACGGAACCGTTCTGCCAGTCTGGGGACCTGGGCAGGAAGGCAGAGCTTCAGCCGCCTGGGGAGATGGACAGAGAGCCCCTACTTTTGATAAGGCTCTCAACTTGAGGAAGGCAGATATTTTGCTCTCGAAGGAGGTCAGACACACACTGACCTTTCTTTCACAGGTACCCACATGTTGGGTCATACGATGGGCTCTTCACTTCGACAGCAGTATTGGTACCAAGGACAGCTTCTGTTCCTCTAGAGCTGTCTGAAGTTGATACTCAGGACAGTAAAGCTGGATTGAGGAAGGACACATGAAGCACAGGAAGGGCAGTTTTGTTTCCTCAAGGCAGACAGCCACAAACTGTGTAAGCTACAGCTGTAGTATACTATGAAAGTTGAAACACTTCTAAAGTTGTAACCACTGGAGATAAAAACCATATCCCCCTACACACCTAAATTTATACTGTATCTATTTGGTGCGTACAAGTGTTGTTTACACTCCACTTCTGTTGAAGCGAGAAGATATTGAAGTCATATCCAATGAATATTACATGAACAGCTACTTAAGCAAAAATCTGAAATGTCTTTTATGACAGATTTTAGTGATATACAGATGCAGTATGAGTAAGAGGATAACAACATAGAGACAAGATACCCATCAGCTAAGAATATCCTTGTTAACTGATGCCCTAAAATAGTTCTTAAGGAACAGCCACAAGCATGGCCAAGTCTTGCTATAGCTTTACTTGGTCACATCTTTTCTTTGATGAAAAAAAGGAAACCTGGATTTACTAACAAGGAGAATGTGCAGATATCCACAGTTCATTGTAACAGGCCAAGGTGTCTGGCCTAAGGCAAATGAAAGGAATTTCCTGATATGATAATGCATCTTTGCTACAACAGTTAATTATTGCTTTATTAAAACAAAAACCCACTTCTCCAACCTACTGAAGTTCAGGGACAGGGCGGTCCAGAAGGCTTGTTCCCCTATATTACCAGACTGAAGTCTTGCAGCTCATTTCACCCTTAAGCTATAAACTAAAGTGCCTGGAACACCGACCAAGGCTGAAGCAATAAAGTGCTAATTGATGTGGGAAGTGTGACAGGAAGAGTACTTCACTGACACTGTGATAAAGAAGTCCTAAGGATGGATTGATGAGACTACATTATTGACAGAACAAACAGTAAAAAAAAAGATTTTGACCACAAAGTTTCAGTCTCCAGATTGTCATGGGACAACTTTCCTTCCAGGGGATAGACTAGGGTCTTTAATAACCATCTTGGCACGGACCATAACAGCCGCTTGAGGGAAAAGCACAAGTGAGTAGGCATCTTTCCTGCAAACAGCTTTTGCACATTAAAACTAGAAGAGGACATCTGGGTGTGGAAAAGGAATTCAAGTGAGGAAGAGCCCAGTGTCTTACTGGAGCCAGTAATCCTACAGCGTTTACATAGATATGGAAGTAGTTAGCCATGCAAAAATATCATTTTAGTTGCACAGGGCTAGAGACATCCAGTTCCCCATCAACTGTAAGGCAAGTCGTGTCTGAAAACCATTCGATGCTTTGAAAGCTAAGGGGAAGAATTTTGCTATGATTTACCCTGACATCAGGGGAGTAAGTCTAAATAGATACCTTCCCCCCCAACAAATCAATCCCTAACAGAGTACATAATTCTCTACGAAATATTCTTGAAAACAGATTGAGCTCACAGAAAGATCCTGCAGATTCTTAATCTCTGGTTTCCATTTGGAAGCCAGAGCCAGCTTTAAAAAGCCCTGGGTCAAACAAAAAATCCAGTACTAAAAAGGTGACTACATTTAAAGAGAGGCAAAGATGACAAGAAGGTGACTGACCTGGTCTTGGTGCGAGAACATGTTTACATAGAAACATTAACTGGTATTACCAGCCTGCAGCTTTTCTCTACTTGAAGTCCCAGCATAAAGACACCCCAATCCACAGATAGCTGAAGCATGGAAAAGTTAAGTATTTTTAAACTGATTCACTTGTGTAAGTGCGTTCCTAGGAACTAAAAGGCTTCCCTTGAGATGGTGCAAGGCTGGAACGCCACTTGTAGTCAAGCATCTGTTGTTCCAAGCCACATTTTAGTGGCTTACAGACTGAGCTGCTCACCTGCTTGTGGCTTGGTACAGGGTTTGTCCAGCACTGGGACAGAGGAGAACAGTCATAGTTACCCTGTCATCTACACCTAAACAAATGCTGCAGATCAAGTTTTTGACCAGCAGGTGAAGAGATTTTGACATTTGATACTTCTGCTATATTAAAGCAAGCAGTCTTTAAGCTCAATAACCCTGTAACAAGTCACAGTCAGCCACCTAATTCTTCAAGCAGAGCAGTAAACTACAAACCCAAGTGACTATATATGCAAAGATGCTCTGACCAGATATCAACCTCTGCTTTAACTCCACTTTGGAAGAAAACATTGTGATCAAACCCCAGCCATAGGATATCAAGGAGAATGGAAACCTGAAGCAGCAGGTGAGAGAACAAGATGTTCCTAGAGGGGGAGATATACTGAAGTGATCCAGAGTCTTTGGGTCAATTACTCCTGGCCAGATACAGCCTGCTCTGTGTCCGAGCAGTGAGACTTTGTCTTCTCCCACTGGCAGATGGCATCGGCATACTGTACCACAAGCTTATCCATCCAGGTAAGAGGTTCTGGGAATAGTACAGACCCCTCAAAAAATCCCAGGTGGCCTCCGTGAAGGGGCAGCACATGCATGACATTTTCACGTTTCTCTGTAAAACAAGAGGAGGCACAAAGTTCCAGAAAGTTAACATCTTGGAGCTGAGAATGAAACCATCTTAAGTTGTGATAATCAACTCTGCTCCTTTAGTTCAGATGCTGTGCCAAGGATAATCATGTGTAGGAGGCAGAAATGCATTGACAAAGGCCATGGCTACTTTGAAGTCCAAAGCGCATAACCTTACTGCTTCACAGAACAGGACAGTCTGCAGGAACCAGTCCCAGCCAGTACAAGAAGGCTGCCCAAGAAATGCTGTTGGCTGGGCCCTTACAGCAATACAGGTATTGCTGTAAGAATGCCCATTCTTTAATGAATGAACATCTTTAACTCATGTACACTGGAACTAGGACTGTTTGCATCATGTCGAGCTGCACCAAAGCTCTGACAGTACATCAGCCACCTTCTTCCACGTACAGTGAGAAAACCCCTGTGCTTGCTTCTGTCAGAAGCAGCTGTGGATAAATTCTCTGCTCATAGCTTTCAATCAGGAAAAGAATGAACGCTGCTCCCCCCCTGTGCACCCACTCTTTGTGTGACGAAGCAGCAGCCAGCTCCCTCTTCTGAGCTTCTAAAAGTAATTTGCCTTTTTTTTTTCTTGGCTGAAGATAGACAGTTCACAGAACTCCTTTCAAGGGAGAGATCCTAGTTCAGTACCAAATAACACAGCTATGCATGTGCCCCCCAGCTCCTCATCAGCAAAGGGGGCTGTTCATCTGTACTAGATCAAGACCATCACTATAATAACCCACCTTTCTACTAAATCTCAGTGAGGAATGAAGACAGGAAGAATAATTTTTCCACTCAAGAATGTAACCTGAATGTAACCTGCTGGCTATCAACACAAGCCAAAACAGCAGAAGGTACCTGAAAGGACTCAAGTTCTTCCTGCTCAAGGTTAGCCTTGTTAGTTCTAGCAACTGGCGATTTAAAGAGGCTTAGTACACCTCCCACAGGGTTACAGATGTAAGGAGGCAAGTCAAGCTGCTTTGAAATCATGGATCATGATGTGATAAGGAAGCTGCACGTACACAAGTATGCACAGCTGGAACATACTGCTTCAACATACCTGAAAGAGCTCTTGGAATTGATAGAAGACTCTCATGCACAAGAGGGTCATCAGCAGCATTAACCAACAAAAGGGGAACACAGATCTGCATCAAGAAACATGGCAGAAAAGGAAAAAACACACACAGTAAGGGGTTGGTATTTAAGCTTCAGTCTACCAAGTGTAAAAGCATCTTAGCTTAATTCAATTAACACATCTTATTTCAGAATTGCCCTGTATCTGGAGAAGCATCAGAAAAGCAGAAAGAGTCAACATTTAAGGCTGGTGGCTTTTCACCAACGGAGTACTTTGCAGCACTTGATTTTATTTTTTTCAACTCAGTTGTATGAAAGGGGCAGGGGTGCATCAGAGCAAACACAGATTGAGTCACAGATCTTCCCCATTCTCAGAATTCAAACAGCTACACCCATTTTTGCTCTGTATTGCTTTGCACATCAGGCAGCTAGTGCCAGCTCTGTTATGGACACCTTGGTTAAAGTCCAGGAAACTCCCTTGGAACACCTCCATCCTCTGGCTCAGTGGATCAAGGAGGAATTAATCTTCCAGTCCGCTTCTGCAAAACTTTGGTTTGCTAAGCATCTGCCTGCCAGATAGCATCCTGAGTCTCTTCCACAGTATCTAGTAAGTCTTTCTTCCTTGAAACTGCAGGCTCTATGCCACCACCCATTTCCCACCTTATCCTCATACACTCAGAGCAGTTCAACTGAATGCATGGCTTTATCTAGATTCACTTGGGTGCTACTACCTGTCAGAGTTAAAGCTCTTAAGAGCCCAGAGCATTTAGCCCCAGTATTAGAGCTAGCGAGAACTGAAATCCCATTCCAATATACTGTGTCTGATTATTTTTGAAAATCCCAGCTAAGACAGCTGTGTCCAAGCATTAACAACAGAAACCACAGTGCATTCTCTCTCTCCAGTAGGAAAATGAAGGTACAAGAGCAGTCTCTATTGCAAGAGCTTACCCTGTGCAAGTAATGCAGGCAGCTTTCTTCTTCATAGTATTCCTTCAGGGAACTGTAGCCGTGGAACTTCCTGAAATAGAAAAGACTGTCATTGCAATCATCTGCTTCTAGTACCCATGTGATTCTTACTTTCAAGTGAGAACATATATGCAGAGATGGGAATGATGCCTTGATTTTCATGGACAATGCTTTTTTTTCCTACCCAGTGTCTCCGCAAAACTCACCTTTGGCAGCACAAGCCTTTATGCTTTCTGTGCTTACTCAAATATTGTGATAGCACAGGCAAGTTAAACATGCAAGTTGAAGCCCAGTGGTCTTCAGCACATTTCTTTTAAAGTATCCCATTTCACTTAAGTAATTGTACATATGGAAGAAAGAAGAAGTTACGATCTTGTTCATCTTTACCTGAAAGTCTTTTCAAATACAAAACCACCACAGTTTATGAACCTCAGACATACTGGACAAAAGGGCCTGCCTACAAGCCACCCAGAATTCACTGTGGTTCCAGTTCTTTGCCAAATCCTTAGCTCTCCATCCCAAACCAAGAATTCAGTAAACCTATGCTCAAATGCTTTTTTTTTTCCTGACATGAGAGACATAGGCCTTTCTAGTTTGGGCCAACAGCTCAGGGATGAGGGACAAGTAGGGAGATTTCCCTAGGAATGGCTTTTAAAAAGCAGCCAGCAATACTCCCAGTCTGCCAAAAGTGTTACAGCTGTATAGCCAACAGTTTACAGTTTCATTTTGGAAAGGTGTCAATGCCTGACACGGAACATGCCATGGTACAAATGCTGCCACTGAAGAAAGTGCTATGTTATTTTCAAGGACACGGGCAGTAACAGGCTACTGCTTAATAAAGCAGAGAGCTTAATTTAGGTGTTAGTATGACAAGTAAAAAAGGTCGTATCATCTCAGCCAACCCTAATGTTTATTGAGAAGGCAGGAGTGGGTTTTGGGGGGAAGGTTTGTTTCAAAATTCAAGCAGGGCTAAGGACATTCATTAGCAGTTCTGAGCTGCTTTCCACATTCTGCACTTTCTTTTGCTAGAGCTTGCAGCAGAGCTGGCCTCTTCTTATGTTATTGAAGGCTGCAGGTTCAGATTTACTGATAAATAAATGCCTCCTGGATGATTTTACAGAAGCTGTGACTGTCAATAGTAAGTTGGGTTTTTTTCTGGTAAGTTTTATTCAATGTGAAGGCAAGGAAGAATTTCTGAGGTTGTCAGCACTGTATTTCAGCAGATTCCTACAGGCACAGCAAGGGGCATGCAAGAGCAACGCTTGAAAGAGAAGGTACTTTCAGAGATCTATGTAGGATCAGAGAATCACCCTTCGTACCTCATAACGTTATCATCAATCTGCATAAGGGATGTTGCTGTATACAGTTTGCTCAGATCAGCATCTGACAGGCTTTGTGGCTTCTTCATGTTATCTCCAAAAAGAGCTTGCCTGAAAGAGTAACATCAAGAAAAACATCCAAATAACAACAAGGGCAGCAAAGCCATGACCTGTTCAAGGACAACTAAGTTTACCAAGTCTGACAAGATAAGAAGTGTGCTACATATACATGAGGCTTTCTTGGGAACAAGCACAGCTTATTTGTCCACCTCCCTTTGCAGCAAGGCATAGCAGAAACCCTAGCAGCCTCTTTATAGGAAAAAAAAAGTTTTCCCGTTATACTGAAAAACTGCGTGAGGGGCCTCTAAAAGGAATCCTTCCAGAACAGACAGCGCTAAGGGTATTTGCAACAGAGGCTGGGTTAGAGGGAGGGTCCTTTGGCTTCAGACCAAACACGTGGGTGGCTCGGGTGAGAGCACTAGCAGTCCTGGGCATAGCGTCTCCTTCATCATCTGGTCCTAAAGTCTCCCCAGCACAGATATTATGTTAGCTCACACAGCAGAAATTACTTGGGGCATTACCTTAGCAGAAAGCTATTTACTATGGACACTTGTCATAATTAGTTATTGCCCTCAGGAGAGGATGTGTTTCTTTACCAGAACAAACTGCTCCCCTAACAAATAGAACAAAAGCCACAAGTTGGAAAGGGGTTTTTATTCCCTTTCAGAGGCAGCTGCAGGGCAGAGTAGGAGGGAAACTAGGTTTGATTTTGGGGAGCTGCCTTAGAGCACAAGTGATTATCGAAAAAAGTTTACTTAACACACTTGCCTTCAAGCCAGCACTGGCTTTTTCTGGGTTACAAATTTAAGTATCTTTTAATGGGGGCTTACCTAACTTCACATGTTAAATTTGGTCAAGTTGTCTAAATATTTGTCAATCTTGAATGAATTATGTGGATCATCCTACACATCAGCTGCCCTAATTCCTTCCACAAGTGTTTTATACTGCACAGGAGTGTAAACAATGAACCAAAAGTTTGCAAGTGACACATGCTCTTAATTGGAATGGGTCTTAGATACTCCCCTCCTTTTCCCTCGAGTCAGGCAACTTCAAATGTACACAGATGAGGTACTTACACATTTATTGCCCCAGAAAGAAGTACCCAGAGAAGTTCTGATGGAGGAAACAACATTGAGCATTTCACCTATTTAACAAACACGTTCATTTGACATGTGAGAGCCACAGATCACAACAGCAGCACAGGGATCCTACAAGTACACTTACACTCCAGGAAGAGCAACGCTAAGTATTTTGCTGGCTACATGCTCTTTCTAGAGGAACAGCTAGAAGCCAGACCTACAGTTTGACTTATTTGGTAAGCAGCAGCCCCATACAGCAGATCTTGAAGATTAATCCTACCTCAGGTAGGTGGCAGAACATGAGGCTCCTTGAATAGGGAATTCTTTGGCTAGAAATGAAACAGATGCAGAATACTCCACTTTGAAGTCTAATTTCAGTGTTTTCCTGTGCGCATCTTGTTTATTCATCAAGCAAGTCTCCTCAGAAGGCAAAAAGACAACAAAGCCTGCTTTCTTCTAACAAGATCACCAAAGCTTATTTGTATATTTTTATGGTATATGAATGAGATTGACACGGGCTCCCCTTGTCTGTTGGTTCATCTAAAAGACCACCAAGCAAGGAACTGGTGCATAATCTTTCAGGAGTCCTATTTTAAAGCACCAAGATGACAAATCCAATATAGCAATTGACCCAATCAATACTATCAGTGTAAGTGATGTACTGCAGTACCTGTGAGAAAGGATGATCTTCTTCATGTTGTCTGCCATGAGGAAGTTATAAAATCTTCTACATTGATCCCACTGCATGAAGGTTTCCTGTGCCCTACAAAAAACACAGTGCAGAACAACCTAAGCTGTTAATGGAGATCTTGAAAGGTCAGATTAATACACTGTAGCATCCTATGGCAGCCTAGAGGCTATGTAAACAAATCTCCAGGCCTTCCCTGCCACGGCTTAACCTTTTCCAGGAAATGACTTCCACTTTGATGAAGTTTGGTAGTATCAGAAAATAAATCTGCAGTCTCATTTTGCACAATGCAATTAGCTGTTTTGATTAGAGCATTTAAGAGCCACCAATCAAGATCTGCAACGCTGACAAGAGGATTTTAGTATCCTTTTACATAAGTTGAACTTAATTTACCTAATGGGACTACCAAGGAAAGGACTAAAACATGTTGCTGAACAAAGTGTTGTCTATTGTGTATATTAGCTCTGCAGAGGAAATAATTTGTGCAGATGTTTCCAATATGTACAGGGACTATTATTGTTTTAGCTTCATTGGCAGGAGCTGTAGGAGTAAATACTAGTTGCAGCTGCAAGTGGCATCTGAGTTGAAGTCTTCACCTATTCTCAAAGCAGAATAACACTTCACAGCTTATCTGTTGTTAAAACAGAATTAAAGTCATCCAGACTTCTGTGAGCTCTGCCAGCTTTGCTATGCAGGGTCATGGGCAGGTTATAGCTTTACTCTTAGCAGGGTTTGCTGTTACTGAGGAAACACACTATCATTTACTGAGCAACCTAAGAATGCTGGGAGCAGTTTCAGCTACTGAAGTACTCCGACCATTTAAACATTAACATACCATGAGAACTACGGATTTAGCATGACCTCCCAAGCCATAACCTGCAAGTCCCCTAACAGAGCAACAGCAAGCTATGTTTTCTTGTAGTAAGCCACACTGGAGTATGGAATTTTTTTAAAAACTTCCTTATCTTTTTGTCTAGCCAGACTATACCTACCATGTTTATGCCAGGGCAGGGGAATAAAAGAAGACAGGAAGATGCACATTTCTTTCTTCCCAAAAGATTTTCCAAGCAAACCTTTTAAGTTATTACAAGACATTTGAAGTTAAAGCTACTACATTTCCCTGCAGTTCCTGTGGGGTACAGTAGTACTCCTAATACGAAGAGCTGCAAGCACTGAAAAAAGGCACCTTCCAGTATTTTGAGGACTGCACAGGTTTCAAAGCTGAGGACTCTCCCCACAGCCTGTAGCTATGGTGAAGATGCATTCCACAAGATCAAGAAGCAGAATCAAGCCTGTGCAGGCAGAGATTAAGGAATAAGGAGACGTGTCCCTGTTTAGCCTCAGGGAACAAATTCCCCAGACTCTGTGTTAATTCATTAAACTAAGAGCCTCATATTCTTCTGGCAGATCCTAGTATTGCTGCTACTTTATGATGCCCATCTGTGGGACTCACACTTAATGCTCTGGAAAGGCTTTCATATTTCAGATTCCTGCTTTGCCTTGCTCACCACTTCTTTCCTTCAATTCCTATACTAATCTGGGGGACAAAGGCTGTACAAGCTACTAAAAAAAGAAAATGGAATTGTAAACTAACTGGTCATGTCTACCTGGGTAATCCACTTTCATGTAGCCCAGAGGGATGAGGCCAGTTATTTTAACCTACCAGACCAAGCCCAGGAAGGCTAAGGCTTAACCATTCCACCTGGAGGTGCCTTGTATCTCCTCCCTCCCACTTCTATAACCAGGGGCACAAGGCCCTCCCTATCCTGTCTTTTGCTTGGTAGATATTTACTGATGTTGCTTTCCCCTAGCTCTTCAGCTAATTAGCATTTAAAACAGAAGTAGATCTTAGGTAGGGAGACAAGATCTGAAAAGCCTTCCTTCTGATTGCCCAGTAATGCATAGCAGATGTTTTGTGACTGGAGATTTGCTAGTAGATGTTTACCCAGCAGGTGGAGTCCAGAGCTCAGTAATCCACACAACCCACTGAAGACTTGCATTAAAGTCAGACAAGCAGCTGTTATTTTTCCACATGACTATCCAAGTGCAATATTGTTAAACAGGTTGTCCTTGCCTTGCTATTCTACCAGTACATCATGACATACTACTACAGAAATCGGCTTAGGGAACAGTATTACTCACATCATCATTTTGGAGACCAGAAATACAGTATTGCATAATTGCAGAAGATGAACCAAGTGGACCGCAGCCAGATGTAATCCTCACAAACCCTGTCTGATGGTTGCAATTGAGGAGCTGGCTTCAAAAGGATGCTCTGTGCTCCGTGCCAGAACCCCAAGACAACTAAGAACATTTTACTTGAAACAAAACAGAAAAACTGTTTCTGAAAGCATCTGTTCAGATTTTAAGGGTGGGAACTCATGGGGACCTAGTAGTAGATTGCACATTCTTTTAGCAGTAGTCACATCTGATCTCAAAAGGGATTAGGTAGGCTGGAATATTACTGAAGTGCATATCAAGCTTTCAGTCACATCTTAATGCTTCTAGAAAAGCTTCTTACTTTCACCTGTAAAAGCTTAACTCATAAAAGGTGTTTTCAGACTGCTGACTATCAGACTGGTCCCTGTACAGGCAAAGCATCAGCAACACCAAGAGAGCTCGAGCTGCCATGACCAGGCTGGGAGGCCAAATTCCATAGCAAGCCCCTCACAGGGCTGCTATGGTTTCACCATTTTTATCTGCCCAAAGGATCTTGACCCAAATACCCTAGTCTCAAACAGCCCCCTTTTGCCTTTCAAATAGTCTCAGGTCTCAAAAGTGCAGTTAAATTACTGTAAAGACAGCTACACCTTAGTAGTTGTCCATATGTACAGACAGTAAAAACTGAAAGCAGTAGCTTAGCCAGTTACACTGTTTTAATCTTCATTAATGTGCATACATGGAAAATTACTGCACATTAGTTGAGCCACCAGTTTTCAAGCAGCAGTGCTGTACCTAGATCCTCCATAAGTAAATGCAAGTGTTAGCACTAGGTGGAGCCCTTACAGCTCTCGAAGTGCTACAGCCTTGGCTTCCAAACAGGGAACCACAGGTTAACATTTTAGGCAGACTTTAGGGCTATAAGCCTTCTCCTTCCCACCTTCCAAGTTGTGTAACAGTTGCAATTGGCTCTTCATCTCCTCATCAGCCCACAGCACTGTTTCAGTGATAGACACTAAGAGGGGAGCATGGAGTGACAGCGTATCAGCTGTGTCTCTTTCCAGTCTCCCCAGGTAAGATCTGCCAGATGAAACTGCACACTGAAGCCAGAAAAGCCATTATGAATCAACGAATCCTTCTCAGGAAGTGATGAGAAAGTGTAAACTATTTCTTGCAAGCCTGGCATCATCTCAGTAGTCTGTTGTGCTGCCCAGCCTGCCTGGTTAATTACACCAGGATTGCACGGGGAATGCCTCTTCTTAGGACGCATGGCAATTCTGCCATGACACTGAGTTAGGCCAGCTCACACACACAGACCAGAAGCTGCCAGCATGTACCCATCCAGGTACAGAAAACTTATTTGCATTCTTGACAGAAAGCTTATTTGTGCTGCGAAATCAAAGCAGCTTTGGCTGCTCCTTCAGGAGGGCGGCATCCCACACACTGCGGTCTGTCAGATGGGTTCAATGCAAGAGAAGCAACACGCTCTCCACCTTGCCCTTCCACACGCACCCTGCCAAAGATCTGCCCCCTGCTGCACCCCCAGAAGAGACCGTCATGGAGAAGTCTCCAGACCTACCTCAGCGCACTGTACCCCTGGCACACGCTGACGCAGCACAGGACTCGCTCCTGGTTGGCCTGGCTCTCTCCCAGATATTTGCACACAATGTTTCCGCCCAGGCTGAAGCCCACAACAACCAGCTGGGTCTGAGGGTAGGTCTTCTTGATGTAATTAACCATGGCACCAAATTCCCAGGTGCAACCTAAAAATAAGGACAAAGTCAAGAATCATCTAACATACCTAGATCCCCACTTCAAGCTTCAGTTGCATGCTTTAAGTTCAGCTCCTTACCCTTTCTGACTTTTCAATAACCTCAAGGTTTTAAGAGCTCTGATTCACACGTGTTCATGTATCTCTTTTACGAGTCCTGTGGACCTTAGCTCATGTCTAATTCTGACAGAGTGCCAAAGAAAGATGAAATTAGCTTGCTTAAAAATCATGGCAACAGCTAATCTGACAGTCCGAACTCTTCTTTCTAAAGCAGCTTAAAAAGCAGAGTCCAACAACTCTGGCCTTGACATTACTATCTAAGAACAGTGCACGTCATTACTTTCCTTAGGCAGTTTGCCACTTCTGAACTTAAGTGGGGTGTCTGGAAGGCAGCTTGCTTCTTTGCTTTTAGCAAGACTGCCGTGGATCCTTAAATCCATGCTGATGCAGGGAGGTGATGGAAATGCAGAGCTGGCTTGTCAGGACAGAGCTCTCAGTGGACTGTTGCAGAGCCTGACTAAGCAGGTGTTCTCTGGAATCAGAGGGAAGGGTTTAAGCAGAGGCAGCTAGCCCTTTTTAACCACTGAAGAGGTAATGATACTGCAGCTTCCTAGAAGATGTATGTTATCCCCTCTTCAAGAGAAGAGGTAAGTGCCTCTATACAAATCTGTTCTGCTCTCAGCTAACACCCACTTGCATCCCACAGGCTGCAGGCACTGAGGGATCCAGCTTCTGGCAGTACTAGGGTCCTCAGATTGTTTGACAGACTTGAAGGCCTCCACATGTGCAACTTCTGAGTACCTACAGCTGTTTCTCCTGCCTTTGAGTTTGGGAAAAGGAAACATGAAGAGAAGCAGCTGCAAAACCGATGGCATTAGTACACTGGTATCAACAGCCTATGCACTTTGTTAACCTTCCCATTGGCACCACATGAACAACACAAATAAAACTCCAGCTGTTTATTCCTGTCTAGAGTCAGAATCTCAGCTCTATCCTGTGGAACTTGTCCAGGGAGATAATCCTAAGAGTTGGGATTCTACCCTGTGCCAAACTAACAGTGCTCCACTGTGTCCCCACCCCAACTGTAACATCCTTGCTAGACATCAGACACAGGTTTTGGCTAGCTCTGGAGTAGACCGAGCACCAGGGTTTGTGTTTACTTCAGTGAAACAGCAGGCTTCTGGCTGATTTCAGCAGGGCTTGGGCACTTCCTTGTGAACATTCTTAACGAGCAATTTTCCTCAAGATGACACATGCTGCATTGCTCTAGTTTCCTCTGGAAGAAGCCAGCAGTCAGAAGACTTTAGTGTTTGACCTTCATGATTTGAGGGCAGCCGGCAACTATTTCAGAAATCCAAAACCAGAACAGCAACAGGTCAAGCTTGATGTAAAGGCTAGAGGGTTCAGTGCATCTGAAATTTAGGCTACTTGCTCCTCAACAAATATGTCAGGAATCCAGCAAAAGCTGGGAGGACACTAAGATATTTGGGCTGGAGGCAGAGTAAAGTCTGCTCATGGTCTTGCTGGCACTCCACGTAAGCAACTCTGCCAAGTGATTTACTGTCTTACTTAAAGGAAGTGCTTCTTGCCCTTTCCAAGGCTATAAAAGACTCAGAAAGGTATGTCTCAAGAGATGCACTACAGAATAACTCCCTGAGGTCTAAAGCAAAGCTCTATGGAAGAAAGCTCTCAACTTTTATCAAAAAAGCAAATGCTTTAAGGAGGCCAAGCTTAGTTCCCAAGACATGGTAGGCTTGAAGCCATTAACAGCCTAGGGCCTCAATACAAATTGAGGTACTTGGTATTCCTGAAGTGTTTTCCACTGAGGAGTAGATTTAGTAACTATAAAAGAAGCAACAAAGCATTACAGCCTATTTGCCTGCCAGACCCAGAATCTCAAAGCACAATATTTCTATTTTGTTAACTCAACTGTTCAAGATAAACATTCAAACTGTTCATCTAAACTCTTAGCAGTAAGTATCTTAGTTACCTTTAAAAAAAGAAAAAGAAACCTAACACCAATCTGGTAAACCCACAATTGGCTCCTGACATAATGTACCTATAGATGTTTGCAGTAAAGAGGGACATGAGGGCTCAAGAGAACTCAGGAACAAGCAGATCAGGTCACAGGCAAGAAGGCCACATTCTAGAGAGATCATGTTACTCACTAGCAGGGCAGTTAAGAATAGCTGGAGTCACCCTTAACACAGTTCCAAATCCTCTATTTGTTTTAGTTTCTAGGTTAAGAAAGATTTCCTTATACTCAAGGTGAAAGCCCCAAATCATGGCCACTAAGCACTACCACTTCTGTAGCTTTACTGTCATACTGTAGAATTGTTGCTGTTCCTTGACATTTGTGTTACCTCCAGGGACCAATCCTCATGTGTCCCTCCTAGGATAGAAATGTACTTTCTGGATAGGCTGGTACAAACTCCTCTCATATTACATTTTACAAAGCCTCAGAAGTAGTGTTTATCCTTCAGAGCCAGGTTTGTTTCACATGCCACTAAACTGACATTTCAGCATCTCTAAAATCATTTGAGCAGGCTCTCAGTAGTCACAAGAGCTTTTTTCAAAAGTTTTCTTTTCAGAAGACTGCCTCCTTGATTAGGATACACATGTAAGAGCTGGGAGAAGAGACAAGGAAAAGTGAATCCCAGTATTAGCCTCCCCTCCTCCTCACATGTAAGTTCAGTTTATTTCCCAAGGAACAGTATAAAATTATTATCCTTATTCAGATATGGCAGTTGTTGTGCTGAAGGAGGCTGATCAAGCCCTAGAAATTCCACAAGCTTGAAAATAAGTCCCCAGTTGCCATAAAGTACCTACCGTATGTGAACATTCGTGGAGAAGTGAGCTCAATATTTGGTAAGGCTCCCAAATGATTCAGGACAGCACATCTGTACCCATTTCTTTGCGCATAGTCAACAAAAGTGCGGATATACTGCTTTTCACTGTGGTTAGCAATCCCAGGGCAGATTACCATCGTGACATCCTCTGTGCACAGAAAGAGAGGGAAGTTAAGTAAATGTCACTTCATGCAAATTAAGAGATTCAGAAGGTTTCCATTTCAGATCCGTGGGAAACCATCTACAAGAAGCAAGCTAAGAATCCTACTAGTCTGCCAAAAATCCAGTATGGGACAGGAGACTAGTGGCTCTAGAGCTACAGATGTGAAAGAGTAATTCATGTTACAGGAGATGAACAGTTTAACTTCAGGGAAAGCTACCCAAACAGTTCTGCAGGCACTGCCTAGAGACCAAGAGTAAATTCTTCCCTTTGAAGGATTTTTTTGACATTACACACGTTCTGCCTTCTGACAGCCTGTTGTGACTGCTAAGTGTGTGGAAGCTCTGGAGCCCACTGCCTGTTCACGCACTGAGTAGACTGGCTACGCTATTTTCCCCCTCGTTTCCCTTCCAGAGTTGGGTGTAACACAGATCTTCAAAATGAAGCTTTGCTAAAAACAAGCATTCTGATTGACTGACATTAGCCATCATCTGCTTTGTGGCTAATCTAACGATATTTGATCTGCTGACACTATTCACTAGTTTAACAAGATATCATTTAATCAACTAAGAAAGTGTTGTAATTCAAGTAAGCACAGCAAATTACATTCAGAATTAGCTAATTCGAAGCAAATATGCTGTCAGACTCTTACGTGCAAAGCTCCAACACTTAGCAGCTCTAGCCACTGAATTTTTGCCTCTTTGGGAAAGCATGCTTAGATTCTTTTCAGTGATAAAGATAACAGTAACTGTTCTAGTGCAGCATTATACCACGAGGATCTCAGCATTGACAGTTAAGAAGAGAACTCTGCTTTTTCTGAAGGCCAAATGGGAGTCATGGGCTTACAATGAAACCAGCTACTGCAGGGGTAAATTGTACTTAAGTTAAGCCACAGTAACTCAGTTTTAAGTGTTGCTGTTACTAGCAATAACAGTGAGTTTGAAAGATGACATTCACTCTGAATATACATAATGTTGTAAGGAATCACCATGATTTTCTACTTTTTCATGGAGTTATCTTCATTTCTGGACTCCTTCATATCCTGTGCACATGGAGTTTGTTTTCATGCAGATCACCTATTGTTAGTAAAGACTACCAAGAGTCCGTTTCTAAGGGGGAGATAAAAGTCTAGTTTCTTTTCCATACACACCAGGCTATGAAGAACCTCATGCAGCTAGCCTCCGTTCTATGATCCCACAGCCTTAATGGGCAAAGGGCATTCCAAACAAGGCTTACCACCAGATTCTCTTTGCCAGCCTCTCACGCGAATCACAGGTTATGGAACATTTCTTCTGTTCCTTAACTCCCCACCTCTTGCCACAAACAGTTAATTAGTCTGGTAGGGTCTCTCCTGCTGTCCGAGATATAGGTATACAGCAAGATGGCCTCAGAGCCTCCGCACATTGGTTACTATTGCTTAGCAGCCCCCTTCCATCACCAGAATTAACATCTACCCTTTCTGCTAAATCAAGTAGCAGTGTCCTAATCCATGTCCCAGAGCACAGAATCAAGGTTAGCAGCTATATGCAGCCAGCAGCTGTTTGACTGACCTCCAATGCAGTGCTCCAACTGCGGCTCAAAGAGATCAAAGGTGGCTGTTGCTCCATCTGACATCGTGAGGTACTTGCGAAGTCCATATGGATGTGGTGATCTCACTCTCCCCATTTTTCCATAAAGGGCAGTTTGGATGTGGCCACTCTTTACCCAGAGCAGGGGGGGAATGC
>NW_008824243.1:10559318-10580723 GCF_000699105.1 Pygoscelis adeliae | reverse complement strand
ATAACAAGCCTTTGAGAACACACAAGCACTCCATAACAAATCTCCCCCTTGCTACCAAATATAGTATCAAATATGAAATTGTTTTTGCTGTGACTGAACTGGCAGCACTGATCTTTGCAGCCTTACACAAGAAGAGAGACTGATATGCTCTCAAAGCTGAGAAATCAGCACTGATAGCAGCAGAAGCCAAAATCCAGACATTCCTCTATATTGAAACATTACATGCACAAATGCTGCTCACCAAATACACAGAGGCCTTGTGCCTCAGTGAGACTGGGACAGCATGTTGCTAGCCAACCAAACTGACCTTCAAAACCTGTAAAATGTTGTAAATCTGTTTTAATTGAAACACTGAAGCCTGCTGGGTTGAGCCACATGAATTTGCGTAAGCGCCTGACTGTACAAGCCAGTGGCAGAAGTGACAGGATTGATAGCAAGTTCTAGAAGACCAAAAGCCCCAAGACTTGATGGTTGGGATGATTTTACACAGAACTGCTTTTCTCAGTTAAGTGAAAGAGCACGGTATAGGGGGATTTTGCCTCTCAAGCAGAGTCAGGTAAAGCTAGGACAGTTTTAAAAGGACCTGTCATAATTGGCCAACCCAGCTCCACTGAATAGTAAATCCCTTTCAATATGAGGGGGAACTCTACCAGTTACATTTGTTTACCAAGGGCATATTAAAACTAGATGACAAAGCAGACTGTCTTTCTTTTCCTGGCTTACTGGCCCTCAAAAAAGACATGGGGAAAACACAGCTACTAGCTGAAAGGGGTTAAAGGCTTAGTTATCAGTTTTGTTGGTACAAGCAGAGCTGCAAGTGGTTTAATAGGAGACATACTGTTGCCCACGTGGTGGTGGTGGGGCAGTCACCTGGCCACTCTGCAAAGGACAGACTAAGCCAATGCCTTGAAAAAGATAGTTACATCAGTTCTCAACAGGAAAGCATGAATGATTTATTTGTTTAGGAGAATAGCAGTCCCAGGGGACATGCTTCCAATTAAGGAGCTATGGCCCCTGCTACACAGAGCAGCGTACCCAGAAGAAGCTTGAGAGCTGCTGACACCACCTTGGATCCTGAGAAATTAGCAACTCCCTCCCCATCTTGTTTTTTTTTTCGGGCTTCATGCAATTATTCCCTTTACTGCTTGAGACCATATGAAGCAGAGAGCCTATTCTTTCATGTTTTCCCCTGTTCACAGAGAACTAGGCAGCTTGGGGCTTGGATTTACTACTTAAACCCATAATCCACTAGAATGTGACAGAAACCTTGCCTCCTTTGCACTCTGACACTACCTACTCACACAGCTGGACCTTCTTCCCCATGCCAGCTCTTATGTGTTGTATCCACAACTCCCTATTCCCCCTATGCACTCCTCAAAAAAACCAAACTTCCTATAAAAGTAAGAACTATCTAGGCTTGTTTAGCAAGACAAGAGCAGCAGTACACTCTTTTCTCTTTCTCCCTGTTCTCTTCCCTCATCCATGAGGGAGGCTTCTTACGGACAGCACAACACAGTAGCTCATTGTACAGTTTCACTCAGTTTTTGCAAGTGTAATTCCCAAAGAGACCCAAAATAGATTCCTGTAGAAGTAGATACCACTTCAATAAAAGCTACAAAAGCTGCCAACTGATGCTTGTAACCTTGTAAATTGGCCCTCAGTGCATCTTGAATTTGATCACTCAACTATAAAGCTTTTCAAAGAATCTGCATGAGGCTAGTAGCACTATCTATCTTTTATCAGCCCAGTATCTTTGCACTGGGAGATATGCACTACAGGTGGGTCTTGCCAGGCACAATGTGCAGCATGCCAGCCGTGCACAGATTCCCAGCAGTGATGGGGACTGTACAAGCTCATCCTCTGCAATTGCTGGTAGAGTTAAAGTAGTCATTGGATTCATTCTCACAATTCAAAGTAAATATCCATCAGGGTAGTGCAGTCAGTGTAAACGAGGCTGCACAAGAAGTACAGATGGTTCTGCTCAAGTCACATACAGCTCACTGCAGAAGGCTTTGAACAGCAACTACAATGCCAAATGGAAAAGACACTGCTCTTCTAGCATAAGAAAAAGCAGCTAACTTCACCCCAGTCATTTACTTTACGACCAGTTCAGGTCAGTAGCCATATCCCACACTAAGCAGTGCTTGACTTGGCTTTTTGTCTTCTTTCACAGAAGTCCTTTGCAGATGGATTTTGCTAGCAGCTTTTTTTTTTTGAGGAGAGCTGTCAAATACAACCTATAATAAGAATTTGCAGCTCTTTTAGGAGAGATTCAGACGTCAACATTGTTGCATGGTTTCTCATCCTAGGTTAAGCACACGCATTGGAAAGTTTTGGTGATTCTGCTCCTATACAGCGCTTTTCAAATCAAAGCTTATCCCAGGTAAAGCCTGAAGTCTTACCCCATAGGGCTAACAGGAAAGCAATTTCTCCAGCTACAACAGCCAAGTTCTACAGCTGTGACTGATTACGGCTACCACCTTGATAAAAAAAAAAAAGGATCTCTGCAAGCACCAATCCTTTCCTCATGTTTAGCCACAGTTCAGCTTCCAGCTATAAGTTACAGTCATCCAGCGGAATAGATGCAGCAGCTGCAGCAGCACATACCACAGGATGCTGTCAGAAAGGAAATTAGAAGAGTCTTCAAAGCCTCACCACTACCACTGGAGTTTAAATGAAGACAAATGGCTTCAAGCATACTGCTTACCAAGAGTGTACGACTTACCACATCCTGCCTCCTCAGATCACAGCTGGTTTCTTTGGGGAAAAAAACCCAAACCTGCCTTCAAATAACCCAACTAGAAGTTACCTGAAGTACTGATCTTCAATAAGTCAAACCTTTACACTGCTTTTACATAGGCAAACAGCACATGCAGTTTCACTGAGGTGTTCTTCATTAGAGGAAAGACTAAAACCAAGGCAGGAATCTCCGTAACTCCATCTGTAATGATGGACAATGCTACCTATGGGTTCCACATAGAATTTCCATCTGAAGGCTAAAACTGTGTGAAGTCCTATGGACAAGGGCGCATTCACTGCTTGCTCCCTTCAGAGTGCACAAGCTAGTGTTTCTGAGCACCCTATGGACCAAGCAAGTAAAATGCTTAGCTTATCTTTTACATTAACTCCAGTCAGTTGTTTAAGCATCGCACTGCCTGCAGCAAAGATGTGCTAGTGTTAGTCACTCTGCATGTAACTACACTCTTCTAGATAAATATTCAAAGGTCAAGTTCCAGCATGAATAATATGCTTAGGACAGTACTCTGATGCAGAGATTTGTTACTCCCACTTAGTCTACTTAAGCATGTTAAGTATATTTCTGCAGTTTGCTCTTAAAAATAAAGCAGTTAAAGCTCTGAAATACATGCAAGTGTTAGAGCAGCAGCTTATCTCACCTATCTTTTCTTTTACTACCGCCCATCAGCCTTTAAGCAATAGGCTTATGGTGAGATAGAATCCTAAAATCCCTTAAGTATCCAGGCCCCAGGAGACTGAACATCACAAGACTTCAATAGGGAAGGGGAAAGAGGTTGCCCAGATTGTACAGATCTTACATAATCAGTGAAAAACTGAGACAGATTAAAACTCATTTACCAGACTGATGCAAAAGCAGGCAGCTGTTAAAGATATTAGACTTTAATTTACCAAGACAAGTTGCCAATCTAACCTACTACAAAGCCTTATAAAACCTTGACAGTAACAAAGGATGCCTCTGTATCACTGCATTCCAGTAAAAGCTGTCCTCAGCTGACAGACAAGTTTGACTTTGCAAAGCATCCTTATAATCTATAGCAGAATTGGGCACATGATCTGTCTGTCAGACTATTTCTGCTGACCCTACAATTTTGGCAATGGACAAATCTGTTTTTGAAAGTCTTCCTATGAGTGACTTCTATCTACATTTTTGAGATAAAGTCTACAAGAACTTCCAAGACCAAGTACTGAGCATAATAGTGCAAGACTGTACAGGACTGAAGGACAAGACATCTTTTTATCCAGGGTTTGTGCGGACTTTCAGCTTGCTTTTACTAAAGCCATACAAAGATGAGGGCATAGAAAGAACACGTCAGTCATGAAGGTGCATACTACCACACTGGTAAGGCAAAAAAACTAGCCAGGAATTATGCAAGAGTCCTCACCCTCTGAAAGTGCAGATCAGATAAGCTAAATTTTATTTAAGCCATACTATGTGGAAAATGATTCCAGAGACATTTTTATACTCAATCCAGCTGAAAACCTAACTATCCAGTGCTGATTGCAAAACAATCTGTGCTAGCTATTGCTATGAAGCCAACAGTCCTCATGGCAAACAGCTGAAAAGAGATGCTCCTCTGGAACAATCATCCTGCAGGCAGAAGAACATGTACTGAGTCTATTTTTCTTACAGCTTACCTTAACAAAACAAGCTTAGCAGGGTGTGACACATGGAAAACATGAGCTAGATATCATGCAGACTAAGCAACTAAGTAGTATCCAGTTTAAGGAGCATTCAAGCATTGCCCTTTAGATTTTACGCTAAAGCTATCGCTACTGCTAAATTTAACCATGTGTTCCAAACAAGGGCCCCTCACTCATAAAAGCAGGTGGCTTCCCTCTGGCATTGATATTAAGTAGAAACAGGGAAAGTGTTCAAGGACATGACAGCCTTCAACTTCTCTATAATGCCTGCTATAAACCAAAGTGGTTTTGAAAAGCGTTGTAGTATAGAGATTATCCCAGTACAGCAAGTTTCACTATATGGAGATGATTCACTATGCATTCCCTCTGTGTGCCCTGTTCCAGCAAAGCTGTTCACAGATGTACAAGAGCCCAGGCACAGACACCATGTCTATAAGCAGTGTTTCCAATGTTCTGCAATAGCGGTTTAGAGATGACAGGAGCTGAGCAGCCAGCTGGGTGGTGAACAAGCAGTCAGGAAGACCTCTTGCCAAAGAGGTATATGCATGTCTACACAAGGATGAGGATGATGTACCACAGAAGCACAGACAAGCAAGTACTGATAATATAGGAGATCCGAGGCAAAGTTGTGTTGTACTGGAAATAAAAAACTCAGTTTCTGTGAAACAAAAATGGCTTCCCAGTTTGCTCCAGACCCAGAGGCTTTCAGCTGACTCATTTCCCTGTTTTGATTTGGTCAGCTGCAATAGATATCAGGCACTCTGAGTAAAGACATATTTGAGGCAGTTAGTTATGGCTTCCAGTAGCCAGTCCTGTAACAGGATTCTGCAACAGAAGGCAGACAGGAGAACAGGTCTGGGGATGCCAGTTACTTATTATGGAAGTTGACTTATATGGCACAAGTACAGAGTTCATCATTCTTAACCGGCTAAGTGAATTCACAGCCACTTTCATAAATCTGCTCACAAATGCTCATGTTTTAGCTCCAAATGCTGTGTTTCAGCTGTGCAACGCAGCCCCACATCTTGATAGGTGGCTGTCCACAACAGTGCTGGAGAACAAGAGAATTCCTAAGTGTTTCACAAACATTCTCCTAGCATTTTAATATTAAAAACAATTCCAACATGTGATCGTAGATTAAGTTTTAGTGGCTCTCAGGCAGCAGATTATGATTTTAGAGCACGTACATCACCCAGCATGCAGGAATTTAGGAAAGCAGCAGCTGTATAAGCAGCTCACACAAAGCACATAAAAACTGTGCTATTTTTATTTGCAAGCATCAGCATTCAGGTCCTCAAAGATCTGAAGTGGAAGTTCAGCAACAGGCTTATTTCTGGAGCATTACTTCATTTCATCTGAGGAGATTAACACTTTAAACATTAACTCTTACATCAGCTTTGATGTGCTGTAGTACATTGGATACTGATGGCAAGAAAGCAGAGAGCCTACAATTTGTTCATGTCAGGGGACACCCTGAGAACTGCCACCTGCATTACAACAGGCAACAGGTTATTTTTTTTCCCCCCTTACAGAGCAGTTTGGAGGTATTTAAAGGATGCTTTACAAATCAAACCTTGTTTGAACCTTGTCCCTTATTTGATGCTAGGGAATGCAATTTGAATTCCAATCAAGAAAGCTCATCTAAAAGTCCGGGGGGTTCAAGCCCCTCCCCCTCAAATATGTAGAAAGCAGCTTTTTCTGCATCAGCTCAGCTGCACTATTCAATGTGATGAAGACACAGCAAATACATAACAGCAAAGTTTTAAAGCAGCTTACAGAGCTTCCATGTCCCCTGAACCTCTGAAAAAGAAACTAACATAAGTGGAGAAGTTGTTTTTGCTGCCCATAGAAACCGCATGAAGTCAGAACTACTTAAAAGTACGGGCTGGCCTCCTCAGTTAAACCACCTCCTTCCCAATTTAGGCAGCTTTTATTTAGCAAAGTGCCCATCACACCCCTCCTCAATCTTCAGTGACTACAAGAAGCATTCTAGTCAAAACAGGGCACAAGTGTTACAGCACATCTTCCTTGCTGATGAGAGCTGGAGAATGCAAGGCTGCTGCCAATGCCACAGCAGAGCACCTAGCAAGGACACAGACCCCCCCGGGGGCTGCTTCTCTCCCTAAGGTCAATGCTTCAACTTACCAATAGGGAGCTGCCATTCTTCTCTACCTCTCAACACGTTCACCTGCCAAAGCTTCAGGAGTAACACTGTTGTTCTAATTTATTATTCTCCTGGAAGCATTCCTCCCGGGGTAAAACACTAAGGAGTTGACAGGAATCAAACACTGTTTGCTATTACATGGAGGAAAAGAACATTGAAAAGCTTGAAGCCAGCTTTTCTGACTGCTTGTCTCCTTGCATCTAGGAGAAAAGCAGTGACAGTGCAAAAGAGTCTTCTGGTACCAGGCAGCCTGCTTATCCAGTATAGGTTACCGTGCAAACAAAGGATGAGAAGGATCTAGGCTGGATCTTTGACAGTGTTTACTAACAGGCTTGACAGTCATTTGCCTCAACCTTTGAGGAGCTTGCCTTTATTAATGATAAAAGTGTGAAGACAGCAAGGATAATTATTTTCGATAAGGATGACACTTGTGCCACACCTCTACAGGAATAAAAATACGCACGCACTTGGTGGTAGAAGAAATTGGGAACAGCCAAAAAATCTCTAGCCCAGTACAGCAAGCACTGGCCAAATTTGTTCTCATGAATCAAAGAGCCAATGCTGCATTTCTAGAGGAATAATAGCGCAGATGGCAGCCTTTCTTGCAGCAATTTGAAAGACAGGAAAAGGAGACAGCTGCAGCCAGGGGTTAGACCCGAGTGCTCGAGGGCACCAATAGCTGTGCTGATTTGCAAGAGCTTCCATGCAAGAAGCAGTTCTTTGAATGAAAAAGGGTCTGATTATGCTACTCCACTTCGTAAGCCAAACTACAGAGCTGGACAGGGGTAGAGGAAGGGAAAAAAAGAGGTAAGAAAACATGAGCTCTAGGAAGACAGAGTCTATTGCTTACCAGTGTTTGATCAATATGTAGAAAGCTTCTAGCAGTTTAGAGAATTGTAAAAAGCAGTACTAACATCTGCAAGTACAAGGTACCTGGCATGCAGCCATCTTGGGCAGTTTTACTATCCAAAGCTCTTAAATTATTCATCCACCACCATTTGGCTTGCTGAATGACACTACGGTTATAATGTATTGAATAAGGCCATAGGTGAGGAAGGTGCCATGAAGGGGAAAAAATTCCAAAAGGGTTTTTTCCAAGTATTTTGAATAGCTGCACAGATAGAATAACTTCACTTATTTCTGCTTTCTCCCTGCCACCCTATTTTTTCCAGCGATACCCTCACCCCTTCCTCCCTTAAGCATAAGGGAGCTGAAGAAACCAGGTCTGAAAGCCAGGTCACAGCTGTACAGAAGAACTGGTCTTATAACAGATCTTACAACAAACCCAGTACTGATATAACAGAAGGGATTGCTGGGCTACTTATTTTGCTTTCACAGTAGAATTTGAAAAGAGCTGCTTAATCAGCTTTCCTAACACTGAATAATTATCAAGTAATCAAAGCCTTACAAGATTTTTCAGTGGAGCATGGCATGAGCTGTTTCCACATAGCTTTTTGCTAATTAGTCCTACAAACTATTTCATACATAATTGCAGGAATTTAAATATATTTGTTCCCCTTTAGTCTCCAGGTGACTTTCATGCCTGAAGACAGAATTTCTTTGATTTTTTTTTAATTTCTGTAAGAAGTCTGAGATATCAACAGAATAGCAAAAAAAAAAATCACACATACATCATCTTACAGAGTTGTCTTTCCTGTAAGCCCTTTCAACCCCCAACAGCAATTATATTCCTGTCTCCCATAACACAGGTATCCAGGTAACAAGACTGAACAACTACCTATGACACATGTTGTTCTAGTTTGTTTCAGCTCAGTTTGTTTACTGGGGTCACACAAGCCTTTGAAGCAATGTTTTGCCCAAGAACCTTGTGTTGGAAAATCACTGCTACAGTTTTCAGAGAAGCTGGCAAGCCTGAGCTCTAAGGTGATCCAGAGAAAGCAAACAACCTGAGATTGCACGCTATTAACACAACACCAGGGTTCTGCAAGCAGCTCTTCACTCCTGCAATTAACACACAACAGGCGTACTGCAATTTTTAGATATGTTCTGCATTTTCACTCCTTTGGGAATGCTTTGTTCTCCAAGTGAAGGTCCAAAACATGCCTCTAATACACTAGTGCTAGGAGCTTGTGCCATGAGAACAGAGCCGAAAGAGGAGTAAAACGGACTCTGAATTAGCTTATAATCTGTTTCCAAAGATTAGCCTGATACTAATGTGTCTTCAAGACTGGTAATCAGTACAGCTTCATGCTTGCTCTTTCGGTGACTAGGGACATGTCAATCTGGAGTGCCAACACTGAGATGACAAGTGTCTAAGATACACTAAGGAGGTTCTAGTTACCTGGTATTTTTTAGGGAAGCAACTGCTTTGCAGTTAAGGCACTAGCCATAATCAAGAATCCAATTTCAGTGCTCAGCTTCAACACACACTTATGTTACTACCAAACTCAGAGTCCATCAAGGAACCCTCTTTGGGCTGGATAATACTTTGTTTCCTCTAAGACTTTACGGATCCTATGGCCTAAGATCTTGCACCTTATGTAATCAAGGCACCTAACACAGCACTGCTAAAAGCCTCTCATCACCCCTAGAATGACTATCATTAAGTCAGCTTGACTTTTGAGACCCAAAAGGAAGGTTCATGCAGCTGCACTCAGTGCTGACTCGACAATTGATGTATTTAGGGCTTCTAAATAGGACTTGCAAGTTTTCAAAGTGATTGCAGAAGAGAAATACTGTAATCAAAGTCCTTGTACCTCCAAAGCCTCACAAAATTGTAGTAAATGCTTCACATTATTGGTGAAGGCAAGGGCAACTGCACTGATTCTGGAGGTCCTACAATGGAAGGTCAAGGATCAGCCTGCTCTCAAATACACAGTTGACATAAGGTCAATTTGAAAGGGGATTCAACAAGCTTAGAGCTGGTCAGTATGTCATTACTTTATTAAACTAGTTGTGATGATGTGCTCTATCCAGTAATAAATTTCATTAGTCTTCAATCAACTTAAGGCACTTCAAATAAGAGTAGGCACTTTTAAACTAATAGACATCCCTGTATTCATTATAAGCACACAGACACACCATGAAAGCGTTTCCTTCCTGTGAGCCCTGGCAGATTTCTTCCCTAATAGAAAGGGGAGTACATGAACAGGAACAAGTGCTGACTGCATCCATCTCTCCCCCATTTCCAGAGACAATGGGCTATATAGTACTGGTATAGTACAGTATCAGCATACAGCTACTATACAGAGGGGCAGGGATGACTATTTCTATACATCCATGGAGAGCCCCGCACAATAAGGCTTGGTCCTAAACACAGGTACCTGGGACACTAACAATAATGAAATGCTTCACTTGGAACAGGTTTATTTTACGAAGAGAAAACCCTGACATTCATTTGCACCCAGGTTTAAGAAACACTATGCAGACAAAGTGCAGCTCTTCTCCCTATAACACAGGTCAACGTGGAAAAAAGATACTACTTACTCTTTGGTCAAAAGCGGGCAGGATTTGAGTAGAAAGCGGGCCAAAGCAGAGTCCTGGTAAATGAGTTCAGGAGGGGCAGTTGGGCTTTTTAAATTCAAGCAGCGAACAATAACATACAGAACAGCAGCAACTGCAGCTAGCTTTACCCCGTCAAACACCGCCGGCAGCTCAGGGGTTTCCAACATTGCACTCATTTTGAGCCTGGAGATAAAAAACAATATTAAAGCTTTTTGTAATATACTGGTGGATAGGAATATCAATTGCCATGTTAAATATAAGACTGCTAACCAACTAAATTTTCAGTTAACACTGCTACAAAAATCCTACCATATCAACTCAGACTAGCAACTTTTAAGATGAAAGGAAGTTTATCTTGTACTGCTCTAAACACCCTGACCACCACAAGAAATAGAAACTGGATGATCAGGTGGGAAGGAGATTTATTCCTAATCAGTGCTGCACTAGAATTGCAACAGTGTCTCAGGTGTCAAACCCTACAGTCTGCAGCCAGTCAATACTTTCAGGATCTTGGCCAAGACTACCTGGCTCAAATAGCAGCTGAGTGAAAAGCCAGGCTATAAAGGCACATCAGCAGCTTTAGATGTGTGTTTCTTCCCACGTATACAAGCCAGGCTCAAAAAGAAGAACTTGAAAGAACTACTGTGTTAGCTCCTCAGCCTGAATTTTGCAACTCCATGAGAATACTGGTACTAACTCTTGCATGTATTTAAGGTGGTCACTTTATGTACCAGTGAGTTCAGCATTTCTTTTAATTCACTGTAGTTCTGCAGCTGAAGGAGGACTAGATTAATATGTAGTCTTTCAAGGGCTTCAGAGTAAAGGAAGTGGGGCAGGAGAGAGAATTAAAAAATCCACAATATAACAATATCCTTCCAGCTTGAAATCAAATTCTTAAACTGAGCCAGCTTCTTTTGAACATATGGTTCAAATGGCTGGCTGCAGTTATTACAGGGACATTTCATGCATGTTGAAAGGGCAGGTTTTTCCCTGGGTTGTTCCTCAGCCACATGGGTAACCCAAGTAAGATAGCAACTGACAAGTCAAGTCTTACCAACGTCACTTTTTCTTCAAACTAGAAGTAATTGCCAGTCCTCAGTAGAATTGCCACCATCTGGATCCACGTACTACCTGAGTTACCCTGTGAGGGGAGGAAAAGCAAATTGATTATTATTGATAAGGCTGCATCTCTCAGCTGGAAGGGAAAAGCACAAATTTATACAGAGGTCATGTTGTAGACACTGCAATTGATTTGTGTATTCAGTCATAACCACTTCAACTCTGATCCATCTGCATCAAACTTCTTCCCTATGGACAGATTCCAGACTAGATCAGTTGCCTACGGCATACTAATTCATTTGCAGTATGCAAATACACCTTCACGAGCAGAGATAAGACAGAAAGCAATAACGAAAACCAGTGCAACTTCAGAGGAAAGCCAAGCTATGAACTTCCAGAAGACCACACAGTTACCATCTTTGCAAGACAGTGACATTGTCCCCAGTTACAAAAGCTACTCAAATCCCTTTGTATTTGAAAGACTAGAAGTAACAGGCTACTGTTCTCAGCTTTGTGCAATATCTACACTGTTACTGAAGTGTGAAGCCAGTCTGAAAGAAGTTTCCTGCTACTTTTACTCAGGCTTAGCAAGGCAGCTCACTCCTACAGATAGAAGCTTGTAAACAGTCTCTGCTTGTTCCCACACTTGCTTTTTTGAGACATTACAACATATCACACTTTAACAAGATGGTGAGAGCCACCAGGAGGCTCAGATACAGCCACCTAATTATCACTAGTGCACACGCACCAACGCTTGTTACAAGAACTTGATGATGCCAATGAAAAGAGAGAGAGCTTTCAGCCTGTAACCATAAAAATGTAAGCGATATTTACAATTAGAACTGGATTCCTACAGGCACAACAACCCAATGGGGAATCGGAGCTTGCAGGAAAAAGCTCCAGAACCATCTGCTCTCTACCACAGCTGCTGCTTCCAACTCGGAAAATACATCAACAGTACAGGCCATACCAAAGCCTTACTCTTCTTCCTAGCAGGAAGACAAAACCTCAGAAGTACTTTCTGTACTCAGTGCAGCTACACCAAAATCCCTTGGAGGAAAACAAGTCTGACATCAGCTATCGATTAACAGCATACTGGAAAGCGGCAATTTTCTGCCACCATAACCGTCCGCACTGCAGGAGAACAGAGGGCAAGGAAAGCAAAGACATTTAATATTGGACAACTCTGAAGCTTTTATTTTCCAATTCTGAGCTTCACAGTAGAAGGGAGAGGAGTGGGCTACAAAAAGCCATTTCTTCTTCTAATCAGAAGATTACATTGGCATCATGTGTCTCAATGAAGAGTTCAAGTATGACATTCAGCTGCAGTATGTTACCTCACTTCCATACTTAGACTTTCAAACAATACTACCACCATCTGCATAGGAGACAACAGGCAAACTACAGCAATGGCTTCTCCAGAGAAGGTACAATCAGCAGAAGAGCGGATTGAGTTCCTGAACCATCACTGACTCAAGGACAGATGCTTGAGCAAGTCTTCCCCAGCTAAAACTCCCAGAAGTTCTGTTGGCATCTTCCCTTCATTGTTTCAGAGAATTAGTAGAGACACTGATACAAAAGTCACCTAAGACCTTCCTGCCACCTGGATTTTAAGCTAGTTTGCTGTTTACAGCTTTCACAGAATTAGTGAATTTGTTAAAAAATAAAACTGGGCATGATTAGTCATTAGCATTTTGTACTAGTGACTCAGTATAACTCATCCAACTAAGCTGTATCTCCCTGAGAGTCTTCTCTCCCACATAATCTTCAGATTACAAACATACCACATCTTTTTGATACTTCTATATCCAGTTTTTGCCTATCACTACCTTAAAAAAGCATACTAGCTTGGAGTTACTTTTCTGAAAAGTCAGCTGTTGGTAGGCAGGATTATGCTTTGACACTTGTGAACTAGTATTTTTCCCCTCTTAGACAGTCTAAATACACAGTCACTGAACATACACACCATAAACATGTACTAGAGGTTCATGTATTTGTCAGGACCTTTACCTAAAAGCTCAGATCAGTCTGTATACAGCTATCACAAAACTGGCACTGCTATTGCAGTTGCACAGCTGTCTGCAGTGATTAACTAAGCAATGAATCTAGTCCAAGATGACTAGATTGGTAAACTCCATGCCTTGTGGATCCAGCTGTGGCACTTCAGGTACTTTGAGAGTCTGGTATTTCTGAAGACCTAAACAAACCTGTCTCAGCCAGGGCAGATTTGCAGGGGCTGAGCCAGAGCACTCCGCTCTAAGATTTTAAGGGTTTAGCTTACTGAAATGGATTTGAGAGCTCTGCCTCTAATCACATAGGACAAATGCCTTGCTATTTACAAGCAGGGATGAGGTCACCTTGTTTCTGTTTTGTTAAACCCTTTTTGCATTGACCCAATAAACTTGTCTGTTTACGAAAAAGGACAGATAACCAGTGTTGAGCCAGTCAAATTTTAATCTAGAATCTCCTCTAAATGGGTCAGCATTAATATAAACAGACAGACATTTTGCCTTTTCTGTATACAGAACACTAGATTCACTTTTAGCAGGCTAGACAAAATTAACGAGAGGCAGTAAGTATATCACTGGAAGCAATCAAGCCTGCCTTTTCATCCATCACAGGGTTTTGGGATCCACATTGAGGAACAGAAAGAAGCTGAAGCTCTTAGGGCCAAGGATGTTATTTTGAAGCACCTTAAGTGTACAATTCCTTTTTTAAAAGTCACTTAAAGGCATGACAGCCCCAAAGATGGACAGTCTTTTCAAGCGATATTCTTAAGTCCCATCTGTGACTGAGGACTAACTTTAAAATCAGTCACTAGAGAGTAAGTGCTGGATTTGTGGAGTCCCTCCATTTGCCCTTTCATCATAGAATAAAAAACTGAAAATCATGTTACAGGAAACACTTCAGCACTACTGTTAACAGAGCGCACCTCTCCTGTACAAGTATAATGAGAAAAAAACCATTCCAGACAGGAATAGAAACGAGTACCACAAAAGCCAGTAGAACTACAGCAAATTCCTCATGTATCCTTTCAAAAACACTGGGTTTTGGGAAAGCCATTGCCAAGGTATTTACTTGTACAGCAAGTGAAGTCATGACTAACAACAAATCTGAGACTTGCACACATTTCTTTTCCAGGGTTCCTGGGGAGAGGAGACTCTTCCAGGGACAGAAGTCACTTCACCCTGCGACTCAACGGGGCACGCACAGGATTTGGTAGCTACAAGCATTACAGCTCCTCCACCCATGCTGAAGCTAAGCCTGACAAGGCATACTGGAAAGCCAACATTAAAAAAGCAAAGACATTAAAGGAAGCCACTCCCATAGGGTCCTTCCCTCAGGCCTTTTAATGAGCAACTGAAAGCCTGGCAGACTCATTTCACTGAAGCATTAGAAATGCTTTGGGCTAAAGCGAAGATGCAGCTGTATGCAACTGCCCACAGACAAGAGTAAAGGCAGCCTCTTTAAAAGGGGCTCCACTAGCAAGACATTTTATGCTCTGTTACATTCACTGAAGAATCTTGAAGGAATCCCATTTCCAGGAATGGCAGTTTGATACAAAAGCCTCCTAGATGCCCTCCCCACCAGTCAGCGTTCTGGCTCACTAGTGCTTTCAGAGCTTAGCTGGACACCAAAACACTGGAGCATACCTGGCCAACACTGAAAGCATTTAGAAATCCCCTTTCATATCCTTTTACAGCTTCTACCAAGTAGCGTAATATCGTCTCTTCCCCACTAAGATTCAGAAGAGCCAAGGAGGCTGTTTCTAGACAGATTAAGCAGACAGACTTCGTTAACTAGCTTATCAGACATTTCTTGGACTGGTTTCATTTATTTGTAGTGCCTGCTTGCAGAATAAAACTGAAAGCAGGCCTGCTAGACAAGAGGAAAGCAAAACACCCTACTTTAAAGAGCTGTGCCTAGGCAGATTCAGATCAGAAATAAGTTTCCCCCCCCCTCTTTGAAGGGGGAAGAAGAAAGACTGTTTCACTGCAGTTACTTCTTTAGAGAATGTTTCCAGGAACTTAATCATCTTTAATATCAGACAAAGCTAATGCCTCTTCTGAGACATACACCGCAAAACCAGAAGTTACAGGCCTGTCACTACCAGGTAGGATATTTAGAACCACGTTACAGAGAAGGGAACTTTATTAAGGAAAGGGTGGAAAGTCAGAGCACTACAAAGTTTTTTAAACAAAGCCAAGTTTTATGCCAGCATATGATTCGAATCTCACTCCAGGGAGTGTACAGAAGCATGTCACACTGCTGAGCTTTCAATGGTTTAAATGCAGAGGAAGATGTTTAGAGACCATCCAGATGAAGAAAATGTACATAGGGAATGTATACACCTGCAAAAGAATCCGAAGCAATGTGTCTTGATGGGAAAGGCTGCCAGACTAAATTTTTGTAAAGCACTGGAGGACAGTCTGAGGTCACACAAGCTACATGAGTACAAGAATCTGTGCAAGAGGAATCATGAAAAACCTCAAGCTTTATTGCGCAGTCCCGTATCCTGCCTTTCACCCAGTACTTCTTGTATAAAAGATGCTTTCATTTTTATGGAAAGAGGTGTTGAGCCTAAACTGCTACTTTAAGGTCTCTGAAGAACTACATAGATACAAGTATTTCAGGGCCACACCAGTACTATGCCTCATCGATTTAGGCACACAAAGCAAGGCATCACACTGCTTATTTTGAGACTGGCATCTAACCAGCCCAAGCTTACCCCATGCAGAACCTCCTATCATCTTCAGTGGTAGCTCAGAAGAGAACACGTCAGAAGCAAACGCTGAGATCATCTCAATGTACCGCTCAGTACTTTTGGCCATTTAAAACAGCCAGCTAAGTCTCAGACCTCAAAGCATAGAGGGTATAATTAAGAATTAGCTAAGCACTTAAGCTTCAGTTTTCAGGAGATGTGGCCATGAGAGATAAAGTGCAGTCCTCGCCAGAGTCATCAGGAGTCTGGCAAAGCCCACCGCAGTTTTACTGTCAAACACCTGACAGATTTTATCTCCAAATAAGAGGGCACACTGACATGTCCCATCACAAGGATGCTTAAAAGAACATTACTCGGACAGCACATGGAAGTCCTTGGCGCAAATCCCTCCGCCTTGTGCCAGAGCCAGCACCCAGGCCAGAATTTGGCTGGTTGGTGATGGTGAGTATACAAAGCAGCAGGTACTGTTTACAACACGTTCCAACAAAAATTTCTTGGCTGGTGCCTTCACTGGAATTTGACCTTTTCATCAGATACAATACTTGGCTCATATACTAAATTTAGAGGTACCGTGAAGTTACAGGGACAAAGTTCATAGCACGAGGTACCATCAGCACAGCCAGAAAGACAGGTGCCTTTAACTGGAGCTTTTTTTCCTTTTTTGACTTTGAGAAGTCCTACGCCTTCAGAGCAGAAGCCAAGCACCTAAGAGGGCTGGGTGTACATGCGAAGGCAGCTTGCTTAAGAAAACACCTGAGAATAATTCTATAGCCAAGGGGGCCAAAGACTCTTTAAGTCTTTCACTTCCTCAAGAAGGCTAATTTACAGTCAAATGAGCCTTGAATTTCACTTCCTTCCAACTACAGGAACTGCTTTTGTTTCTTCACAATATCATTTTAACTGATCAAAATGGTTCTACTGCATGACAGGCAGCTTTCGTATATTATCTAAGGTGGTTGCTATGTAGAATCCCTGTATGTCACCATATCTGGTTCCTGCTTGTCACAGATGGATTAAAAACACTACATTGGCTTCTATTGCACACCCCTGATGTACAAGATTAAACTAACACAAGACAAGACTCTGATGACTCCACAAAAAAATCAATTAATTGCATCTTATCTTAAAGGAAAGGCTCATGTTATTTAAACAAACATAATTACTTGATTACTGCAGAGACTTAGGACTTTATCACACCCTAACCGCTGCCTTATAGAACTACAGGGCAGAGCTTTGGCTCCTTGTAGAAGAGGCCAAGCTTACTTTTAGGTACCGAGGGAGAAGAAATACTGGCTAACACCTTTCCACAGTCTTACAGCATTAGCAGGTGTCACTTACCTACCACATAACCCTGTGTCAGCAGGCAGCATTAAGCTCAAAGGAAGAAGTGGAATAAACACATTGCAGAGAACCCAACAATCCACGCTCAGTACTTGAGGGAACACTACTAGCATCAAGCCACAGATAGCTAAGTGAGCTAATACAGACTGCATTACAGATTAAACCCACCCCAAAAGAGTCTGCTGTATTCCTTCACTATATTTTGAAAAGCAGCATCATACCATCAAAGCCTCATTCACCCTCAGACTCCAGACTGTCATAGAGCTCAGATGTACCTATCAGAGGAGCAGCCTGAAGTCCAAGCTGTTTGCTTAGCTACAGGGTGCACAGCTGAGTAAGTGGGGAGCATGCTCCACCCCAGACTAGTTGCACAGCAGAGAAAGACCATCTACTACCAAAGTAGAAGTTCAGGCAGCTAAGAGAACTTCATTCAAGACCAGTCCAGTTCAAGCAGTTGGAAAACACCTGTATCTGAACATGATCAAAAGCTGAGGTGCCACTTCACTCTGAGGTCTTCAACCTATCTTTTTCCCCTGACGAGCAGCTCTGCTCCACAGCAGTACAGCAGATTTGCAGAGTCATTATCTCAGAGACTGTCCATGACAGATAGAAGGCTCACGCTAGAGAAGATTAATTCACATCATTACATTAAAAATGAAGCAACAACACTTCAGGACAAAAGAACCCAAATACAAAGAGACAGGACCTGACCAACACACAGCTACCACTACTGCAGAATACTCAGGTTTTGTCAGAACAACAATTAAAACAAACAGAGGTTTTGGAGCACTACAGTAGTCACCAGCAACTCACAAGTTTGAAGAGCTACATTGCCCACTCTCCTGCTAAATCTGAGTGGGAGGTTAGGGATATTGCAGGCACATATCTCATGATGTTTTCTCCTTAACTCTTACAAGGATGTTCACTGTAAGTGACTGTGCATCTGCTTATTTCACTTAGTACAATCTTTCATATTCACGTATGCCCAACCAACACTTCACAGAACAGGGCGTTCCAGTTGAGGGACACCTGCAGCATAATCTTTCTAGAACCTGCATCTCTATGCAAAAGCATGTTTGAACATGTGAGTAAATTTAGACACAGGACAAATTGTTGAGCAGTCAGCTCCTCACTAGCAGCCAGTCACTTGTCCTAGCTGACCCTTTCCACGAGGAGCCCTTGTTACACTGAGTACTCAATGCCCTGAAAAGGGCCGTAGCACAATTATTAGCAGCTAGTGTATCAGAAGTTTCAGGTGGGTTTGGTGCTTGCAGGAGCTCAGCCTGTATTAGTAGAGGAGGTTGTCACTGCCGTTTATTTTAGTCAGACTGAACCCATGATGATGAGAAACGCAAGTATTTCTCAACAGTAGAGTAATGTAAACAGTAGTGCAGAGCACTAGGCAACTGCACTTCTTGGGTCAATCTAGAGATACAGATGAAAGTCTCCTGTACCTTGCAAAGTACGACACTTCCTTCCACTGCCATTACCTCTAACAGAGCACAGGCACAAAGATGTTCCAGCACCTGGTTTGTACAGAACTGCTTTGCAAAGCATTTTGAATTAATACTGCTGGCAGGGTAATACTGGCAGTTAGAGACAATCTTCATTATCAAATCAACTGATATAGCTGGAGAAAAGACAAGCCCTTGGGCACACAAGCCTTCCTAGAGCTAAAAGAGGCTAAGATAGCTGCCTTACTAGGTTAGCATCATTGCCACCCACATATGTTGGGCAAGTGGGACTTTGCTTCTCCCTAAGAAGGACAGACTGCCCTTGCACATTGAAATTAAATCAATTGTTTGGTACTGAACTCAATCAGCTGAGTTTGATCAGATTTTTTTAACTGCATATAAGCTTAATCTTCACAAGCTATTTAGGCTGAAGAAGGGCAAATATTTGCACAGAAGTTCAGTTGATTTATAGTACACATTAAGAATAGCAATTCAGAGCTATAACACATCATGAAATACCATCTTCCAGAGAAACTCCAAAGTGTAAATGAAGACTCCAATATACTAGCAGAACTCTGATGATTTAGGTTTTTGCTGAAAAGTCCAAAACACCAGTTTCAGGCTGGTGTCTGCACCTTTCAACAGGAATTACAAGCACCAAAGACCCCAGCACGTACACCCTTAGAGACTTTGCTAAGTCCTGTTCTTAACTTAATCCAAGTTCTGGCACTGCCAGAGCTGGCAGCATGAAAGTAAGGACGAAGAGGCTGGAGATACAGAGCAAGAAAGGGGGTAAAGGGCAGTGTGAATCCAGCAGCACCCAGGACACTTCCATTATCGAGTGAAGTTAAACTACAACTACAGAAGGTTTGAATCAGTGCTCGAAAGCCACCATTTTCTATAGTACATCAAATTACATCTAAAAGTACAGCTGGAACTTAGTAGATTTGGATAACCTCTCCACATGCCTGTGTCAAGGACAAATGATGTTATTTTGCCATCTTTCCTTCCCAATACCACATCCCAGAACAGCGACTATTTCAGTGTGTTAATCTATGGGTTTTCAGATTAAAAGTTTAATAATGCAGCTTTAAGAAACACTAAGAGCCTAAGCTGCTATTCATTCCCTGAATAGAAAAATATAGCTTTTACAAGAAGAGTAGAACAAATTAATTTTTAAGTTTAACTTCTTCAGAAACAGTTTTGCAAGATGGAAGGTTTTATCCCTAACCTCCACATCTCCCCCCCGCAAAAGACAGTCTGGCACAATCTTAGGTCAGCCTCATCCTCTATCCAGCTAATTCACTCAGTAGCCTCCCATGCAAAAAGCTGAAATACAACTATTTTTAAGAATAAGGCAGGAGAATAGAAGAACCCAAACATTAGCTCTTAGTTCTTTTTTAATATCCTTCCTGTTCTTACTCTTGACTTTGAGACTGAAATAAATGACGCTAGAATAATAAGAAAGGCTGCATACCCACTGATCCAAGAAAGGACAAGAGGATTTATTGAAACCTCTCTTGTGCTATGAGAACTAAGCAAGCATCTAGGAATGAAGGCGAAGTAGACAAACCAAGAAAAGATAACAACAGAACAACAAAAGACTAGTTGTCAATAACAAAACTCCCTGCACAGGAAATAAACATTACCAAAGGTCTGAAAATGAGATATCACAAATGTCAACAGCTGAACTGTGTTCTGCAAACACCGTATCAGTGAGGACTTAGAACGTGTCAGCCTAAGCAATATTACAAACATGGCTGAGCATGATAATCATTGATAAACAAGGCATGTAAGTGAACACACTGTACCAGTTAGCTGATTAATAAGCCACAAGCATTTGTTACAGAAGGAGGCACCAGTGATGTGGAAGGCAAACGGCAATCTATAGGAGGCAGACAGGAATCTTTAGTACTTACCACAGCAGTGACAATTGTATATCAACAATAAGAGGAAGCTGTTATGAATTTTCTGAAGAGACCTGCATGAAAACGCAACTGCAGAATGCCATCCCTCCAGCCACAACTGTGGTAATAAAGCGGCTGCTAACATACCTCTTTAAAAAAGTTAGTGTCAGGTGAGGGATTTCACCAGCTGTAATACATCAACTGTGATAGATATACCTACCCATCCTGTGTTGGAGTAAATCACAAGTTATACATGAAGTTGTAGAATGGAGCAGACAGAATCCCGCCACACAGGCTAATGAGCAGGTATACAATACGCATCAACAAAACAAAGTCTAAAATTGTCACAAAATGCTAGTAGCAATGTCAGGACTAGGAGCTTGAGTAACAGAGGACAAGAGCTCATTTGGGAGAGCAGTGTGACCTGACTGACACCAGCCAGAACTCACCTGGCTCTAACTCACACAAGTATCATCCCCTCAGGACCCCTGCTCTGCGCTCAGCGCCCGAGCAGCTTACCACTGCTTCACACCTCGGCCTTCCCTCCCTGCTCGCACAGCCTGCTCGCACTGCCGCTTTTCTTGCCCTGCACAACCTCACACCTCCACGAAGCGCTGGGGAAGGCCGTCACCGCACCGCCAGCTGCACAGAGCTTCCAACCCCGGCAAGAACCAGAGGCACCGGGAGGGGAGCAGACCGCGGATCACCACAGTCAGGCCAGGCCAAACCCCACCTCAGGGCTAACCCCACCTCCACCCCGGGAAATAAACACGTAAGGCAAGCCTGCCGCAGAAAGTAAATAGAAAGAAGGCGGCTGGGCGGGCACGGGGAGCCTGAGGCCGGAGCGAGAGGAGCACGGCTGACCGCCCGGCGCCTGACAGACCCGGCCGCGGG
>NW_008824243.1:10545764-10558662 GCF_000699105.1 Pygoscelis adeliae | reverse complement strand
CGCCCCGCGCGGGGGGGGGGGGGGGGGGGCGGGCACCAGGGGGAGCCGCTCCAACTGAGGTGCATGTACGCCCCTCGGTGACACGGGCCTTGGTGGTCCTGAGGGCCGGATGGGGCAAAAACCTCTCCAGCGTGGCACAAGCCTCTGATAATCCATCTCAGTGTGCCCAGGTGCTGAATACTGGTCACGTAATTACTATGTTGCAATCAAAAATCATTTAGGAACCATCTCTTGGGGCCTTAAAAATGGTGGCTGGGCCTTAATGTGCTGGTTTTGTTTCCCCGTGGGCCCCCAGGCCACCTCTGTGTGGCAAACCCGGCGCTGGGGTGCAAGCTGGCATCCCCTCTTGGGCCTCGCCAGCAGGAGCCAAGGAGTCTTCCCCCGGCCCCTCGGCGGCACAGGAGTGCCGGCCCGGTTTCCTCCCACCGAGTGGGATGTGTGATGGGGACAGCAAAATCTGCCCGGAGGTAGACGGAGCCTGCCAGATCTGGAAGGCACTAGAGGGAAACAAATAATAAAATAAAAAATGTCTGCAGTGTGATGTTTATAAACCTGCTTTTTGGTAGCCTCCCAAAAGAGCCACATGTTACGTTCCTAGCGATGTTAATGGTTGCTTTATATAACTGGATGGAAAAATCCTTCCCCTGATTTCAGACATTTTGTTTCCTCTGTTTACTGGAAGTTGGAGCTTCCTACGTAGAGAAGACTCTCAAGGAGCAAGTCACATTTTCCAGAGAGTTATGTATCTGGAGAGATGACTAACTGCTGTAGACTGAGTCATGGTGAAGAAGGGAGCTCTGAGAAAAGGCAGAGAGGGGACTGCTGAAATGATGGTGGCAGAACAGAAACAGCAGCAGCCCCACAGCGAGTGCTCCTCTTCGCTTGCTACAGATGTGATCCCGTACCACTCAGTCAAATGAGACTCCTTATCTTCAGCTATCTTCAGCTTTTAATTAACCTTGTGAAAACACCCAGGGTTTATGGTGGTTGCTAAATTCGTCGGCGACTCAGCTGGGCTGAGGTTTGGTATGTCTGAAGGCAGCTGAGTTATGCTTGTGATCAAGCTCCGAGATAGGCTTAGTAGATAAACTTCCGGTATCAGCCTCTTAACTAAGTATTTGAAGAATGTATTTGAATTTGATTACAGAAAATTGCAGTCCAATTGATTCCAGGTGTACCTTGGCTCCTCACCACCAATCCAGGCAGGAAAACACAGATTCAAGCAGGAAAACACGCCACTGAACCGGAGCTGAGCCTCCAGGCAAAGCTTTTGTTTTAAAGCCTTGAGGCTGTTGGAGATTTCTCTGACCTGAGAGGAGCTCAGCTATTAGAAGAGAGCTTTCTTAAGCACACCGTCACAAAGCAAAGCAAACCAGACTCTTAGCTGCCTACTTCTTGCTAAGAAGTGAAACATAGGGTGGTCTTCTATACCAGGGGTGCTCAGATACATCAGTGAGGAATGAGAGCTGAAAACCGGAGGGGGCTAACACTGAAGAGGTGGCAACACGACTTCACAGGTGGCTGTGGCAGTGGGAGCCAAACTCCTGAGCTGTGCTAACTGCAAGAAGAAGGGATGTGGTGGAAAAGGTGCTGTGTCTCCAGAAAGGGAAGGAGGAACCGGTGCAAGTCAGTTGGCGTTTTGCTCTGGACAATGTTGGGGGGTTTCAGCTGCACCTTCTGGTGCGAGAGGAGAGATGGCTGGGAGGGAGCAAGGGTGTTTTGTGAATACAAACCCAGCTTTGGGCTGTTAAAACAGCCTGCAAGCTGTGGCTTGTAAAGGAAGCTGCCCTGCCTCTGAGTGTGCGGGGAGCTGACGTTGCTCCGGCCGAGCCCGTGCGATGATGAGCACCGCAGGGCTGGCTGGCGTTGGGAGCCGTGGTGTGGGCAGTAGGTGGAGCGCTCTGGCCCGGCGCCAGGAGCGAGGCTGTACCACTCGCAGCAAACAGCTCACGTTCAGGAAATGCCATCTGAGCAGTAGCCCAAACCATCCCGTAAAGGAAGGGTGCTGGGAAGAGCTGAGCTTCATTCCCACCCTCGCAGGGAGGGATTTGGCAGCTCCAGCCCAGCAGATGCTTCTGTCTGATGTTCCTGCAGAGAAGTGGGATGGGGGTGTCCAGGAACACCCTAATGCTTCGGAGACAGGAGGATTCCTCTGAGTAGTGTGGATACTGCAAAAGAGGCCAAATGTATGTGCTGGAAAATGTAGGCACAGGATAAACACACAGCTTTGCCTTGTACTTGGGGCAGGCGCTTACCTCTGTCCAACGAGGCCAAAAAAAGGCTGATGATAATTTCACCTTTTAAAACCCGGCAATGGGGAAGGTACCAGGCAGAGAGAACTCGATGCGGTGCTGAGCCAGCCTGAGACACCCCCATGCAACACGGTGGTGACAGTCACCTTTTGTTCTTCACATCCCTCTCTCTTTTGGCTGTTGCTGCCACAAGGAACCCAGGCTTTTTTCTGCTTCGTTTCCCCTGGCCCAGCTTTTCTCCTGCTCAGCAAACTCGCCGTGCGCAGAAGGACTCCCGGGGACTTTGCACCTCTGAGGAAACCTTTTTGCTGGAGGAAATATCGGGGTGTTGATCTCTGCCAGTGTAGCAGGAGCAAAAAGGAAAACATCTCTTATGACAGGGTTTGATTGCCAGCTGAAAATAAGTGAAGTGCCTGTCAGTGACATGTGAGCACAAAAAAGCTTTGCAGATGGAAATAAAGGCAATGCTTTTTCCTCTTCTCCTGCTCTGTCTTCCCTGCAGTGCCAGCGAGGCGTTGGCTTGCAGGCTGCAGAGCTGCGCCGTTTGAGACCCTGTTGGATCTGGATGCACAGTGCTCTTTGGACTCTTACGTATTTTCTGAAAATGGTGTCTAAAAGCGTAATGGGCATTTGCAGATCTCTAAATAGACCAGCCTCTGTCCTGAGGAGCTGACAACGTAAGGAGACAAGTGCCAGGGATGGGAGAACGGCTGCATCATACAAACCAGCCGGAGAGGTGGCACGCGGCCCACCTGCTCAGTATTTTTCCATCACATTCTCATTCATCTGCTCCTTGCCAACTTCCAGCTCTGTCACCCTCCTCAAAAGCTTCTGCTCTGGGTTTATTCAGCACGCTATTTATTTCCTAATTATAGAACTTAACTGACTAACCTCAGCCCTACTGGGTTACTGCTGTCCACTTTTTTGTCCCCTGTAGACCAGAGGCTGTGGTCTCTTCCTACGGCTGAAGGCATTTCTTCTGCTGCCCTGTTGCTAGAGACTTTCTGACTCTTTTTTCTGTTTTTCTACCAAACCAAGAGGGCTCTGACTGCTAATACAGGGAGCTGCACGGATCATTTCACAGCACATAAAGTATTGCATTCCCAAATTCTTCAGGCCAAAAGAGAAATGCCACTGAGCTGAGCACTTTACCAGGCTGTGCTCTGCCGCTTCTGTCCACGAATTCCTGACAGCCAGCTCACTCCTTTTACCCCACGTCCAGCCACAGCTGCTGGCTGGAGGAAGAGGTTTTGAAAACCACTCCCCAGCATCAGCAGTGCCCCTGAGCCCTGCTTCTGGGTGCTCCGTGGCACTTGAACACTGCCTGGCTCCACAAGCAGCCTCGGTGCTCTAGGGGAAAGATCTGTCTGTGTCTCCCTGAGATCAATCCGTGTCGCAACACTCCTGAATTTTCTAGGGAGTCGGGTTAGGTGAAATTCCTACCTCCGGCACCAAAAGCTGCCAGGCTGAGCAGACCCGTTTCCTGCAGCCACCCCCAGTGCCGCCTCTTGTTCACTCGCAGCCATTTCTGCCCCTTTATCACACATTTTGGTAAATCAAGACACAGCTGCAGGAGCCACGTGGTGCTTTGGTGTGGCACCTGCCCCTAAAGCCATCTGCACAAGCAGCGGGGTTACGTGCAGGGAGGGCTGCGTGAGAGCAGCAGGTATCTGGCAGGCAGCGAGAGCAGGGAGAGGAGGTGTATCTCTGGTGGAAAGCAGGATGGATTGGAACAAATGAATGTCGTAAAGCCAGAAGGATGTATGAGCTTCTCCTGGAGTGTTTCCAAGATGTCATACTGAATAAAGGAAACTATTTGTCTTCTGTTTAATTCTGAGTGGTCTGTCTGACATTTGCCATTATGCTGTGTTCCTGAGGTTGGAGTTTGGAAAGACTATGATTATCCAGCCCCAGAAAACCAGCGAGGGAGACTGCTAAAGCCACATTTTTTTCAGTGGCTGCTTGTGAAATACTTCCCTGGAAAAGTTGCCGTAGAAGTAGTGGTGCGTGAGAAGAATGAAGGGTTGCAATCCTGCAAATCAAAATACTTAGTGAACTGAACAGTGGGATTATCAGCCCCCTGTAACAATCCAAATTTTAGTATTGCCTAAGGAATGGGGAAGAGACTCTTCCTAGAGAGCAATTATTTATGGAAATAAAATGAGCGGAGGCGGAAGCTACTGCCTCGTGCCGAAGTAGTGGGAATCAGGATAGGTCTGGGAGGTAGGGAGCACACAACTGTGTGTTTGGATGACAGTGAGTACGAAGGAAACGGTTACAGTTGTGATTTGGGGGAAAGGGTGATGGTGTTAGAGTGTAGAGAGCCAGAGCTCTGTTTCCTGGAGGTGTAGAAGGAAAGCAAGGGTGAGGGGAAACAGGCTTGATGCTGGTGCGGGGGTGTGGGTTGTGCGTGAGGCTGGTGGGGAACACGGGAGTATGGTTTTAGGGGGTAGGCAGATGGGGAGGAGGCAGAAAGGAGCAGTGGGGTGGCTGGAATGAAGGGATAATCCAGAGCATCCCCATCTGCCGGGTGCTTTCCTGGAGATGCGCTGGCAATCACAGCCAAGTGGGGAAGGTCTGCTGCCGTGTCCAGAGGCGAGCTGGGGGTGACCACTCTCTTCCACGCACAAGGACCTGGCAGGCTGCAGATCAGCCTCCCAAGAAAACAGCAACTGCAGAGCTATAGCCGTCACTGACCCCACGGCACTCCTCCAGCTGACCTCACCTGGTTTTGAAGGAGCAGCACTACCCTTTTGAAAACCCTGCCTGTACCGCCACCAAGTTAAATTATTGCATGGGCTGGAGGAAATAAACAGTGCTGCTGACGCCGTGTAATGATCACTTCTCCGGGCTGACACCACCTTGGCTCACTGCGGGCTCCACCTTGCAAAGCTAGTGTTGAGACTGCCTTTTGGAAATGACATCTGATTTACCACACGTCTGCTCGGAACAGACCAGCTTTAAGATCCCGATCCACAAAGGTCCCATGAAATCCATCCTTGGATTTGGAAGTAATGCCGCAGGAGGATTTTGCTGGAGTTAAGCAGGGCTGGACGTGCAGGGAGTATTGCAGGACTGGGAGGATGCATGGCTGAATGATGGTGGTGGGGGTCCTACTTCCAGCTCAGCAAAGAGCTGCTGCCTGGCGGAGGCTAGAGGGTGCTGTGCTGCAGGGAATGGGTGTCCTCCTCCCTCCCTGCTCAGCATCCCTTCAAAGGCAGGTAAAAATTTGCAGGAAATGCTGCCTTTGAGGTCAGATGAAGACCAAGGTGCTGGCTGTAGTTACTAACAACCTCCAAGTCTTTTTAAGACTAAAATATCAGCCCCGTCTAGCTCATTAGTTAGCACCCAGAAGGTGACATACAGAAAGCGTGGCTTTCCTCAGATGGGTGAAAAAGCAAAAAGGAGGAGACAGGAGTGGGGAAAAGGAGTGAGAAAATGAGGAACAGATCGGGAGATAAGAAAGCTGAGTGGAACAAAACCAGAGAATAGAAAAATAAAGAAAGGAAATAGAAGATGAAACCAATGCAGAGGATCGCATCAGTTGCTGTGTCCAATTAAGGGCTGCAGACCTGCTCAACAATGAAAAGGGAGATTTGCTTGGGAGAAAAATCAAGGAGCACTTCTTGCTCGTGGTGGCTGAGGCTGAAAAGGCTGGGCAGGATCAGCTCCTGTTTACCCAGCTGAGGTGTGGCTAATCCTGAGCCCAGCAAAGAGCAGAGCTGAGGAGAGACAGAACAGGCAAAGGGGGGCATGGGAAACAGGGCTGTGTTTGTACAGCGGCTGACAGGCAGCTGCAAGACCAGGCAAAAACACGACATGCTTCCAAACAAGCAGTTCTCTGAGCAGATCACTGCTCCCTGGAAAGCCTGCCAGCTAACCACAGGCAGCCAGAGCGAACGTGCCCCTGGCTGCACGTGCTCTGCAAAACACAGCCCTGCCACCCGAAGCTGCGGTTGTGGGGTCACTGTCCTCACTGCTGGCAAATCTGCTCTGTCTGGCTGCCTGCAGCAGGCAAGGCAAATGTGCAGGCGTAGCTAGAAGAGGAGGAAGCACAGGTAGATGTTTTCTTACATTCCTAGCTTTTGCAGAAGACAACCTACCAAAAGTGAGAAGATGCAGACATGACAAAGGAGGAGGAAGACTGCAAAGGAGCCCCATTTCACAGCTACCCTAAAGGAACCACACCTACCTCTGGGGTCATGGGGAGGTTCTGGTGTTCTTTTAGGTGAGCAGCGTCCGTACAGTGTGGTGTGCCTGTGAAGCCAGCCCTGCTCACGGAAATGAGCCACATCAGGTCTTGATGTGGCCTCCCTCTGGTTTTCCACCTCGAGCCTGAAGTGGGATAGCAAGGACTGGAAGGGAGCATCCTAAACTGTAGACGGGTTACCACAAAAGACCCTAATAACTGCCCTGGCCCCACCACGTGCACCGAAGGTGGTGCTGGGGCTGCGTTCGTAGGCCCAAGGGGAACATGTCCAGGAGGCACAAATGAACGTGGCCCAGAACATGGACCAAAGGGAATGCTCCGGGGGGATGCGAAGGCCTGTTAGGAGCTAAGAGGGGCTGTGAAATCCACGTGTTTTCACTCACTGTACTACTCTGTATGTCTCCAGCGAGAGCCATTGGTTTTACTGCAGGGGCTGTCAGAGCAGCAGCCCATTGCCAGCTGGGGACAAGTGGGGACTCAGCACTGGAGCTCGGGCCATTTAACTCCTCCAAGAGCCACTGGGAGGATGCAGAATAGGTAGGATTTGCATCCAGTATCAACTGGGCCGTGGGGCAGGACAAAGAGGCGAGAGGCAACAATAACATGAACACGTCTGGAGGGGGTTTGATGGCAGAAGGCAAATCGGTTCATGCCGTAATAAAGGCTCTGGCAGAAGCTGGACAAGGTAATTGATGTGGTGGGAGATCCCACTGAGAAGGAAGGGTGATTGCAGAGGACATACGGGGTATGACTAACAGAATGGATGTCTTAAAATCACATTAGTATAAACTTCTGGGCAGGGAGGGAGAAACGTTTGGGAGACTTTACAAGGGACTGATACAAAACCAAGCTCTAGGAAATCTTTGGAGGAAATTTGTGAAGCAGCCAGGGGATGGGTGGATACCCCTGCCCCTCAGGACACTCTTGTTCCTGCTAAGGAGGTTTTCACCGCTCCAAACAATGTGTATGGAAACTGTATGGAGACGTCTGTGGATGTGCAGAGCTATTGGCTGGCTTCTTGCCCGGGAGCTGTTGTTGCTGCTGAGACAAGAGGTAGCACAGCCCCAGGCAGAGCGCCTGGGGAGGACGCAGCCGCCCCGGCAGTCCTGCGGCACCCCCTGCTCCAGCCTCGTGTCCCCCCAGCTGCGTGCTGCCCCTGGGGCTGGCTACGTGCCCTCCTCCATGGTGAGTCTGGACGCTCTGACCAGGCAACAGCCCTGGTCGGGCCGTGGCCGTGGCTCTCACAGATGGGTTTCATTCAGGACACATGTCTGGCTTGGAGCTTGTTTTCATTTCCTTTTGAAGAAAGCAGGAGTTATGGGAGAGGAGTAACTGAGCGGCTGAGCCGGCTCTCCTGGACACGGACCACGGTGCCAAACGAGCTCCTGCTGCGGTTTCCGCTGTGGCTCTGGAGGCTGCAGCCCAAGGGGCAGGAAGCGGCAGAGAAGGAGCTTCAACTGGTGTGCCACTGGTGCAGGATCTGTCCAGGACGGGAGGGCGGCTTGTAATCACAGGGGGAGGCTCTGACGGGTCTCGGGGCAGGGGAGCTGTATGGCTCTTTGCCAGCACGGGAACTCCTGCAGCAGCTCCAGCTGAAGCACCAGGAGCTTGCCCCCAGAGCAGAGGTCTTACAGGAGCCAACGTCCTGCATCGACAGTCACCAGCCACCCCACGCAGAGGTGCAACTGGCTCCAGGTGGCCTCCGAGAGCCACTTTGGGCTGCAGGAACCAAGGGAGTAAGGAGCTGTGTTTGAGGCGCGGTCACCCTGGATGCCCCCACGGGGTCGGGCGTCTGTGCAAGAGGTGTGCAGGGACCTGTGCTTTCCTGCTACAACTAGCCATAGATGTGGCTACTGAAATGTATTTTGACAGGCCCCAAATATGCCTCTTTTCAGGAAGAAATGAATCCCAGAGCTGTGGCAGATCTCCCCTTGCCTGGCAGGCTCTGGGGGAGCAGAGCAAGTGGGAGGCACGGAGTGTAGGGGGGACAGGCAGAGTTCAAACCTTCTCATTATGCTCCGAGATACAGAGATCAAAAGGCAACTTCACAAATTAATGAGGGCCCGGCCTGGGCAGAGCCTCTTCCCGGCACGGATGGGCGGAAAGGGAGCGTGCCGTAATGAGCAAACTGCCTTTTCTCCCCCAGCCGGTAAGACAGGTTCTGGGCTCCTTGCAAACCCCCGTGGCCCAGCTCGTTAGAGTTCATTAATGTTGTTACATATTCATATAGCATTAGCGCCGTCAGGCCCCTGATGTTTAATCAGGCTGCAAGCTTGCCTTGAGCCCTACAAGTCTTGGAGGACCTTCCATCAAGCGTATGCTGAAGCACATGCACCAAATCTATGGCTTGAGTAAGGAGGAGTCTTGTGAGTGTGATAACAGGGCGAGGATCCGTCCCTTGCCACAGAAACCTGGGTTATCAGAGGAACCTCGATGATAAAGTTAGCAAGTACACAATTTAGCGCTTTGTTTCACAGCAGGAGCTTGCCAAGAGCTTTCTGAAAAAGAACAAAAGAGCCATGGCTTATCTGCCTGTGGCATCTGCTCGGTGCTCGGGCAATGTCAGGCTGCTCGCCGCTGCTAATCCATAAGCAGTTTCAATTGTGCATCACGGTGTACCACGGAGTGTCAGTTTGTGTTACCGGGTGGGTGCTTTCAACAAACAGGGTAGAGAGGGGCAAGGCGAGTCTGGGATGTGGGCTCTGCTCCATCCTTCCTGGGCAGTCCCCTGCGATGGGCACCGCAGGGAACAGCCACCACCATGCAGGGGTTTAGTCCTGGCCAGTGGTTGATGCTGATTCATCGTCACTGGGGAGACAGCTATTTCCCAGGGTGATTCCTCCTGTAGCAGATACAAATGACCTTTGGAAGTGCTGCTGTTACCGCTGGCTGCAGAGGATGTGTGTGTAAGAGGCCAAACCTGTGCGCCTACCCTTTAGATGGACAAAATAAAGGGAGACATGTCCTTCCCTCGAGCCCCTCCAGCCCGTTGTTTTACCATCTGTCAAATGAAGATGAAGGCAACACCTTTTCTGTTGGAGATATGCATGGATAAATCCTTAAAGACTGCAGAGCACTCCAATTCAGAGAAGGGGGTTATATAAAGGTGCTTATATTAAGCACCTTACGCAGACACACCAGCTCTAAGCTGGATATAATCTTGTTTATTGAGGTTAGAGCAAAGGACTTGAAGTTAAACTGGTGGGACCTCATCTGAGCTCTGACACGATCAGCAGTGGGAATGGAGCAAAACTGGGGAACGGTGCTGCCCTTTGCCTTCTTCCTTTTAACTCACAAGGTTCTACGTACCCTGAAGGGCACTCAGTAGCTGTACAGAGCTTTCCATGCCCTGAGGATATCCAGTATCTAGGTTTCTTCAGATAGTCCTGAAATTCCTGGTACCTAAACAGCATCCCTAGATGTAAAGCCTGAGCTTAAAGAAACTGTCACCCTTTTGGTGGAAAGGGGAGGGAGTATGGAAAGCTTTTTTTTCCCTCTGGAAAATAAACAGAGAAGTCCAGCCACATGCAAGGATTGTCCTGGCCAGTGGATGTGTTCTGCAGCCGTTGGAAACCACGCGCTGGCACGCCAGCGGGTGCTGATGCCAGCCGGGGCTGCCGGAGGTTAGAGATGCTGGCACTGACCGCTTGGTTATCCTGTTAGAGGGATTAGGAGCAGACTGGGGCTTAATCCTCTGCGACAGTGCTGTGGATCGCTTCTCCTTCCCGCTTGGTGTGGCAGCCACGTGTGGCAGGATGGGGGGACTTGATCACACAGAAACCTTCCCAGGACCACTGCTGTGGCCTGAACTACAACTTCGGGCTCTAGGAAGAGGCCGTGCCCGTGAGGGACGGGGATGGCTACCTCTGCCAGGGTTTTTTTTTTTTGAGCAGAGAGCCCTCAGTGCTGGGGCAAGGGAGGAAAACCATGTTGCAGGGAGGGTTGTGGGAGTGTTTCGGGTGGGGAATCCCTCCGGGGTGTAACGTCTACCTTTCTTTTGTGATAAACCTAAGCCAATGAATTTCTTTATAGAACAGATAGCTGAAACAATAGGGGCTGCCACCCAAAAAAAATCCATGCAAGGCCCAAATGGGGCTTTGCTGGGAGTGGGGGGGTGTCATTGCTATCTGATGCAGGGGGGAGAGGTCCCGTGGGTCAGAGATGAGTGTCTGAGAGGGAGTGGAGAGGAGGAACACGAAACCAGATCGATACCAGAGACATCACTGCAAATGAATTGGCTGTGAGACGCACCTTGGCTGGTTTTATGACAGATGGGGGCTTTATGCTTGAGCAAGGGGCAGGCTGTGTATTGTTCACCTCCGTTGTTCACAGGAAAACACCTTTGTATAAGCTTGGAAATAAAGAGGATTGCATCAGAGAAACACTGCATCAGAGAAACACTTATTTTCCTCTTTATCACCCCAGCTGCGGGAACCAGGATATCGGCTATCTGCATGGCTCGGAAAGGGTTACGGCACAGCAAAGCCTGGCAGATCTCCATGCAGAAGAAACCAAACCCAGTGGTAAATCCTGCTATAACAAGGCCTAAGTAGTCCCTGCAGAAGGGAGTGAAATTATGCCTGACCTTCGAACTACCCAACTCTTTCAAGTAGAGCCATCCCTTGCGAAAACTTGGCGGCTATATGAACCCGGGGTGTGGTGTTTGCCTGTGGGGGCTGTCTCCATTCCTCACTGCTTCCCTGTCCTTGACAGGTTGCTCCTCTCTCTTCTCCGTCTCCCATAGCCAGACCTTTCCTCTTCCAGCTGGAACAGCATGTGCTCTTCCCAACCCCAATTTCTCATTGGGATCCCCCGCTCCATTGCAGGTCTCCATTCAGAGAGCCACTGGTGCCTTCAGGAAGCACCGTCCCTATGGAGAACATAGCTCCGCCTGGCTTCCACCACTCGCTTTTTTAATATCCTTTCCCATGCATGTTCCTCGGGACATCGGCATTCGTGCCCTGGGGACAGAAGGAAAACATTTTGCTTTCTGTTTTTAGAGAGTCTGCTGATTTTTCTGCAGCTCCCTCTGGGTCTTGCATCCTCTCCGAGACCAATGCAGGCAGTAGCCCCTCAAGAGGCCAAACAAACACCCTTGTCCTAGTTGCTTGTGCACAGGCCTGGGAATCTTGCCCTGCGCTCTCCTCCTCCTGACCTTGTTTTCCTCTGAACACCACAGCAGTAATTACCCTGAGGTTGAAGGGTTATTCGAAAGCAAGTACTGTGTCTTGTCCGTTCCCTCCTTTCCATCCGCTTTTTCTCCCTACGCTGGAGTTAAACTCTGCCTGGAGTTTCCTTTGTGTCGCTATTAATTGAAGGAAACGCCACCAGCAAGGGTGGTGGGGCTGGGTGGGAATACGTGTCCAGCTCCCTGCGTTCCTCATGCCCTGGTGCTCTGGCAACGCCACCAACAGCCAAATTGCCAGCGCACCTGGGCAGCTGGACCTGCCGGCGGGTCTGTCCCTGGGGTGTCGCTCCCAGTCTGGGTGCTTTCATGGGCACTGGTTGACCGCATCCAAGAAAAGCATTAACTTGACGCTGGAGTGGAGATTGAAAAGGAGGTGGAAAGACTGGTCAAAGTGCATGGCGTGCGGCTGGGCTGCCCGGCTCGCTGCCTGCTGAGGTGGCCGCGTTGCCAAAGCCAGAAATGTAGCAACACTCGGGCAGAGTCAACATGTAAATATGAGCAGCCGGAGTGTCTGAGGTGGGTTAGTTAATGCTGAAATGGAGGGTTTTGCAAGAAGAGATAAAGCCAGCTTCATGTTTAGGAGGAGGGCTTGGAGTGGATTTCCAGTGCAGGGGAAAATGATCCAGCATTCCCGTACTGCGTGGTTCTCTTTTCCAAAGCATTTGCGACTGAGTATGAATTTAGCCTGAATCTGCTTTAGCCTGATGGTTTCTGCCTTCCAGGGCAGAGCTCCCCACATGGCACCGGCTCCTCTCGAGAGCACGGCTGGGCTTTTCCAGCCCTCAGGGGCCGGGTGCAGCTCAAAGAGCAGCTTGTTTGTGGCTGAACCAACAGACCTGTGGCGTGGTGCTTTGGGGCAGAGAGCTGTTGTCCCCTCTAACCCCTTTCCCGCGCACAGCCGACCTGGCTGCAAGCTGTTTTCCTTGGTGCTGGTTAGGAGGAGCCTGGGAAAGTGCAGCTGGCATGCTGGGTACCGAGGGTGGCACGGGGCACTCATGCATGCCCTGTCCTGGCGGAGGGGAAGCCCTCTCCAGCTTTTACCCCACCCAGGGAGAGAAAAGTGGGGTTTGTGCTGCAAAACAGCTCTTCCTCCTGCCAAGTGCTGGCAGGCCCCAGTGCATCCCGGTCCAGCTCTGCATCCCTCTGACTGCCAGCCAGGGCCGTGGGCCGTGGGCACTGCCAGGCTCAGGAAGACCCAGCAGCCACCCAAGAGCCAAGGTCTGGCATGGGGTGAGCCGGCGGACCTCC
>NW_008824243.1:10541680-10544964 GCF_000699105.1 Pygoscelis adeliae | reverse complement strand
TGCCGCTGCAGGAGCGGAGGAGTTCAGGTCCGCAGCCCCGTCCTTGCTTCCGAGCCGGGAATAGCGCAGTGGGGCTGTCCTGTGTTTTCAGGCTTAGATAACCGTACCCGCGATGTAAACAGCTTGCCTGGGACCGCCTGGCACAGCGTGCCTGGCTGGCCTGGCCGGCCTGGCCAGGGGAACCCCGGGGAGAAGCAGCTCCATCGTCACCCTGTGGGTCACGCCTGGGGTGGGTGACTCTGAAAGGTATGGGCAAGACCGGGGAAAAGGGAAGCAAAACCCAAGCGCAGGCTCCAGGCCAGGGGGCAAAGGGCAGCAGGAAGGTGTGCTTTGAGGAAGGCCCTGTTTGTGCTCGCTCTCCCTGGGGAGAGGTGCTCGTTTTGCCCTCCTGAGGCAGGCTTGACCTGACCTCCCCCAACCCTGCTGGGATGAGCCGTCCCAGTTTTCGGAGGATGTTATTTTTGCCTTCCAGCCAGCCTGTGGGTTCATATAAGCAAACATTTCCAAAAGTGGTGGCTGATCTTTGTTGCCTTCGTTCCTGACTGTCCAGCCTGTGACAGCTCTGTCCCTGACCGGAGAAAAATGTGTGTGGGGAGAATGGAGATGCTGAACTGCTCCGAAACCAGGCATGAAACAGCTGAGAAATAGGAGCATCCAAAACTACTTGCCACAGTGGAAAATGTGACCCGTGTGCCTTGCTGCTAGGCAGGGGGCTGGCTAGTGAGACCCACCGTGTAAGGGATTATTCCTGGGAGGGGATAAAAGAGAGTCCAGTTACTTGGGATAATTAAAGTATAAAACTGGGACCCCTCCTGTCCCGACCCTGAGAGGAGCCCTTGCTCCTTTGCCGCTGTGTCCCACCCCAGAAACTCCTGCGTCGGAGGCAGCACAGATGCCGGGGAGCACACGTTCGTTGGCGTTCCGTGCCTGGGGAAGCAGCCGGCTCCTGCTGCTGAACAGAAACAGCTCTGTCTGCAGGGCCTTGGCCGGCTGCCGGGAGAGATCCTTGGGATGGGGCGGCTGGATGCGCCCGAGACCTGCGGAGGGGTGTGGGGCAAAGGCATCCCCACATATCAGCACGAGCTCTCTCTCCTCCCATGCTGTAGCTCATGGCAGCACATTGATGGAGCATGAGGTCATGCAGAACAGGCTGGGCAGCGCAGGCAGTGACTTGAACCGGTGCCCAAGTTTTTCTGCCTCCTGAGGCTGGACTAAGGGAGCTACAGCATCTTTTCAGAAACCTTCACGTAATGCTGGCCTGTCTGCCACCACTGTGTACCTTACACATGTGGAGTGTCAGGAAGAGTAGGATTAACTCAAAGGAGCCCTGCTATTAAAAGACTGATGAGTAGGAGCTCTCTGAGTAGTAGCTTAGGCTAATGAGAGCCGTGCTGTTCGGTGTGGATCCGGGCAGCGAGCCCACAGCTCATTAACTTCCACCTTCTCCAGGGCATGCAGGTAGTGGGGGGTTATTCCTGGGTCTCCACCTAAGTTCAGCCCTTGCTCTGACTCCTGCAGCGTGGTAGAGAAGAGCCTGGCATCAGGGGACGTGCTGTCCCAGCGCTTCGCGAGGAGTTATTGAGGCTTTTAGCCAGATCTGTGGGAATCTGGTCTAGGTTTATGGAGAGCGTTGTCGTCTTGCAGCTCTTGGGGCAGAATAAACTGAGGGTGGGAGGAATTTCAGCCCGGCTCTTGCAATCTGATTCAGCACTGCAATAGGGAGCAGAAGGTTGATGGGTGTGGTGGGTTGACCTCAGCTGGCTGCCAGGTGCCCCCCCAGCCGCTCTCTCGCTCTCCCTCCTCAGCAGGACAGGGAGGAGAAAAGAAGATGAAAAAGCTCCAGCGTGGGTCCTTCCCATGAGCTGCAGTTCTTCATGAACTGCTCTGGTGTGGGTCCTTTCCATGGGGTACAGCCCATCAGGAACAGACTGCTCCAGCATGGAGTCCTCCATGGGCTGCAGCGTGGAAATCTGCTCCGGTGTGGTCCTCCATGGGCTGCAGGGGGACAACCTGCTTCACTGTGGTATTCACTGTGGGCTGCAGGGGAATCCCTTCTCTGGCACCTGGAGCATCTTCTCCCCCTCCTTCTTCTCTGCCCGGGGTGTCTGCAGGGCTGTTTCTCTCACATTTTTCTCACTTCTCTCTCACAGCTGCTGTGCAGCATTTTTTACCTTATCTTACGTATATTATCACAGAGGCGACACCAGTGTCAGTGATGGGCTCAGCTTTGGGCAGTGATGGGTCTGTTTTGGAGTTGTCTGGGACTGGCTGTCCCCAACCTGGGGGCAGCTCCTGGTGTCTTCTCGCAGAAGCCAGCCCTGCAGTCCCCCCAGCTACCACCACCTCGCCACGTAAACCCAATACCATGGGAGATGCTGGAGGTGGATGGACAGGCAGAGAGGACGGTGCAGCCCCACCAGTTCCCCAGGGGGACCTGCCTGTGGGCTGGGGCTGCCTGGTGCGAGCTGCTCGGAGAGTGCTTGGAGTGAATGGAGTTCCGACAGGTATCGTGCAGGAATGGACCCTGTGCTGCCTCCTCGCATGTCTCCAGCATCTGGGAGCCGAGGCGTGTGGACTCCCTCTACAATGATTTTTTTTTGGATCTTATGAGTACTAACTTTAATTAGCAAAACCCAGCAGTGGGACCAGCCCCATTCCCTTGAATAATCCTGTCCTGCTTGTGCCTGAGCGAGTCCCAGCCTGGCCACCCCTGCTTCCCAGCTGAGCAGTGGAAACATTTGATGCACCGAAGACCTGGGTTTCCCCTGGCTTCGGTTTGATGTGCAGGCTCTGTTAAACCCCTTTATTAACGTGCCAGGGCAGGGCAGGTCCCGGCCGCTCTCTCATGCTCCTGGTCTCAACCATCGCCCTTGATGGTTGACGGACCTGGTGGTCCCGTGCAGGATCCAGCAGCCGGTCCCTGCCGGGTGCTCCCCTCCCTGTGGCATCTGCACGGGAGCAGTTCCTGCCATTAAGCCAGGATGCATCCATGTGCATCTGCGGGGCTCTGGCGGATGCCCGCCTTAGGGATGGCTTGCAGTGACATGTGGCTTTGCTTCCAGGTGACTTCTGCGATGTGAACCACTGTCAGAATGGGGGCACCTGCCTGACCGGGATTAATGAGACCCCCTTCTTCTGCATCTGCCCTGAGGGCTATGTTGGGATTGACTGCAATGAGACGGAGAAAGGTGAGGTGCTGACCCCATCACGGCGGCCCTGTGAAGTCCAGGACCCTTGCAGCATGGCAGCGTGCCCTCCTCCTGGCCCTGCGCCCCCGACCCTGG
>NW_008824243.1:10540914-10541302 GCF_000699105.1 Pygoscelis adeliae | reverse complement strand
CCCCCGTTTGGTGAAGACATTTTTCCTCACATTCAATCTAAACCTCCCCTGGCGCAACTTGAGTCCATTTCCTCTTGTCCTTTCGCCAGTTACTTGGGAGAAGAGACCGACCCCCACCTCGCTACAGCCTCCTTTCAGGGAGTTGTAGAGAGCGATGAGGTCTCCCCTCAGCCTCCTTTTCTCCAGGCTGAACAACCCCAGTTCCCTCAGCCGCTCCTCATCAGACTTGTTCTCCAGACCCCTCACCAGCCTCGTTGCCCTTCTCTGGACACGCTCCAGCACCTCGACGTCCTTCTTGTGGTGAGGGACCCAAAACTGAACACAGTATTCGAGGTGCGGCCTCACCAGTGCCGAGTACAGGGGGACGATCACTTCCCTGCTCCTGCTG
>NW_008824243.1:10537205-10540296 GCF_000699105.1 Pygoscelis adeliae | reverse complement strand
TACATCTGCAAGTGCCCTGCGGGGTATGATGGGGTGCACTGCCAGAACAGTGAGTACAGTGTGTGTGGGGGAGGTGGGGGGGGGCTGCTCTGCTGCTAAGGGCTTGGGGACCCCCCGGGCAGCACCGGGGGGACAACCAGGGCGTGTTTGCAACTGTGGCTGCGTTGGGCGCTAGGCTCTGTTGGGGACCATGGGCTGGTTTGGACATTGCAGGGTGCAGGGAAGGACCATGACGCAGGGACGCGGCTGTGTCTGAGCCTTGCTCTGCGTCTCTGGAGGGACACGGTGCCTTGAGTAATGGGACAAGGGGTGCCTCGAGGCTCAGCCTGCTCCATGCGGGCTCCCAGCCTTGCCGTGGCTGCATGTCCTGGTGTACCCGCATGGCTGCAGTCAGTGGAGGGGCTTAGGCAGCTCCTTGGGTTAGAGCTTCAACCTGTGCCACTGTATCAGCAGGGACCCTGCCATGGCCCTTGCTCAGGGGATGCCTCCCCCTCTTTCCGCTGCACTGAATGAGGGGTCTCCACCCTGGGACTGGCTCTGGGGTCACCTCCTGAGCCCCCCACTCTGTCTCCTAGGCAAGAACGAGTGCTACTCCCAGCCTTGCAAAAATGGAGGCACCTGCCTGGACCTGGACGACCACTACACCTGCAAGTGTCCTTCTCCGTTCTTGGGGAAGACCTGCCATGTCCGTAAGTCCCTGGCACCAACTGTACAGAATTTCCTTCCCTCCCTGTTCCCCACTGCTCTGTCCCCCATTGTCAGTGTGCCCAGGAGAGACCTCACCAGCTGGTTCAGGGGATCTGGAGGGCAGCTGTGGGTGCCTGTGTGCTGGCTGCCCTTGATGCCAGCAGGCCTGGTCCTGATGGAAGGAGCATCCCCAGAAAGGTGCTGTCTCCTCTTGGGGGTGGCCCCAGAGCAGCCCTTTCCCCCCCAGACCCCCATGCTGTGAGAGGGGCTGATGGATGGTGCGGTTTTGGCTGAAGACTGAGGAGGGGGGACACCTTGGGGACAGCCAGGTCCTAGGGCTGGCCTCCATCTCCTGCCCTGTCCCCAGACAAGAGGCAAATGGCCCCCCGGTTTTGCTCCCGGCTCACTGACTCTCTTTGGTGCTGATGTCCCCACTGCCCCTAGGCTGTGCTGTCCTTCTGGGCATGGAAGGAGGAGCCATCTCTGACGCCCAGCTCTCGGCATCTTCTGTCCACTACGGCTTCCTCGGCCTCCAGCGCTGGGGGCCAGAGCTCCCCCGCCTCAACAACCACGGCATCGTCAACGCCTGGACCTCCAGCAACTACGACAAGAGCCCCTGGATCCAGGTACCCGTGGCAGGACTGGGAGCGTGGGCATAGCAGGCAGCCCTTGTAGCCATGGCTGGTCTTGCAGGGCTGCTCTCATGGGATTTCTCTGCTCCTGGTGGCAAATGTGGGACTAAATTGCTGCAGCAAGGTGCCACCCAGGGGCATCTTGTGATGTGCCTGGAGAAGGCAAGGTCGCTGGGGGGAAGATGGGCACCTGCGATGGTGATCCTGGGATGGAGGGCTTTCGCCCCGAGGAAGTCACAGCGCCCTGGGCAGCCCCTCTACTGGTCCCGATGCTGAACATGAGAGCCCACCCTCCCATCCAGGCTTGGTGGCACTGGTGGGCACAGGGGCTGTGCACCCGATCCGCGCTGCGCCCCGCTCATGCTCTTCTCCCCTCCCCAGGCCAACCTGCTGCGGAAGATGCGGCTGAGTGGGATCATCACGCAAGGCGCTCGCCGTGTGGGCCAGCCGGAGTACGTCCGCGCCTACAAAGTCGCCTACAGCCTGGATGGACGGCAGTTCACCTTCTGCAAGGACGAGAAGCAGGACGCAGACAAGGTGGGCAGCGATGCTCCGCTCAGGGGCTGTGCCGGCTCCCCCCACCCAGCGGTGCTGCGGGCGCTGGGGTGGCTGTGAGCCGCATCCTGAACTGTCCGCATGTTTGGGAAAGTGCTTTTGACCTGGGTCAAAGCCACGTGGGGAACTGTTGTAGCAGCAAGACAGCACAGATGGTTCCAGCGCTGGGCAGCGCTCTGGCTCTGTTTAATTGACCGTAATAAGCATAACCAAAGAAGCAGTGCTGACTTATTTAGGTCATTCAGATAACATCTTTATTGCTGACACACTGTGGGAACCAGGCATGATCTGGAAGTGCTAGCGAACGGCTTATGCAGCTCAGTGCTGTGTCTGTACTGAGCATGAGCTGATGGTGTATCTCACTCTCGAAGCAGGAATAGTCACTGAATGCAGCACTCTCCACTCTCACCTTGTTATGGCAAGGGTCTTGTGCTTGTTTTTTGAGCATCCAGCGAATGGCTGGGAATATCTGCCTTGCTTTAAAAAAAAGAAAAGTTTCTCTTGTTTCTGCAGTGGTGGAAAAAATGCATGAAAACATGACCTGACTGTATTTATTGTGTTAAAAAGAAAGAAGCAAGCCACCTCTCTGCTTGTCACAATTTGGGGAGCGTTGCTGTAGTGGGAGCGATTTTATGCACGAGGCTGCAGGAGAGCTGGGGCACTCAGCCCTGCGTGCCGTTGCAGGTTTTCCAGGGGAACATGGACTACGGCACCATGCAAACCAACATGTTCAACCCTCCCATCACCGCCCAGTTCATCCGCATCTACCCTGTGATGTGCCGCCGCGCCTGCACGCTGCGCTTTGAACTCATCGGCTGCGAGATGAACGGTAAATGTCGGTGGCTCTCCCCTTCCCAGGGACCGCAGGGCAGGGGGTGACATGGGGCAGGGCATCACCCCTTCTACCGGTTCTGATCCTCTGGGACAGGGAATTTGTGAGCGCTTGTTTTTCTCACGCCGGCTACGTGATGCCTGGAAATACCCACAGGTGCTTTTGGGGTTAACAAGCCGTTAATTCCACAAGCTCAGCCGGGCTCAAGCTGCATTCTCATGCTGCTAACACCTTCCCAAGCCGGGGTTTTTTATTGTGCCCCCTCCCCGTCTGAGCTGTGAACTGGCTGCTTTTCCTGCCGGAGAGCTTGAAAAGCACCGGAGGATCAAAGTCCTCTGGGAAACGTGAGGGATGATTAGCCTGAGCCCTTTCCCTGTGCCTCCCG
>NW_008824243.1:10535590-10536996 GCF_000699105.1 Pygoscelis adeliae | reverse complement strand
GGGGCACTGGGAGCCGGGGAAGAGCTGGGAACTAAAAACCCCGGGAAAGGGCAAGCCGGCTGCGACCGTGTGCCTCTGCCGAGCCTTTCCCTGCCTGATCCTGCCTGCCTCTCCGGGCAGTAGAAACGTGGGAACGTGGGGATGGCACCTGCCCGGGCTGCGGGGTTTTGCTTGCGACGGTGCCGTGCGCTCTTTCCTTTTCACCGCCTGTATAAACCGTTGTGTTACAGTGTATTTCAACACGGCAGGTTGCTCGGAGCCTCTGGGCATGAAATCCCGCCTGATCTCCGACCAGCAGATCACAGCCTCCAGCATGTTCAAGACCTGGGGCATCGATGCCTTTACCTGGCACCCCCATTATGCTCGCCTGGACAAGACGGGCAAAACCAACGCCTGGACAGCACTCCACAACGGCCAGTCCGAGTGGCTGCAGGTGGGTCTCGGTGTCCTCCCTCCGCAACCCGATTTCTCCTCCCCAGCTCCTCCAGCTGTGCCCGGGGCCACCTCCTGTGCCTGGGGCCACCTCCTGTGCCTGGGGCCACCTCCTGTGCCGGGGCGGCTGGAAGCAGGACGGGCACGGCGGGAGAGGCCGGGCAGAGCCACCGGGACAGTGCAGCTGGAGCCTTGCCGTGGGGCACGCAGCCCGGCAGTGCTTTCCCCGAGCTGGGATCTCATGGGCAGGTCAGGATGGGGCCGCAGCCACCGGTTTTAGCAGCGATGCTGGAGCGCTGGGTCAGAAACATCAGCTCCTGTAGGGACAGGGACAGGGTGGTGCCGTCTCCGCAGACCTTCTTGTGGGGTGCACTGAGCCCGCAGCACCCCAGCTCTGCATCGCTCCCTTGGGAAGCGCCTGAGGTGACCGTCCCACGACCCTCTGGCTGCCCGGAACACCGTGTTTCTGTTTTGTGGGAAAAAATCAGGTTTGCTTTTCTCTTCCCAGTCTGGAATGGGAGCAACTAGTTTTGAAATTTCCTTCTCAGTTTCCTTTCCTCCCCTGTTTTTATACTTTTCACATGATTTCATGACATAATGGGACAAAGCAGTTTAGATATTTGTCCCACTTTTTATTTGGGAAATTATTAAAAGCAGCTGCTCCATGGCCCTAAATAAAACAGTTTATCAAGACGGCTGCTGATGGGGTTGGGATGACATGCTGAGTTGGGCTGTCACACCGCAGACTGCCTGTTTGTGTACGTGTATATAGATTTACATGTATAGCCATATATATATACACATATACGTGTATGTGTATAGCTAGTACTGCCCTTGAAGAGCATAAAATAGGAACGAAATTAAGGGGACTTTCAGCTCATTTGCTGGGTTACCCCGCAGCGTGCCAGCAGCAGTAGCGCAGTGTGGCAGAGTAAAGAGAATAGAAACCATCTCACTTACCACCCAAATGTCAG
>NW_008824243.1:10533574-10535574 GCF_000699105.1 Pygoscelis adeliae | reverse complement strand
TTCTCAGCCAGAATCACTTTCCAGTGGAAATGCATTTTCTCCGGGAATCCTTTATTTTTTTTTAATTGAGGTTTTTTGCTGTCATTCCCACATTGACCTTTTCAGCAAAAAATGTCGAGGTTGGCAGCAGTGGGGAAGGGAGCTGAGACGGTGGGGTTTGCGTCCTGCTTTGGGTTGCTTCGAGGGATGCTGGAAGTGTTAAAGGGTCAAATATTTCACAGTAGTGTTTTATTAGTCACTCCGGCATTGGGGCGGGGGTCAAGCAGTGTTTTCTCCATTCTTGACCCCCGAGGGTCAGCACGTCCCGGCTGCCTCCGGGACACGCAGGATGCTCTGGGGTGGGAGCACCGCTCCTGCGAGGAGCCTCGACGAGCCTTAGGTCTCTGTGCCAGATCGACCTCCGGGACCAGAAGAAGGTGACGGGCATCATCACGCAAGGAGCCCGCGACTTCGGGCACATCCAATACGTGGCAGCCTACAAGGTGGCCTACAGCGACAACGGCACGTCCTGGACCCTCTACCGGGATGGCCAGACAAACAGCACCAAGGTGTGTGGGGCAGGGCGAGGTGGGCAGCGACGTCCTAGGACTCGGGGATGCCGCTGTGGGGAGGGATGGGATGGTGGCGGTGAGATCTCGGTGGTGCTGACACCCACCTTTCCCCACCCCCTAGATCTTCCACGGTAACAGTGACAACTACTCGCATAAGAAGAACGTGTTCGACGTGCCCTTCTATGCCCGCTTCGTCCGCATCCTGCCCGTGGCCTGGCACAACCGCATCACCCTGCGTGTGGAGCTGCTGGGCTGCGACGAGTAGGCGTCTGGGGAGGAAGGACGGGGCTGCTCTTCCCCACCGCCCAGCCCTCGCCCTGCCCGCCCCTGCCCACTCCTGCTCCGACCTCACACCCCCCTCTTCATGTCCCCGACCTTGGGAGGCAGCCAGGAGGGCTCCCCTGCCCCGTGTTGGTGCCGGGGCCGCAGCACTGCACTTTATGGGGCCCTTGCAGGTGGGATGTGGGGATGGCTCCTGCCCTTTAACCCCACTAGCCAGGGATGAGACCCCCTCCTGCAACCGGAGCTTGGCTGGGGGACCCTCTCCTGCAACTGGGGCTTCCTTGGGGGATCCCATCCTGCAAATGGGGCTTTGTTGGGGGACCCTGTCCTGCAACCAGGGCTTGGCTGCATCCTCCCAGCTGAGCCTGGAGACAAATTTTCTCCCCCTTTTTGCTTCTGCTTCCAGCAGAGAGGCTACAGCCAGCAGCAGTTCCCTGCCTGCACTGGGGCTCAGGACTCAGCAGTTTTGGGGGGCTTAGGGCTGGCACCCCGGGCTCGCAGCCTCCAACGTCCCTCCTGCTCCCTGCACAAGCAGCAAGCAGTGACTCTGAAAAGCTTACTTGGCTGTTGTCCGCTGCCCGTGTTGCCAGGCCCTGGGTCTTCTTGCCTGCGATGTCAGCACCGCATAGTGCGAGGGGAGTGATGAGACGGCTCCTATCAAGAGGCACCGGCTCCGCATTGCCGGGGGCTCTACCCGCTGGGTGCTCCCGGCAGGCGCTGCGGCTGGTGTTTTGGCAGGCGCTGCCCATTCCCCTTCCTGGGGTGCTGGCTCCAGTGTCCTCCAAGTCTTGGCATTGTCGCCGTCCCCACCTTACCGCAGTTTGGGGTGCCTGAAGGTCCCTTGTCCCCAGAGCCAAGTGGTGACCAGGGCGGCTGCAATCTGGTAGTGGGGGAGAGGTGGTTTGAGAAAAGATGGGAAAGGTGGTGGTTAAACCACCCAAATGCAGTAGGCAGAGAGCTGTGCCACGACCCTTTTTGTAACCTGATTTTTTCCCTTTCCGTGGGGTGGAGGGGAGCCTCTAGCAATGCTCGAGCCCTTGGGATTAGCAGTAGGAGACGAGCGAGACCCGGCACCGCCAAGCAGGAGTGCGGGCAGGGTGTCCAGGCAGCGGCGCTGGCGGCGATGCTTCCCCCGCCCGCTGGGATACAAAGCAGCCGCGGGGGCGG
>NW_008824243.1:10532305-10533541 GCF_000699105.1 Pygoscelis adeliae | reverse complement strand
CCGCTGCTCGGATACAAGGCAGCCGTGGGGCCGGGCCGGCAGTGGGTTCGCTTTGGCAAGCGTCAAGGGAGCCCGGGTGGGATGGCGGCGGCGGCCCCGCGCCGGGGTGTCTCTGACAGTATTAAAACCAGCTGAAACTTTGGGGCTGTCAGCTTGGCTGCTCTGTGCCTCCCCGAGAGCCACCTCCCAAAGCCCGGCAGGTCCGACAATCCCCCAGGTTCCCCTCTGAGCCCCCCGGCTCCTCCATCCTGGGGTGCTGCCAGCTGCCGTGCTGACCCCACACCTCTCCTGCTTTCACAGACCCTCCTAGCTCCCTTCCCTGCCCAAAAAACAGGGTACCAGGGCTTTGTGCATCTTCCCTGCCGCCTCCGCCCTGTCGCAGCTGCCGGAGCCTGTGCGCAGCTGGCCAAGCGCAGTGTGGGGGGGGAAAGCCACTATCAGCACCCCACGCCCTGCGTCTCCTCCTTTGGCTTTGATTCTGGAGCAAATCCCCCAGCTTGGAGCAAAGCTGGCTCTTACACCCCAGTGCGCTCCCAGGGCTGGAGAGAGCTGTGGGTTTTGCCAGGGCTGCCCGCAGGGATGCTCCCAGCAGAGCCCCCCTGGGCAGGGCAGGGGGACGGATGCTGCTGGAGCAGGATCCCCCTGCGTAGAGGACGGGGTCCCTGGTAGGGATGGAGCACTGGGGTGAACAGGACAGGGGAGCTTTGCTCTTCTCCAGAGTCTTCTGCCACACCGGGCAGGGACCCCTGAGGTTAGCATGAATGGCCCAGGGACACCTGCATCCCACCACAGCTCTCCGTCCCCGCAGCTCCTGACAACCTCCGTGCATCTCCTCGCTGCAGGCAGTGCCCTGTTCAGCCATGCAACTCCTCCCTGGGCCCTGCCTGCGGGAGGTGGGCTCCTGCCTGGCACTGTGGGTGCCGGCCCCGGGCACCAGAGGGGCTGGGGGGCTGTTTGCAGAGACTGGGCTGAATTGTGGCTGTGGCTGCTTGGTGACAAATAACAGCAACAGCTAGAGCCGGGGATGGTGGGGGGGACAGTCAGGCCCGTTAACCTCCAGACATGCCACCCTTATCACCGGGAAGCTGGGGCAGAGATAAGAGCAGTTTGCCCCGAGCCCAGCCAAGACAGCCCCGAGCCAGGGGCACTGTAGAGGGTCCATGGGGAGGGTGACGGGAGCAGATGCCGTGCGTCAGAGCAGGGGACGCATCCTCAGCGCCTGGCCGCTGCTTCCCC
>NW_008824243.1:10528560-10529057 GCF_000699105.1 Pygoscelis adeliae | reverse complement strand
AGCACGTGGTGGTATGCCTGCTGGGCTCCGGTGCCTGCAGTGCCCTGCACCGCTGCTGCCGGGCTCCCGGGGCTGTGCTGGCCATCGAGCGGGTGCACCCTGTGCCCTCCGGCACCGGTTCCGCAGACCTCGTCGGGTGGCAAGCGTGGGTTGCACCCCATGGAAGGTGAGCTCTGGCACCGGCCGTGGAGGAGAGCCCAGGAGCGAGCAACCCATGGTGAGAGCAGCTGGTTGCACGCTCTGGACCCCAGAGACCATCACCGTACCCTGTATCGGACCCTGCCGGGGGTGAGCACCCGCTCTCCCACAGCCCCCTGGCCTGGAGCACCTTTGCAGGCACTTGTAAACCTTGTCTAAGCAGGGGGCACAGATGTCAGATCCCTCCCAGTCTTGGATGGGGGCTGCTGGAGGCTTGCTGGGTACCGGGCCCCCTCTGCCGGCTCTGGGAAAGCTCGCAAGCCGGCAAATACTGCTGCCAGCCGCCTTCGGGGAGGCCC
>NW_008824243.1:10525778-10528211 GCF_000699105.1 Pygoscelis adeliae | reverse complement strand
CTACACGATGTTTTCCCAGTGCTCCCTGTTCAAAGGATGCCCTGGGATCCCATTTCCCCTGGCTGCTCCATCCCTGGCTTGGTCTCAGCTCCCCCCCTCCGGGCCAGCCTCTCCGCAAGCCCCAACGGGCGGCAGCGGCAAATGCAGTGGTGCGCAGCGTGACCCAGGCGGGAGGATGAGGATGGAGGGGACTGGGAGCTCCGGTAGTTAGGCAGGTCTGGGGGCACGGCTCAGGTTGCCTGCGCCCTCCCCTGCGGGCAGGTGAGCCGCTCTGCTGGCTATTCCCACCCCTCTCCTTGCATCCCTGCGGTGGGGTTTGCCTGCTGCCATGTGCCAGGCAGCGCTGGGGCTCTCCTGGTTATTTTGGGGTGTTACCACAGCCCTTTCCCCTCGGCAGCCCAGGCTCGGGTTTTGGCCTCCCTCCCCGGCCATGCTGCTGCTCCCGCTCCCACCACCCCTTCTACAACGGCTTCTACTACTACCACATCATGAACGACAAGGGCAAGGGGCAGGAGAAAGGTATATCGGGGATTGGCGGAAAGACGGGCTGGCAGGTCGGTGCAAGGGGCTGAATTCCCCCCCTGCTGCTGGGATGGGGCTGGGACCCATCTCTTGGGGGGGGTGTGGGGCCCAAAGGAGCACGTGGGGGTGCTTGGGGGATGCTCATGGGATGCTCAGGCAGAAGAGGAGGTGGCTTGGAGGGAGGGAGTGGAGCGGCTGCAGGGATATTTGGGGGTGCTGCCCAGCCCTGGACCCTGACCCACACTTCACGCCTGCCCTCCCTGGTTTACTTCAGTGGTTTACTTCAACGGGGCCAAGCTGGTGGTGGAGACATCCAAAGACCCCATCTACAGCTCCAGTGGTGCCAATGTCACCCTGCCATGCCACTACCATTACGAGCCCGACCTGGAGGCCAAGCGCAAGATCCGCATCAAGTGGTCCAAGCTGCGGGACGACTACACCAAGGAGCAGGACGTGCTGGTGGCCATCGGCAAGACCTACATGGCCTTCGGGGACTTCCAGGGCCGTGCTCACCTCCGCCAGGCCGGCCGGCGCAAGGCCTCGCTGGTCATCAGTGATGTGCGCTTGCAGGATGATGGCAAATACCGCTGCGAGGTCATCGATGGGCTGGAGGATGAGAGCGACGTGGTGGACCTCCGGCTGCAAGGTAGGGGCACGGTGGGGACCGTGTGACCCCCTGCGCCAAGCCAGTGAGCCTGGCCTTCCCGTGGCACCCCCTCCTTGGGGGAGGTAGCAAGGCAGGAGGGTCAGGGAGCCCAATCATGGGCAGAAAGGGGCTGGGATGCTCGGTGCGATGGGGTGGTGGCTTGGGGCCGTCTGGCTGTGGGATCTCAGCACCGAGCGAGCCCAGAGCAGTCTGCCCAGCTGGGACGCTGGGGATGCTACTGTGGAGTCAGAGTTGGGGGTGACTCCGTGGCTGCAGCGTTTCCTGCCTTTACCCACCCATCTTCCTGCTGTGCTGCATCATGTGCAGCCGCCCCCTCGCCTCCCAGCTCTGGATATCCCCATGCATCTTGTGATGAACCTTGGTGGTTGGTCCAACCCCTCTTGCTCACTTGCCGTGGGGGACCTGACTCAGCCCCGGCTCCACTGCCAAGCTCAGAGCTGCGGGAATGTCCCCCTTGCTGTGCCTCTGCCCACCCCCTCGGCCCCTGGGCCCTCCCTCCCATGGTGGCTTGTCCCCACCGGTCTCTGTGACTGTGGTCCGTGGTGGTGCACATGTTCCTGTGGTCCATCCATCCCTGTGACAGTGGTCCATCCATCCCCATGTTAGTGGTCCATGTGTCTCTGCGATCCTGGCCCATATGTCCCCGGGATGCTGGGTCTTGTGTCCCCGTTCCTGTAGCCTGTGCATCCCCATGCCGATGGTCTGTCCATCCTCACAGGGGTGGCCCGTGCCTCCTGGCGACGACTACCTTCGTGTCCCCAGGACCGTGGTCCATACATCCGTGTGGTGGTCCCTGTGTCCCCGTTATCATAGTCTGTTCATCCCTGTACCTGCTGGTGCTGTCACCATGAAGGTGGTCCGCGTGTCCCCAGGACCGAGCCACTGTGTCCCTGTGCCACCAGATGTCGCTGGATGCCCGGAGCAGCCCCATCCCGGCACGCCTGAGCCTTGAGCTGTGCCACCCGGGGGTGGTCCCTGTCCCAGAGCCTGAATTTGGGATGGGTCGGGGACCCCTGCGGCTCCTGCTGGGGCCGGACTCGGGGTGGGTGAGCTGCCGGCGGAGCTGGCTGAGCACCCCGTCTGCCCCCAGGCATCGTGTTCCCCTACCAGCCTCCCCGCGGGCAGTACAGGCTCAACTTCCATGAAGCCGAGCGAGTGTGCCAGGAGCAAGGCGCCGTCCTCGCCACCTTCAACCAGCTCTTCCAGGCCTGGAGCGAGGGGCTGGACTGGTGCAACGCGGGCTG
>NW_008824243.1:10520189-10525619 GCF_000699105.1 Pygoscelis adeliae | reverse complement strand
GAACCTGGGGAAGATCAGTGGCATCCCATGTTCTCCCTCCCCCTTAGGGCACAGGGCTCAGCCCGGGTGGGGATGCTCCAGGCAGGGGTGCTCCGGGTGGGGATGCTCTGGATGATGCTCAGCACTGATGCTTCCCTCTCATGCTCCCCCCTCCCTCCTAGGAGAGGTTTTCTACCTGGACCACCCGGCCGGGATGACGCTGGAGGAGGCCAAGCAGAGCTGCCAAGATGCTGGGGCGGAGATCGCCCAGGTGGGGCAGCTCTACTCCGCCTGGAAGTTCGGCGGCTAGGCGCGCTGGCGGCCGGACGCCGGCGTCCGCTACCCCATCACTAAGCCCCGGGCCAACTGCGGCCCCGCAGAGCCTGGTGTCCGCAGCTTCGGCTTCCCCAGCAAGGGCAGGTTTGGGGTCTTCTGCTACAAGGAGAGATAAGGAGCCGGGAGGGCTACTTCTTGGCCGGAGGATGTTTCTAGCCTGACGGTGCCCGGCGTCGGGTGTTTCCCAGGGCTGTTTTGGGGGTGACTGGGGGGAGGCGGGGCGGGGGAGAGGCTTCTTTTTGTTTTATTTTGTTTCCTTCCTTTATATTTTCCACATCTTGGTGAGCAGCCGGCACATGCAGCTGCTCGGGGTGGCTGCCAGCTGGGGCAGCGCGGGACCGTCCCCAGCATGGGGTGCACACGAGGACGGTCCCCATGCCAGCGAGGCTGGTGGTGCGTGGGGTTGCTGCCACCCTGCTTGGTCCCTTCCCGCAGTGGCAGCGGGACGCCAACACCCGCCTGCCCTTCCAGGCTGGTCCTGCTCCTGAGCTTGTGGGGTGGGAGAGAGGTGAGGCTGGATTCGGCCAGAGGCAGAGAGTGGGTGTCTCTGTTGCATCCCAGCCCCTTCCCCATCCCACCGAAGGATGCCGTTGTGCCTGTCCCCATGGGAGCACCAGTGCCTTATATCCGTGTGCCTCTCGTCTGGACTCCACTTGAACTCTAGTGCCTTCTTCTTCGAGCGTTTGGTTATGAAAAGATGTATTTTCCTGGACCTCTTCTAATAAATCGGTGGAGAAAGCCCTGGAGTGGCGTGGCTGTGTCCCCATCTCTGTCCCATCATGAGAGAGAGGTCTGCCACAGAGAGGGGATTTGGGGACCCCTGGCTGGACACCCTGGACTGTCTCATCCTTGGCTGAGCATCATCTCATCGCCGCCAGCTCAGCCCTGTGCCCACCTTGAGCTCCTGCAAGGGACCTCAGTAATGAGTGTTAATTAACCCCCCGGGTGTCAGGACTGGAAGGGTGAAGCATTTCCTGCTGGCGATGGGTTTTAGGCATGTGGGTTAACCCCTTCCCGGGGCAGGAGCTGAACGGGGGGGTGTGATGTCCTACCCTGGGATCCTTCTTCAGTTGGGGCTTTGGAATCACAGAATCATAGAACAGTTTGGGTTGGAAGGGACCTTTAAAGGCCGCCTATTCCCCACACCTCCGTTGTTCTCAGGGCTGCACCCTTGGGTGCTGGCTGGGGCTGAGCTGGTGCCGTGTAGCCTGGAGCACCCTGTTTGGGCTCCCCTTCCTTCCCCGCTGCCTTGCCATGGGAGACCCCGCCCTGGCCCACACAGACACCCCCCTTCCCCCAAAAACCAACACCGACAGAGTGCCTGTTCCGATTTCACTCTCTTTATTATTTATCATTCTTTCAAAATAGGATATGTTTAAAAATATAAATAGGTGCAGGGAACGCTGGTGCCCCGCACGGTCCCCTGGAAAGAGCACATCGTCCCGGGACGGGCGCTGCGCTGCAAGGGGGGTGGCAGGGAAGCACCGCCCCCCCTCGCCTCCCTCCTCCCCCAGCTCCTTCCCCCGCAGCCCCCCGGCCCTCCCCACCCGCCCCGACACGCTGCAGCAGTAGGAGGATTCTGGGAAAAAAAAAAAAAAATAAAACCCCAAAAGGTGCTGTTCACCCCGGAGATTAAATAACAGAAATAATTACATTGTTCGTGGATAAAATCAGGAAAAAATAATCATCTTTATTATTTAACTTAACCCCCTGCCCTCTGCAAACCCACCCCCCTCCCTGTCCCCGAAGGCACGAAGATAATTGGAACCGGACGGTTAGTAAAAATGCTGAGATCTAATTCGCTTTGCTTTGGTGCTTGGAAAAAACATTAATTTTTTTTTTTTTATATATATACACAAAGGTGGGTTTGTCTTTAATATAATTTTTTTTTTCCTTATATGACAAAAAAGCAACAAGAAGAAGAAGAAATCGACTCTGTTAATATAACTGTTCCGTTAAAAATCTCTCTTTCTCTCTCGCTTTCCCCCTCGGTCTCTCTCGCCCCGCTCTAATGGGTGGGTCTGTGCACGGCTCTGCCGCTGGGTCTCGACCGGCTCCTGGGGCTCCTCTTGTATAGCCTGCGCTGGTAGTTGGAGGCTGCAGGAGAGGGAGGAGAAGAAAAGGCACCTTGTTAGCAGCAGCCGGGACAGAGACGCTGCTTGTCCCGTGCTGGCCGCCCCGGCCCCTGGCTCCCTGGAAAAACACGGGCAGCCGCAGGCAGCACTGCCCGGCGGGCGGCTGCGCGTGCCCCGGCGCCAGACTGCTCGCCTGTGCACAATCGGCCCTTCTCTCGCTCCTGCAGCTGGTGTTTGCTTCACCCAGGGGTGAAGGTGCCCGGGTGCCTCCCCGGAGCCTGGGCAGGAGCATCCTCTCCGCGGATGCTTGTCCCATCCCTTCCCTGTGCCCAAGCAGGAGAGCAGCTCTGCTAACGGGGTGGGCACGGGGATCGCTTCCTTGTCTCCCCCGCTGCCTCGCCAGTCCCTCCCCGATCCCCTGGGACAGCGAGGGAAATATCCATCAGCAGTGGGATGTGCTCAGGGCGCAGGAGGGGAAACAGCCCCGTCTGGCTGGCAGGGACAAGGTTTCTGGCTGATCTTTACTGCCGGTCTCCCTTGAATCTGGCACCGCTCCGTTGGCGGTAATTCCAGGAGGGTTTTGATGGAAGCAGCAAAAGATGATTTGGAACAGCCTAGGTCTCTTGATGGCTGACGGTCTGTGCTGGGAGCAGCCTGCAGCTCTCCAGGTCCGCGGCAGAGCCAAGGGAGTCAGCAGCTTGGTGCACACCACGCGGCTGCCCTTGGACACCTCCTCCATCCCTCCTCCTTCTGTCTCCTCCCTGGGGCAGAGGTTTGTCCCTTAAGTCCGTATCGACTTTCCCTGGCCACGGGACTGTTGCTTTAGCTGGAATTGCCCAGCTGAACCAGAACCTGGCAAGGAGGCCACTGGACAGATGCGATTTGGCTGAGGCCGACGGAATTATGGGGAAGCTGCAGGCGAGCAGGGATGGGACAGGGGTGTAGGCAGGCCTGGGAGTGGGCTGGGACGCCAGCGGGAGAGCGCTGGCTGCGATCAGCTGGAGGCCTGACAGGAGAAGGGTCAGGAGCCCAGCCCTGTCCCTTGGCTTAGCTCTGCCGCAGGGCTCCTGTCCTCTCCCAGGGCAGGGGGATGCCGGGGAAGGACTTGGGGGGACCACAGCTGCCCCCTCCTATTCTCTCTGCTGATGCAGGTGGTGCCAAAACTCACCCTCAGGGCAGGGGGATGCTGGGGAAGGACTCGGGGGGACCACAGCTGCCCCCTCCTATTCTCTCTGCTGATGCAGGTGGTGCCAAAACTCACCCTTTCAGAAGCCATTTCTTTTTCTTTCCTTTCTTTAAGTAGCCTGGGCCCTTGGTAAGCTCCTTGTTGCCCTTTCCTGGCTCTGGAGCTGCCCCTGCCCGGCCTACGTGGAGGAGCCTCCAGGGCAGGAATTGCCCGGGCTGCCCCTCCAGCCAGCCCCTGTGGTCCACACCTGCCCAGAAGATGCCAGCTCCCATGGCCCCATCACGGGGGAGCTTTCAACAAGTCAAGGGGTCCATGATGTCCCCTTCTGCCTGGCTTGGAGGTAACCTGCACCCTAAGGCGATGCCCCCCCTCATTCCCAGCTCCTTCTCCCAGCTGCAGGGATGCATCAGCCCTATCCCGAAGGTGAAGGGACCGAGACGTACGGTTTATGCAAGATATCCGCGGCTCCTCCCACTGCCCGTTGGGCTGGCACCGAATTGTGGGCACGTGGCGCTGGATGTAGCCTTGGTTGCACTGGTACCGCACCATGGAGTTTATTTCGTAGCGGTCCTTCTTCCGACCAAAGGTCCTGGCGTTCTCCACCACGGGGGGGTCCCCGCAGACCACTGCAGGAGATGGGCAGAGACACGGAGAGCTCGAGGAGTCCTGCCTGGCTGAGCGAGCAGCTCACACCCGGGCAGCTCCTGCCTGCCCAGCGCAGGCTGGTCTCGCACAGCCTCACCATTCCTCTTCTCCCACACCCCGTCCCGTGGGGACTTTCAGTGCTGGAGAAAGGGAGTGTGCAGTGGCTGCTTGAAAGGTGGCCACTTCTGGGGTGGAGAGAGGCAGCCGTGTCCACAGCCATCCTTGCCCAGCCCTGAGATGCAGTGGGAGCGATGCCCTCCCCCGTTATTCTCCCCTTGGAATAACATCTCTGATCTAGAAGGTGTCTGGGTCCCATCTGGGCAGGTGCCATCACCTGAGCCTGCCGGACTTTTTTTGCTACATCCACAGAGGGATCAGTCCTTTGTTTGGGGGGGGACAGACAGAGGCAATACAAAAAAGGGACAATTGATTAAAAAGTTCGTAAAACCTTAAATCCCTTCGAGATTGCCTCTGTCCACAAAATTTAGGAGCAGGGGAATATGGAAATTCTGTGATGGGCCTTAAAATTAGGCATCAGTCTGCCTCAGGGCTCCGTTCCTGCCTCCTGGAGAGGCAGCGAGAGCCAGGCATCGCAACAGCCGCTTGCGTCTGTGGGAGGGCACGGAGCTGGCGTGTGGGAGTGATGGCTCTGCCTGGGGACACGAAACCCTGGCCCTGGCAGCCCCGCAGCCACTGCCTGAGCTCCCCCATCCTTGCCGGTGCGGCGCAGGGTGCTGACCTGTTCCTTTCTTGCAGGTGAAAGGGAGGTGATAGTTGCAGGGGACGTCGTTCCATTCGCCTTGCTCGTGCCAGATCATCACAACGCAGTCCTCACCCGCCGCGAAGAAGTTGTCGGGTTGGTGGGCCCGCCAGTTCTCAAATTGCTGCCGAGAGAGGAAAGCCCTTCGCCTAAGGCTGAGTCCTCCCCTCTCCTCATCCCTCCTTCATCCCTGCTACTGCCTCCCCCATGCATCTCACCAGCAGAGACCAGGGGTTGCCAGCACTGCTACTACAGCGGTTATTTCTATTGCAGTGGTGCGCAGGAGCTTAGCTGACCAGCTTTACCAGAGGCTTGGAAAAACCATGAGCCCTACAAAGTTTAGGGCCGCCTCCACTCAACGCCCAACCCAAGCACTCAGCATGTAACTCAGGGGGCTCTTCCCACCCAACAGGAACCTCTTCCCTCCCACCGAAGGCTGATGCCCGCCC
>NW_008824243.1:10517613-10519685 GCF_000699105.1 Pygoscelis adeliae | reverse complement strand
CGCCCGCGGTCTGCAGGCTCACCAGGGAGTGCCCGTCGGACCAGCGGAAATCGTTCTCCACAGCTCTGTCGCTGAGACCGATCCACTGGTAGTCCTGCGCGTGGCCTGGAAGAGCCGGAGGGGGAGAGAAGAGTGTGTCATCGTTCCCCTACACCTTGTTGGAAGCGTTTCTTTGCCATCTCAGCTGTCGCTGGCCCTGGAGCCTTTGGGTCATTTGGCTCCTTCTCAGTCCCTAGCCCCTAATGTCCTTTTTCACCTCGCATCGTGCCTGTCCGTCTCTCTCCCCAGTCAACGTGGAGCCACCCCCACTGGCATGGGTCACTGTGCTTGTTGCAGCAAGTGAACATCTTGTGAACAAGCCACATCAGCAACGTGGTAAGAGCAGAGATCTGTCCTAGCCGAGAAAGGGCCCTTTTCTGTCTCATGGCTGGATGGTTCTTCCTCTCCCACGCAAGGGTGAGGCCTCATTAGGAAATATCTGAGCACTAGTGGGGGAAAATGTGCTTTTTACATAATTTTGGATAAATCTGCCCATAGACTCAGAGTCCAACGGAGGGACCCCTGCCCGGTCTCAGGCTGCCTTCAGCACTCACTGTTCACAAATTGTTGCTCCTCTGGGGTGATGATACTGCTCAGGTGGGCTTGATGTTGTCGGCATCTGGTCTCTGCATCCATCCAAGTCTCCCTCTCTTCAAAGTGCCTGTAGCAGTGGCCCTGGAACTTGGTCCAGCCTTCCTCGCAGTTTTCCAGGTCTGAAACACACAAAGGAGGGATGAAAAGGAGTTGGTGCATGGGTCTGGAAGCCTTCCAAACTCACCTCTTAGCAGCTCATGCTCTCATGGCATAGGACAACTCATGGTCACTTCCACTAAAAAGCAAAGCCTGACACTGTTGCCTGTGGGAAAATGATCAGAAGGCATCCAAGACACACGCAGAGAGGGGGGCCTGTGCTGAAGACCCCCTGTTTGCAGTAACATGACCACTGCTACTAGAAAACTTGAGTGATGCAAATTTATTCCTGAGCAATTAAATCCCCATGTCATGTTCCTGGTCTCTGTTTTTGAGGAACTGACCAAGCAAGAACCCCTCTCTTCCCCTTTGTGCTGGCCTGCGGAGTTTTCTTGCTTTGGAAAGAAACTCCAAAACCTGAATCCAGATGCCCAGAATCAACACATACATGTTGAAAAGGAATGAGGGGAGGAGAGCCCAGGTTCAGGTGGTCGCATCACTTGGTGTGGTTCTGGGACTCTGTAGGACAAGCAAGCCTACGAAGGCAGGAGAAAAGAGACGGAGGCAGGAACTTACCATGGTGGGGAGAGAAAATGAAATCTCAAGGAAAGAGCTTGGAAGCTGCTAGAGAAGTACAAAAATTTCTCAACTTTTCAGAATATCTTTTGCCATCTGAGAAACACTGAAGATTTGAACCCATTAATTAAAAAAAATAAAACCACAGATGGGGGAGAGCAGAGGCGAATGGAGAAACCACCAGAAAAGACCTTCAGCAGCTCCCATGCAATGCAACACCACACATCTGCTCCATGTGACCGAAGGAAACAGAAAATGAAATGTGTTTAATCTCAGCCTTTCAGATGCCTGACCTACCATCCTTTCTCAGGCACTTGCTGCTCTTGGAGTGGTGGGCTTTCATGAGTCCTCATACCTCTCTCCCTTTCCAGTAAGGTTTTCTGTACTCAGATTCTTTCTTCTGTTGTTAAACTTGGTAGGTCAAAGCACTTGTCACTTTCAATCACACTAATTCCTCCTAATCCACCCTTCTGGTGTTCTTCCAGCTGGACATTGCAGACGCTTCATAGATGTTGGAAGGGTTGGGAGTTAGTTGAGGCATTAAAAATGTTTTCTGCCTTCTTCAACAGATCAGACGGATTATCTGGAAATAGCTGAAGCTCTAAGGATTCTTGGTCTTTGCAGGCAGATCGCTTGCACAAGGTGAGCAGAGAACACGCTTTGTCTTTTGAGATTTAAGACTTTTTTTCCAGCAGCTTGAATGTCACCCCTTGTCATCACAGCCTGGGGATGGGACAGCACATGGCACAGAACCTCAGCAGGACATT
>NW_008824243.1:10511561-10517585 GCF_000699105.1 Pygoscelis adeliae | reverse complement strand
GGGGAAATATGACAGCAATCGTCTTGGAAAAGAATGATGAAAAGCTTGTTCCCTGGTAGGAACGCTGTCGTGGTGACAAGAAGGACTGGCTGTGTGCACAGATGGCAGAGCTCACCTACGGTGTCCTGCTGTTCTTAGAGACCGATAGATGTTGTAGAATGGAAGGTTTCCTCACGGGAATAATGAAGATTTACATTCACCACTGAATTTGGGGCACTGGCTTCCTCTTGCATCTCCCAAGCTATGGGCCCCAGGCATCACAGCCCATAAATCATAGAAGAGAGGAAATTAAGTCTGGCTTGGAACAAACAAGGTCGTAAGTGGCTGCAGGGTAGAAAGTCTCTTGTTCTGTTACAGGGATCTTCAACAACAGGTAGCAGGGATGGGGAAATCAGAGGCTGATTAGGTTGCATTAGGAAAGTGATGTTAAGACAGACGGTCCAATGATCCTGAGCTGCCTTCTTATGGTCTACTCCATATGATCATATTGGAAGCAGAAAGAGAGATGCAGAGAAAGGGGAGGAGAAAATCCAATATATATCATCATCACTTGTGCCAAGGTGAAGAAGACACTGCAACCTTCTTCCTCTTTTGTTTGAGCAAAGCAGGAGAGCTTCCCCTCAGCTAAGCTGATAAAAGTTTGGACTTTCATCAGCTTTAAGGAAAAAACCAACCCTTTTTTCTTTCCTTGTAGAAACAAAAAGAAGTATTAGTGCAGGTCAGGGTACCTAATTTTAATGGAAAAATAGGTCACTTCACATTTTCTCAAAGATATACATTCCCTGCTGATTTTGCCACAGGAAGCCACAGTGAAGAGATGACAAAAATGTCATGCTGTGTCAAATCGGTGGAGATTCCTGGGGTGAACGAGGCTTCTCTCAGCTGCATCTTCACAGAGAGAAACACTATCATTTTGCATGGCTCAGTTGAAGCATCCTTCCATGAAATTCCAGTCTAGCAGAGAGAGTTTGCCTGGGGTGAAGATGTACTCAGATGTTTCCCTACTGTTACAGATGAACAGAAAGACCCTTGACCCAAAGAGACAGCGACTTCTGTGATCAACACCGTTACAATCTGCATGGAGCTTCACTAGAGAAACTTAGAGAAAGCTGAACAAGACACCAGAAGCTTCTGCTTAGGAATCTTAGAGGACACGGTGCTGTGATGAACAAAGTAATCAAAATACACAAGCAAAATTCTCAAAGCTTTTCCCTACTGTATTTTAAGCTGCTGTTAGAGGTTAGCTCACTGAGATGAGGGCAGGACTGATGGAAGCACTTGGGATCAGCTTTTTTTGGGGGGTAGGGTGGGAACGAGGTAGTGCAGCAGTTAGTAAGATTAGCTGAAGCCAGGTAGGCCGTACCGATCTCACACAGGTCCCCTCCGTAGCTGGGAAGGCATAAACATTTGAAAGAGTCGATGCCATCAACGCAGGTAGCTCCATTCAGACAGGGGCTTGAGTGGCACTCATCAGTGTCTGCAAGAAATCAAGGGCTTCCATTAGGGCTCTGGGCAGACAACTCCACCAACAGGAGAACTTGTTTCCTTGCTTGTTTAGGAGGGAACATCAGTTGTTTTGGGGGAACCTGGGAGTTGCTAGGGTCTTATTTTAAAACATACTGCCACTGCTGCTGCTGGAAGAATGAAGGCAAGAGACCCAACCCACCCTACAAGAAAGACATTGGTTTTCTGTCACTTGGTGATTGAACGCCACTCTGAAGATACCAGGACAAGCTCAGCAAGATGTATCCAATACACAGCACTCAGTGTCTTTGACAGCTCTGGTAACTCTTCCTTGTCCGCTGCCTCTGCCTGATGGATCGAGCATGCAAACTTGTGTCTGTGTCTCCACCAGCTATGCGCCTACAAGGAAGAACGTGGAATTCTCATAAGTGGTGGAAACATCCTGAAACAGATCTCTTAACTCCTAACCGGCCTTCCTGGGGCCAGTGCTAGCTACTAGTTTCTTCCTAACCATATTTAGATGAAGTTCCGGGGCAAGAAATCTTCTCAGTGAAGATGAAGAAAGTGCAGAGAAGAAAAGGAGTGGATTCAAAGGTGGTTCAGAGACCTTCAACCTTTTCACTTCAAGGATCTTAGGCCTGGCTATGGGTGCCTCTTCCTTGGTGAAGAATACTGGAGTGCAGTGCCATTTTCTCCAGACCTGTCCCCACTATACTCTCTCTTGCTTGTGATGGGGCTGGAAGATGTACATTTTTTTCAGCCGTGGATTCTCTCATGGTGGAGGAAACTACTCTTAGTTCCCCACGTAGAACAACCCTTAAGGTTCTTTCTGCTTTTCTGGAGGTAAAAAGAGAAGTCGATATGGGAAGAGTTTGGCCCCCAACTCTCCAACGTTTCTCAACTTGCTAATTAGCACAAGCCTGGGTAGCACTTCCATCCCCTGTCATTTTGGGGCAGAAGGAAGGAAGCATGGATGCTCTGAAGAAGGCCACAGGCAGCCAGTTTGTATATATGTATTGTAAAATCTAGCTTGTGCTGGAAGTAAAAGCTCTTCTCCCAGTATCTCTCCAGACTGAGCCTTAATCTTAATTATTGGGGTTTGGAATCAGAAGAAAAATCATTCAGAATGGAAAGATTTCAGATACGTTCAATTCAAGAAACAAGGAAGAAGACTAAGGAAGAAAGTGGGAGCACATCCATGCAGGTTAGGTTAAATGATGACTGGTTAGATCCTCATGCGAGATGTTTCTCTTTCACGCTCAGAAGAAATGTAAGGCTTTAAAAGTGCTAACACTCCATGCTCTTCTTGTGGATGAGAGGGGTTAGTGAGGAAACATTCAAAGATGATAAACATGCTGGCTATGGAAATACCAGAGCAGAGCAGTGACTCCTCAAGGTCTGTGCTCCTCTTCTGATTGGGGTATATTTGGTTGGACACTGTCTCCCTGCAGAACCATGGCCCAGCTGCTCAGTGTCCCCAGACATATGAGAGCAGACGCATGTTTTACCCCATGTGGCCGTCTAGTCGCTCAGTGGCCCATGTCTGATATGTCAACTAAAAGTTGACATGTCCTGTAACGTGCCTAAGCGATGGAAAAAATTCTTCCTGATCTTGGATGGTAAATCAGTTCGTGCTTTGAAGCATGAAGGTTGTCATCTTTATTCTAGGCTGTATCACTGCGAGCAACACAATTATTCCTCAGATGGACGATGAACATTTTACACCAGTTTTGCAGTTAGTTCTTCACTGATAGAAGGAATTTTTTCCCTCGAAATTGCCCTTCGAAATACTCATGAATGCTTTCCGGATTCCTTTGTTCACTGCAACATGGAGAGAATTGGAGATCCTGTTTCCATGACACTAATAAATACTTTCTAGAACAAAATAGGGGTCATGGGCCTAACAGAAATGAAGAGTTGAACTTGGCTGGCTATTGCTTATTAGTCACACTTGGAGCTTCTAGAAGACAGAGAGCATAAAGGAAGATGAGGTGTCCCGAGGGATGATTTCAACTCTAGAGGCCCCTTGGGCTTCCCAACAGCAGTGGCAGCAGAAGTTTGTGTTGACTCCAGTGGGCTCCAGCTGAACAAGTAAGGGAAGGCTCTCCTTTGTCCGTTAGGCTCCATGAAGTGGAAAGCATGCTGCAGAAGTGGGAACAAAGCACATACGAGAGCCAAAGCAGAACGTTTAGCAGGGAATAATGAGTCTTCAGCCATCTTCAGCCATGTGGACTAAAACTTGGCACATCCAAGATGTCTTCTGAGATGCAGGACACCCACTGTGAGTTGCCATTCCTGGTCTTGGAGGAGGAGGGAGCAGTCACACACGTGCAAATTCATTGCCACAAATTTCCAGCTGGGAGATAACACTGGAACAGAATTTCCTTTTACAGATATTGTATATAATATGATTGCACATATTATATATGCTGTAAAAACAAATCTCTGCATATAATATATATGTTATATATCTCTCCATACATATACATATATATTTTTATATATGATACATAGAGAAAGGGTGTGCACTTGCAGGTAGTACTGGAAAAACAGACAACAAATACAAGTGAGACACAGACAGGTTTTTCTTTTTTTTCCCAGAAGCGTGCTGCAGATGGCTGGAGAGAAGACGTTTTAAGCACACGATGATCATAAATACCAAACTCGCCCTTCAGCCCATTGGGCTGTTGGGGCAGTGACCCTATCTCCATCTGGATGTAGAATCACCTCACCAAGCTGGTATCAGGAAACTCAAACGTACCAGCCGGGTTGGAAGAAGTGGTGCTGGTTCTGGTCCTCCCAGAAAATCTAGGTCTTGGAGGTCTTTTTGAAAAGTAAGTTCTAAGTGGTAAAATTGGCAGCGATGTTGTCTCTGGAAACCCTGGCAAGTGGGTTTGTGGGTGTTTCTAGGATATCGCATCAAAGCCACAGGATTTGCAGGAGGTGAGAACTCCAGTAAAAACAAAAATCCCCTCTATCACGCAACGCTTGGCTATTTTCTTCATAACCTTTTATATACCATAAATGTGTCCACTTCCACAGAGTTTAGCGCTAGATGAGGTTAGTAAATCACCGTACACCTCTTCAGCCAGCTGAAAAGCCTGCGGCACGCTGGGTGTGCCAGCTCTGCTCAGCATGAAGCGAGCCCCCACTTCCACAGCACCGGCTGCCAGGTACCTTGACATCCAAGGATCTTGCGCAGACGCGAGCTATTTATTTGCTTGGGTGAGCAGTCATTCAAAAAGTCAGCTCTGTTTGAGATGCAGCTCAAGTGCTTATCAACCGACAAGAAGACAAGACTACTGCTATTATTACCCAGCGCTAACAAAGGACAAGCGATGCGGCATGGGATGCAGAACAGAGGCAGCCCTCGCTTTCAAGAGCTTCAGCTCTAAAACAGAGACAAGGGAGAAAATGCCTTGCGGTGCCAAGAATAGGAAGCCCATTTAGAACATATTATTAACTCACTTCTTGAGGATAATGCAAAATTAGCAGCTCTTTAGAAGACGACTCATACTGCAGCTAATATCGCCCAGAAGTTGCAAAAGGTTATTCAAATCTACTGTCACAACAGTCTCTATTTTTTGCTATGGACAGGACCCAAGGTCTAACTTCTAGATTTTTTTCAAGAAATAAAACAATTAAAACAAAATATCCAATGTAAACAGGGTCTTGCATCTGGAAGATGAAAACTGTTGGCTGGAGAGAGCAAGGGGAGTTACATAGCTACAATGCAAACTTTGAATTTGTTTCACGATCTTCTTCCTAAGATTTCTTTTACATTGCCAGATACTTACTGTATTTAGTCAGAACTATTTTCTTTTGGTGCAACTAAACACAACATAAGTATTCTCCCAATGCCTTTGAAAACAATTCGCTGTACTAGATCACGGAAATTGGAAAGAGAAACCCTTTAGCAATGAAAGAGAAATAGATCGGTGCTGGTTTTGCTCAGAAGACTAATGGCATGCAAAAGTGAACACACAGTGTCAGTGGTGAGAAAGAAATGCTTTTAAAATCCTTCATCCCAAGCTAAGAAGACAATACTAGAAACAGTGCTAACACTTTTTAAAACAATACAGTCTGTGCATTTCTCTCAATGGCAGCCTGTATGGAAGATGAGCAAGAATATCCATTAAACAAGGTCAGCTTTGTGCTTAAAACATCTACTAAGGAGAAGCAGCTTGTGAACAGAGAGGATACTATCACCAAACCCTGAACAAACTATGTAGTTTTCCTGAAGCTGTGAGTAACTGGTTGTCCTGGTTTCGACTGGGATAGAGTTAATTTTCTTCCTAGTAGCTGGTACAGTGCTGTGTTTTGGATTTGGGGTGAAAACAATGTTGATAACACACCAATGTTTTAGCTGTTGCTGAGCAGTGCTTACACTAGTCAAGGACTTTTCAGCTCCCCATGCTCTACTGACTGAGCAGGCTGGAGGGGCACAAGAACCCGGGAGGGGGCACGGCCAGGACAGCTGACCCCAACTGGCCAGAGGGACATTCCACACCATGGGACGTCATGCTCAGTACAGAAACTGGGGGAAAGCTGGCCGGGGGG
>NW_008824243.1:10503452-10511170 GCF_000699105.1 Pygoscelis adeliae | reverse complement strand
CGGGGGCTGGCTGGGCATCGGTCGGCGGGTGGTGAGCAATTGCATCGTGCATCACTTGCTTCGTATATTCTTATTCTTAGGATTTTATTCTATTTCAATTATTAAACTGTTTTTATCTCAACCCACGAGTTTTCTCACTTTTATTCTTCTGATTCTCTCCCCCATCCCACCGGGGCGGGGGGAGTGAGCGAGAGGCTGTGTGGTGCTCAGTTGCCGGCTGAGGTTAAACCACGACACTGGTTTAGAAATATACCCTAGGATTTAACCTCCTGTTTTTGTTCTGCAGAGAGGAAAGGGTAAGACAGAAAGGCAAGGCATTTTCAGGATGTCCAACAGTCCCTGTCGTGCCCCTCACCCTTTCTTTATAGGCCCCCTTGTAAAGCGCAATTATCCAAACAGGGACTCAGAGTCCAGCTAGATAATTATCTTCTAGAGACCAAGGAAAAAAAAAATCCAGGTACAAATTAAATTTGCTTTTCAGAGACTCCTGGGAAGTTTGAACTGCCGATCTGACAGCTCAAACAACGAAGAAAAACATTGGAGCAATTGTAGGATGACTCCTACAAGAAAAGAATAGGAGGAGTCGGGGAAAACAGTTGTCTCACATTTTAAGTAAAATGCTAGCATCAAACATTACAGAGCCAGTCAGTGACTTACGATGAGCAATTAAGTCATTAAAATAATTATCTACAATAATTAAACCAAAGCATCCATGCAGCAGAAGGGGCAGATATTGCTACAGCCTTAAAAAGCTATATTCATCTAGAGAACAGCACGTTTCCAGGAGAACCTGTTGATGTGCTGGGACCTTCAATCTGTCCAACACTCTCGTGGAAGGAGAGCTCAGGACATTTGGACATCTCTGCCTCCAGAATATTATGTGTAGAAGTAAACTGAGATGTATATAATACCAGTCCAGGACTGTAGGTTGCCTCTTCAGAGAAAGGTTTTAATTAAGCTAATAAACTTCTGATGCAAATTAGACAGTGTATCCAGGAGACATCAAATCATCTGGTCAGCCACAAATGGTCTGCCTTCGCTTGTCTCTCAGCCAGGACTGGTACCTCCATCTCCTTCCTGAGAGCATACTCTTCATTCCACATTAGGTGAAATATTATGAATCAGATGAATGTTTTCTAGACTTTTTTCTTCTGGGTTGATCTTCTCTGGACCAACAAAACTCTATCCCTTGGACTTCCAGGGCATGAAGAATGAGGAAAGACCATCAAGACCTTTCCTCATTTGGATTCTAACCTTCAGCTGTGTCGGGGTCATAGGCAGCAGACTTCATGAACTCGTTTCGCCAGAGACAAGCAAAACTTACATAAATAGCTGCCGTATCAGCACATTTCTCTTTTTTCCCCCAGCTTGAGTGAAGTTTTAAAGTCATTGACCAGTCAGAGTGCTCCAAACCACAGCCTTTCACTGAAGCGCCAGCATGCTTTTTTCAGCTAATAATTATTTGTCTTCAAATGTCACCAGAAGCAAAAAGACCCACTGAGTTGGCAAAACTCTGGATGAAGAAGCCAAGCCTACGGACAATTCTTCAAGCTTGTGGCGTTCCTGTCCTCGCAGAGGAATCAAACTGCTGACTAAAGACATGTGCGTGCGTAGCCTTCAATTTGGTTAAATACTAAAAAACACTGGCACTCCAAGTGTTAATCTTCGGTCTTGTGCTTCTGGCTCTGGCTTTTAGAGAGAAGTAGAGGCTACAGCAGAGCAGAAAAATATCATTCTTCTTAAATCATCCCGCTAAAAAGACTGCTGGATCTAACTGGAACCCTTCAATGACAGGAAAAGAGGGCAACAGCCGCGTGCCTCCCTGCTCCTCACTCTAAGCTCCTTTTGTAAGCTGAACTAGCTTCACCCGTGCTTTAATGTTAGTCAAAATTAATTGCACTTAACAGGCATCCATTACATCCTACAAACTCTGAGCACAGCACAAGGCACAGATATTAGAACCGATCTTTTCGCAAGAGCTGAATTTCAAGACCGGGAAGCTTCAGGTAAAAAGACAGCCACAACATGGGAAATAGCATTTTGAGTTCCAGCCTATGGTTCTTCCTTGTAGACTTTCCATGTTTTCAATCCCCAGAGCACTGTAAAGAGTAATGACCCAAAACAGGAGATCTGTGATTATTTTTCCTTTTTTTTCCTTCTTCCGTCATCACTTTGCTCTAATTCTCTAGCAGAAGTTCACCTTGTTGCAGGGGTGTTGCAAGTTCATGGTCAATACACTTTCTTGCCACCTGGATGAGCTTCCTTCAGACCCTGATTAGGACTGCATTTAACCCTACAGGGACACTGTAGTAAAGAAGCTTACCAACAAAAAGAGAAGTTTTACCCTAGAATATCTTCCCTGGTGGGAGTACCAGCCACGCGCGTGTACTTAAGCCCATCTCTAGTTTATAAAGAGTCTACAATTAAACTTCATGCAGTCGTCGCTTACCTCCCCCTGTCACCTGCTAAGAAACCCCAGCTGCTACGTCGTCATCTCTATGACTTGCAAATATACAACATGTTCCAATTTCAGAACATTTTTCAAGCTTCTTCACACATGAGCTGTGAACACATGGTTTTCTTTCAAAATACTTCACAAGAATGTTGGCTAACAAACGCTCCGAAGGATCTGGCAATCATCTTGTGGGTAATTTATAAAAAGAAAAAGCAGTGAAATAAAACCATACTTTGGGGCCAATATTTCTTTAGTGGTTTTTTTTTTTTTTTTTTTTTAACTGAGCCTGAATGGCTAGTTTCCTCCCTTCCCCTCAACCCTGCCTTTGCTGGCTTGTTTTTGTCTCCAGGCTTGGACATGGCAGCGGGCACAGCCCAAAAGCAGAGCCCATTATCTATGCAAGGAGGGCTTTTGGGTGCGAAACTCCTGCAGCACCCTGCCAAGCCCTGGACGCCGTGCCAGCCTGGACCAGTGCTGTGGGAACAACCCCACTGACTTGCCCTCACCCACTCCTGCAGCATCCGCTGTGCAGCTGCTCCGCAGAGACAGGCAGGACCTCAAATGTGTTATGAGCGGGACTGAACAAAGGTTTGTGATTACCTGTTTTCTCAGAGGGAGAGAAGTGACGCAGAGGGAAATGCAGTGACTCATTTGAAACACTTTGGGGATGGAAATGATGTTAGAAACCAGGCTGAGCTTCACAAAGCCCTGCACTTACAGACCCTTACTGAGTCCAGAGCTACCTATGCTGAGTGGTGTAAATTAACCAAAAAGAAGCAGTTCAGGAGGTAATGTGGGAAGGGGGTGGAATTAATATTACTCTTGCTAGAAGGAACTGAGCAAATGTCTTTGCACATACATTTTGTACTGTACTTAAGCAACATGTCCTACAGGAATGTGTGGCCTACTGAGAACTGAGCGTATGTAGGACCTTCATACAACAGCACAAGCATTGATGGTTTTGAAACGGGGCCTGTCCCCAGGAGCCAGCAAAGTGAAACCGAGCCATGGCTGGGGATGTCGTGCGACATCCTTTGTTACTGGGACTGGGCACCTCCCTTGGCCAAGAAGCAGCCACCAGCAAGCACAACAGTGTCCCATCTCATTTTCTTCTCATTGCAGCATCCTAATGCCTCCACGGCATGTGAACACCGCTCGGGGGACGCTTGTCAGAAAGCTAGCAGAGCGTTTTCACCAGAAATGGTTACTCAGATTTAAATATTGTATCTGTTTATACTTGGCAGCAAGGGGTCCTCCCAAAGACAGAGTGCTAAAACACCAAAAAAAGGGCAGGGGGGAAGGAAGGGCATTTATCAGCAGAGCTGACAAAAGGTAGCGATGCTCTGCGCATCGTCTCACACATTTAGCCCATTCTAGCTGCAGAGAGCAGTGTTAAGACACAGACCAGAGGGCACCCATGCTCTGTGCCAAAGGGACTGGAGCAGTTTGCCCAATTCAAACATTGCACTCGGCACAGATGATGCTGAGAGCAGAAATTTTTGTCCCCCAGCTGGCTTGCTTTGCCTCTTACCCCTCGGCACTGCAAAGCTGCTGATGGCCAGCCTCCCACTCCAGAGCAAGCGCTATGAAACACTCGGGGATATAGGCAGCAAGTCAACACATCACGGAAAGAGAAACAAAACAGGAGAGAGACTTGCAGCCTGCCTTATCCAACTTCTCAGCTGCATCCACTAGCCAGGGTGGAATTCTCTGGCGGGTGGAGCCGTCTTTGCTCTTGTTTCCACATGAGAAGAAAAAAATTGTTGTTTTCTCTAGATTATAGCGCTGGCTAAGAGCAATTTCAGAGGGGGGTGAATGCCCTAGTGCCTTCTCCAGCTATGTCACACTCAGGAGCCTGGTCACAGCAGCTCTCAATGACCATTCACAGAATACTCTTTTCCGAGCCCCCACCTCCGGCAGCACAGAGGGGAGAGCTCACCTATGTCCCAGCGATCACTCAGGTACCCCGGGGGGCACAAGCAGACGATGCCCCCATGATGTTCCTGGCAGGTGCCAGCTCCACTGGGCTGCTCATCACGGCTGGGGTGCAGCCGTGTCCACCGGGAACAGCAATTCAGAGGAGTGAACGATGCCTACTGCTATGGTGCAGTGGGGGAAAGCCAGATATGCATCTCCTGGTGCTTCCCTTGAACTGGTCCTCTGCTGCTCTTCCCAGGGGCATGTAATTACCATGGGCAGGCAGGAGAGAGGTCCAGGAGGCTTCTGGGGATGTGGTTATGCTGGCTGGATAATTGCATTACCTGCCCAAACACAGACTACCATTTGTTAAGACAAAAGCTATTGAACATGACTTGTGGAAAACCCCACATGTTTATGGCTTCCCACCACAGTAATATTTTGCTCAAGCCTGCTTCCGTGTTAATATTCTCTGCTGCAGAAGCAGCAAAATGTGACAGCTATGCCTCCTCCCTCCCCTTCCCTTCCATAGCCCGTTCCCTTCCATACGAGAAGAAGACACGGTACCTTCTGTAGTAGGTCCTAATGTGTCTATTGCTTCTTGTGGCACTTGAGGCAGGGCAGCAGCAGCGGTGGCCAGCAGATGGGGATTGTTTAGAACAACATCTGTCTCCGTCTTTTGTCCTGACACTGCGGGAGGGGAGGGCTCTATTTCAAGCTGAGCCTCTTCAGGGTTCCTGGGTCCCTGTGTTGGTTCAACATCTGGAGCACTGGTACTAATTACAACGTCTGGGACAGAGGTTTCCCCTGAAACGCCTGCGATCGAGTGTGTAACAGCTCCAGATGTTGTGTCAGGAATTTCCTTCTCCTCGGGAGCACCAGAGGGCTCACCACTGGCCAAAGATGTGGCAGCTGTTTCGATGTTAGCAGCAGGCAAGGCGGATGCTTCTCCACTGGTTTCATGGACTGTGGATGTTTCTATGCTAATCTCAGGAAACGCAGATGTTTCACCCTGGGCTTCTTGACTTGTGGATGTTTCTATTCTAATTTCAGGAAATGCAGAGGTTTCTCCACTTAATTCTTGAACTGTGGATGTTTCTATGTTAATCTCAGGAAAGGCAGATGTTTCACCCCTGGCTTCTTGACTTCTTGGTGTTTCTATGCTAATCTCAGGGAATGCAGATGTTTCCCCACTGAATTCATGGACCGTCGAAGTTTCTATGCTAATCTCAGGTAATGCAGATGTTTCACCTCGGGCTTCTTGACTTGCGGATGTTTCTATTCTAATTTCAGGAAATGCAGATGTCTCCCCACTGATTTCGTGGACTGTCGAAGTTTCTATGCTAATTTTGGGAAATGCAGATGTTTCCCCACTGATTTCATGGACTGTCGGAGTTTCTATGCTAATTTCAGGAAAGGCAGACGTTTCCCCACTGATTTCGTGGACCGTCGAAGTTTCTATGCTGATGTCAGGAAATGCAGATGCTTCCCCACTGGTTTCGTGGACTGTGGATGTTTCTATGCTAATTTCGGGATAGGCAGATGTTTCACCCCTGGCTTCTTGATTTGTGGATGTTTCTATTCGAATTTCGGGAAACGCAGAACTTTCCCCACTAATTTCACGGACTGTTGAAGTTTCTATGGTAATTTCAGGAAAGGCAGATGTTTCTCCACTGATTTCGTGGACTGTTGAAGTTTCTATGCTAATTTCAGGAAAGGCAGATGTTTCTCCACTGATTTCGTGGACTGTTGAAGTTTCTATGCTGATTTCAGGAAAGGCAGATGTTTCTCCACTGGTTTCGTGGACTGTGGATGTTTCTATGCTAATTTCGGGATAGCCAGATGTTTCACCCCTGGCCTCCTGACTTGTGAACGTTTCTATTCTAATTTCAGGAAATGCAGACGTTTCCCCACTGATGTCTTGAATGGTGGATGTTTCTATTCTAATTTCAGGAAATGCAGATGTTTCTCCACTGATTTCTTGACTTGTGGAAGTTTCTGTGCTACTTTCAGGAAATGCAGAGGTTTCCCCACTTACTTCTTGAACTGTGGATGTTTCTATGCTAATTTCAGGATAGCCAGATGTTTCACCCCTGGCTTCTTGACTTGTGGATGTTTTTATGATAATTTCAGGAAACGCAGAGGTTTCTCCACTGATTTCTTGAATTGTTGATGTTTCTATGCTAAATTCGGGAAATGCAGATGTCTCCCCACTGATTTCGTGAATTGTGGATGTTTCTACACTAGTTTCAGGAAATGCAGATGTTTCACCACTGATTTCATAAGCTGTTGATGTTTCTCTACCACTTTCTGGCAAAGCGGATGTTTCCCCACTTAGTTCACCTGATGAAGAGGCCTCACCACTTGGCCCAAAACCATAGGGAAATGTGACAGCTGTTTCCCCACCTAGTTCCTGTGATACTGTTGGTCTTGTCACAACTTTTACTAAATCAGAAGTGACTAAAGTGACTTCTGGAAGCCCTGAGGCCTCCCCACTAATATCAGTCACTGCTGAAGATTGTCCACTTAGATCTGTGGCTCCAGAAATGTCTCCACTGATGTACGGGATCCTGGATGGCTCTCCACTGAAGTCTCCTGTCCCTGAAGGAAACCCACTAGTCTCCACAGCTCCAGACCCTTCTCCAGATAGTCCTCTGTCTCCAGAAGGAAATCCACTGATTTCTATCATCCCGGATGGCCCTTCTCCCACCTCTTGTGCAACTGATGTCTGTGTTACAACTTCCACCAAAGTGGTATCCACAAGAGAGACTGTGGGAAAGCCAGAAGTGAGTCCACTTTCCTCTCCAGACAGTAGGCCACTGGTGACATCAACTCCAGAGACTTCTCCACTGCTGTCAATCGTTCCACTCGGGTATCCGCTCATCTCGAGCACTCCAGAAACACTCCCACCAAAGTCTACATGCCCAGAAGGCTCACCACTGATGTCTAAACTCCCAGATACCATGCCTGATGATTGTTCACCTCCTGAAGGCAATCCACTGATTTCCAAAATCTCTTTTGCTTCTGCTTCCGTAATTGAGGGGGTTGTTGTCACTTCCTCCAAACTGGCATCTACGAAGGTAATGCCCGAGGCCTCACCACTTCCATCAATACCAGAAGTAAGGCCACTTAGGTCCACCAGGCCACTGATCTCATGTGTTCCAGATAGTTCTCCACTGACATCCAGTCCTGAGGGCAACCCGCTGAGCTCAGGCCCTCCGGAGGGCTCCCCGCTGAGCTCGGGCACCCCAGAAGGTTCCCCGCCGAGCTCAGGCCCTCCGGAGGGCTCCCCGCTGAGCTCGGGTACCCCAGAAGGCTCCCCGCTGAGCTCGGGCACCCCAGAAGG